>NW_027492373.1:0-494203 GCF_021521415.1 Bidens hawaiensis | reverse complement strand
CGGATATGATGAAATCAGAAATGACCACTTCCCAGTCAGTCATTGTTTATAAGTATGCTACGACTTCTAACGTCTTCAGGTTTTTTCTTTTTACCAACAGAACGAATTTTAATGTCTTCGTGCATTGAACATTGGGAGTTACAGCCGTTGTGAATGTACGCTAGTCCACGTGCAATCGTTTGCCTTTGTTGCCAAGTTAGACCGGTGTTTTCACTTGATATTTTAGACTACCATTAACCATAGGCTTAAAAACAACAATCATCTCACTTATCTCTTCACAAAATTCTATAATAAAGAAATTACAACAACAACCATATCCAGTAAATCTCACCCATAACAAAGCTACTAGTAGGGTCTAGGGAGGGTGGGATATAGGCAAACCTTACCTCTATCCTTAAGGATAGATAGGCTGCTTCCAAAGAGACTCCCGGCTCAACGCTAAACAATGCAAAAAAAAACGAAAACCCTAAACCCATGCAGTAACCTACGCTATATATATATATATATATATATATATATATATATATATATAACTATACTAATAAAAGAATATAATGAGGATGATGTGGCAATCCCACATTCATTCTTGGTCTAATCTCTCTTCTCATTCATCCCATCTATCCATGGGTTATGAAGCAAAACCATATTGGCAAATGGGTTATAATTTCTTTTCTAACTCTCTAATCTTACATCTCATTCATCCTAAGTCCTAACTATCTATTAGTCATGGGTCAAAATAATTTTGGCTAATGTGTTACAATTTCCTTTCTAATTCTCTAATCTTACATCTCATTCATCCTAAGTCCTAACTATCTATTAGTCATGGGTCAAAATAATTTTGGCAAATGGATTATAATTTCATTTCTAATTCTCTAATTTCTCATCTACCTATCCATGGGTCATGGAAAAACAATTTGAGAAATGGGTTAAAATTTCTCTTCAATTTTTTTAATTTCTCATCTTATTATCATAGTTGTTCACGGGTAATTGGTCGAAACAATTTTTGCAAATGTTGTATATAAAAAAATCAAATTGTAAATTTGAGATTCTAGACTTCTTATTACTTCTTATTATTTGTACTATACTTCTTTTTACCTATAATTTTGTCCATTCTTTCAGATCTTTTTATTCTTATTATTAAACAAATCCAGTGTAATGCACGGGTTCAAAAGCTAGTATGTATATATATATATATGAAGCTGCCAATAATCGAAGAAAAATAGAAAGGATAAAGTAAAAACATATGTAACATATATACAAGAAACGAGATGAGCAATAACATATGCAGTAACCTACGCTATAGTACTATAAGAATTGCAATCTCTTTATAAAAATGAATTTATATAAACCAATTGTACAATCTAGACTCTTCACGATTACAGATTTGTGGCCTTCGGATTCCATGATGTCACAGAAATTATGAAGCAAATGTAATTTCTTCAAGTGACATTCTTACGGCTTCGACCATTTTAGCTGCATAAACATTGTAAAACACATGACATGATGTTAATAGTAATTCTTTGGTAATCTGATTTTATGTTCACATCATGAAAACACAACTCATGTTATAAATCTTATGGGCCTAACCCAACAGCCCGTACTAGAAGCCCCACAAGAAGAACCGGGTCCGTGGGAGCATGAAGAAAGCCTTGCCAGTTGCCAGATATAAAAATGGGGGGGGGGGGGAGGGGAGATGCAGATATTTTGTCATGATTTTTGTTTTGTTTTAAATATAATTTAAGAAATTATGGTTTTGATGTGCGGATATCTTGTCATGATTTTTGTTTTGTTTTAAATATAATTTTAGAAATTATAGTTTTTGATTTAAGGAAATGAGTAAAAACTATTGAAATATAACAGTTATGAGATAGATATACCTTACATCCTCATTGTCTCTGAACCTTAGTGACGAGTGACCAATCCAATCATTATCTTCCTATGACCTCCTGTCTTGACGGAAATAAAAATGACTCAAGGACTACATGTTTCATAACAAAATTCAGAGATGTTGACAAAAAGGAAATATTTTATTATTATTATTATTATTATTATTATTATTATAACACATTTTCAGTTATAATTTAAACAAGGTTCTTTTGTTTAAATACTTAACATTTAATGGAACCACAATTCATATATATGTATTTAATACAAATATATTATGTTATTTGCAGTTAATAGTAATAAATGTATGCAAATTAAACGAAAAAATGCACAATTATGTTAACATCATAAATCCATTGACCAGCATTAATGTATGATAACATATGAGCATTTAAATACTAATGAAATCATACTTAAAAATCGTATAAGATTTATATGATATGAATAAAATATAATTGCAAAAAAAAAAGATATATATTAATTTGACACACCTCAAGACAAGTAGCAATGGCTTCTTCAACATTGGTTCTCATGTTATTATCACTATCACTCACTCCATTTTCATTTTCAATTTCATTTTCAATTTATGATCTAACCTTTCATCAATGCCTTTCTAATAAAAATGCAATTTCCCCAGAGACATTTTACACCCAAAATGACACCATGTTCTCATATTTTCTTCAATCTCGGGTGATGAATCGACGATTCCAAACCGATAACACTCCCAAACCTGCAATTATTTTCCTCCCGTTGGACGAAAGACAAATCCAATTTGCGGTTATTTGTGCCAGAAAGCATGATATTCACCTAAGCGGAGGCCATGATTACGAAGGTTCCTCTTACACTTCGCTTGAACCCCGTTCATTTGTTGTTCTTGATTTAAGATACATGCACCACGTTAACGTAAACCCTGCGGATAGTACCGTTTGGGTTGAAGCCGGAGCCATCCTTGGTGATCTTTACTATCAAGTTCAAAAGAGTAACAAAACCTTAGGGTTCCCTTCGAGTATGCACCCTAGTGTGGGTGTGGGCGGGTACATCACGGGTGGTGGGGATGGGACCATGATGAGAAAGTATGGGCTTGCAGCTGATAACGTGTTAGATGCAAGAATTATTAATGCGGACGGGGATATCCTGGATCGGGCCTCCATAGGAGAGGATGTGTTCTGGGCTATACGGGGTGGTGGTGGCGGGAGCTACGGAGTCATTGTCTCATGGAAACTAAAACTCGTTCCGGTCCCACAACAAAACACAATATTCTATATTAGTAGAACATTAGAACAAGGTGCCACCGAGATTCTATACAAGTGGCAAAAAGTGCCCCCCACTCTTGATGATAATCTTTTTCTGATCGAGGTACATCCCGATGCACCGTCTCAACTTGACAAAATGATACTTACGAGTTATTATGGACACTTTCTTGGTGATCCGGATAAACTTTTGGAAATTATAAACGAAAATATTCCAGAACTTGGGTTAAAAACCGAAGATTGTCGTGAAATGACTTGGCACGAGGCAATTAATGGTGGTAGACATACGAGCTATGAAGAGGCGAGTTCGTGGGGAACCAAATATTTCAAAGACAACTTCAAAAGGTTGGCCCAGATTAAGACTCAGTTTGACCCTTCTAACTTCTTTTACCATCAACAAACAAAGTAATTAACCTAGCCATATGGTTTGTTTCCTTTGAACAAATGTTTCAACCTCAAAAGAAGTAGAAATAAATCAATTATTCAAAGGGTTTTTTTTTTTTCATTTTTGGCCGCAGTAATAAGTTTTTATGGTAGAATTATTTTTTTTAAGAAGAAAAAAACAATGAGAGTGTTGGAGTGGTAAAATTATTAGTTAAATAAAAATGTAAACAACATATTGAAATGTTTGCTACATTTGTAGGCATATTTATAGACTTTGACACATGTATTTATGCTAGTAAAACACTTGTTTCGGTGGTATGAATTGTCGGAGTCTACTTTGGTTCGTTTTTGTTGCTTTTTAGGTACGGGTTGATTGCAAGTATCGAAAATTAAAGATTTGAAAGGATCATGAATACTAGAATAGTTATAGAGAAAATGAATTTAAACGAGGAAAGTTGAGTTTGGTGATATGAAGCATTCAAATAAAAGAAAAAAAAATTGTTAATTAAAAATCACCACCACATTAGATTAATCCATTTGCAAAGTTGCAACTTGAAATGAAAAAAAACAAACGGCTCCAAACCGGTTTAGAAACTGACCTTGTGCCATCCCAAAACCGGTTGGGCTAAACCGATTTCCAAACTGACCTAACCTAGCGGTTCGTTTAGCGGTTTGGACTTTGAATTGTCAAAACCGGTTTTAAAACCGCCCGGTCTGAGAAAAAAAAATGTTTTTTTTTCCTCAAACCGGTTTATAAAGCGAACCAAACCGAATCAGTTTGAACGGTTTGAACAACTCTCCTCTTAAACCACTTTATAACTCGAACCGGTTTGGACCAAGCCAGTTATAACTATTTGTTAACTAAACCGATTAGGCTTATAACCCGAACCAATGTTTCTTCTAAACCGGTTTTGTACACCTCTAAGTAGAGGTGCACAAAAACCCGAACCCGGAACCGAACCTAAAATAAAAACCCGGAACCTGTTGTTTTATACCCAGGTTTTTGATACCGGAACTCGTACCCGACCCTACCCGTATGGTACGGATAGGGTATGCATTTTGATACTAAAACCCGAACCCGAACTGGACCCGATTTGTACCCAGTGATACCCAAAACCCGAACCGGATCCATACCAGGAACCGGGTTTTTCCAATACCTGAAACGGTATTTCAAATACCCGATCTATATCCGAAAAATACCCAAAATACCCCTAAAAAGTGCAACATTTAAAAAATCCAATTCATACCCGGAAAATAGGGTATTTAAATACCATATTTTTGTATACCCAGTTCTATACCCGACCCAAACCCGATGCATAGGGTATGATTTTTAGAGAAAATACCCGGACCCGAACCCGAACCCGGGCATTACCAATACATGTTCATACCTGAACCTGGAACCGAGTATTTGAAAAACCTAATTTGTGCACCTCTACCTAGGGATGAGCACGGTACCGTACTAGTACCGGTACCGAAAATCCCGATCCCGAATTTCGCTAATTCTTGGTACCGGTACCGGTACCGGTACAAATATTCGATTCGGTACTGGTACAGTACCGGTACCGAGACGGTACCGGATTATACCGGTACCGAAAGGTTAAAAAATCGGAAAATACCGGTACCGTACCGATCCCGAAACTTATAACTTTGGTACCGGTACCGATTTTGCTCATCCCTACCTCTACCTCTCTGTGTTCCCAAGTTCATTTAACGAAAGAATGGAAAGGAAAGGAAAGTTTTTATTTTCCATTCTATTCTTTTCTTTTCCTTTCCCTTTCACTTTCCTTCCAATTTGAAAATAAACATTTTTCTTCCATTTTACTCTTTAAACATCACACTTTCTTTTCCTTTGTTTCTTTCCTTTAATGAATCTTTGAAACACCATTTTTGTTATTTCCTTCCAACAAAAATCCTCTGAAACACACCTCTTTTGTTCTTTCCATCTATTTCCTTTCCTTTATCTTTAAAAGTGATACTCAAGAACACCTAAGGCTCTAACTGCAATCGTTATTTGGGTTAATTGGGCTTAGATAATCTTTTGGGCTGTATCAACACAAACTGAAAAGAAAATAAAATTAGAAGATTTTGGGCTGATTTATGGGCCTTGTGAGAATGTGAGTTGTGACACGAGTGAAATTAAATAGACTTAAATGGATGTTTGCATGAAAAGATTGAGAAAATGAGCAACCGGAATTCCAACAAAAAATATTCTTCTTTTTATTTTAGTAAGCTTTCACTTTTAGGTTTTGTTTTGTATATGGTTTGATTAAAAAGGCTATCATGTCCAGCTAAATTAGTTCTAATTTCAACATGTTTGGTTTGTTTTTTGTTTTGTAATTCAACATAATTATGTGATTCGTTTGAATGAATAGATTGTTTGCGTGATTTTTGATCTTAAGCTCCAGCTATTTTTGATCTTAAGCTCCCGCCTATTCCAGTATATTTTCGATGGTTAATAAATCAACTTATTAATTTTTCTAATAAAGTTGTTCACTATATAATACCCCAATCAGGTTGTAATTTTTGCTAAAGGAACAAACAATGTTTTTTTATATGTCTATGAACCCATAATCATTATTTCGATCTAATTAAACATTTTAAAGGCATAAGTGTTTAATTATGATCGATACTTCTATTATCACAACTCGCACGGTAGCAAAACTGTACAAACGTAATATAAAACAAAATACGTAATTTTTTTAATAAAACATTAAAAATAAATGCAGAATCAGCTTCCGAAAAATAAAACGAAATTACGGTTCAATCACCTGGTTTGGTTTTGTTTAACTGATTTACCAGTCCAACCAATAATCAGCTGACTCAAATAAGAAACGGTTCAAAATGTTTAACCAGACCAGTTCAATGCCCGGTTCTCAGTCCGAGCAGCCGGTCCAGTTCTATAAACCATGGCACCAACAGAATCCATTAGTCACATGTTAACATCAGCTAAAGATTCAGTTTTCACAAACATCCATCAATCACATGTTAACATCCATCAATCACATGTTAACATTAGTCAAATGTTTGATTTTCACCAATAATAACATCATTAATCACATTCTCAATATTAATTAATCCTACCACTCAATAGATAATAATGAATCAAACCAAATAACATCATTAATCACATGAATCTTATTTACCATCTCAAAAACCAGTCAGTTTTTTAAACTCTTTACCGCGTTTTCGATCACGTGTTCTGTTTACTTTTCTTTGACTTAAGATCAACGACGATTACCGATATGTTGTCAGAACTGTTTCTCCCCACGGCTATCTCAGTTAAGCTGTCGGCTAAGGTTTGTGCTGCCGTTGACTCGCCTGCAGCCGCGTACCGCCGCCTGCGGCGGAAAATACGTCGAGCCACCTCACCGACCTCGTTGTTTGACATGACATCCCAGAGTCCATCACTTGCTATGATCAAACACTCGTCGTCTTCGGTTCTTGTGGTGAAGCTTATTTCGGGGACGGGTATTACCCATGGTCGTAAGTGACGGTCACCTAAAGACAAAAACCCGATTATCATGTGATCAAGTGTTCGATTCATACCATACACTCTCGAACTCGGTAGTGCATGAAACCCAAATAATACACCCATGACTGAATTAACCGACGGTTTGATTTTATGTTTTTTTTTACAGAAACAGAGTTTCAGTTTAGCGTACACTGAAAACCGAAGAAAAAACAAACCAACCCCGTAAACAACAAACCAACATAAATAACCGAACTGAACAAGTAAAAATTAGGAAAAATAATGACTTTTGATATAGAATTTATAGATTATGATTTTTATTATTAAATGTTAAGTAATTTATTAGGAAATAAAAATTATGTAGCCCCAAAATATTAGGCTCAAATGTGTAATAATCAATTAATCATTAATTAGTAAACGAAATTAGGCCCAAGGTTTTGTACTTAAATTCATTATTTGAGTCAATATACAAAATTTTCAAGCCAAGATTTTATTTTTATTTTTATTTTTTTTACGCCCAAATAATTTTTTTTTTCCAATATACCCAGTTTTTTATTATATATAACACAAACTTAGCCAAGATTGTAAAAAATGTAAAAAAAAAAGAAAAAAAAACCAAAACAATTGTGAAAACCGAAAATGAAAAGTTTTTAAAAACCCAAAAAACTGATTTTTGGTTTTTGGTTCGGTTTGAAGGCTTTTATCATGCTGGAAAAAACAGAATATTCTCAAAACTCTAATTGAGCCCAAAACCGACCCTTGCACACCCCTAGAGTTCTGGATCTCTGATTGTTATAGTAATAACAATGTAATAAATACGAGTGATTTATGAGATACCTATCGCTCTCGACATTGCAAGAACTCCAAATACTCTTGCTCCGTTCCAATTTATGACTTTCCCATCTTGTGCTTCAATTCTCAAAAGTTCATCTTCTCGGTCGGGCTATAAAAGTAATACTAAACAAGATCTTAACTACAAAGATTGATACTAAGAACCAGTTTTTATACCAAAAACAAGTGTGTATTGGTGATAAGTTTAACGGGTCAAGTGGGTTGAAACTTTGTCCCAAAACATCTTATTAATAAAAACTCGTTATTAACGAAAATTTACAATTTTTATAATCTTCATAATCATATTTAACATATTAACTAATCTGAAAATGAGATAAAATGCGGATGCCACCACCAAGTATGCATCTGATCTCATTAACATTTAATAACATTGTAAATGACAAAAACACCCTTGCTTTCCACTTGAGTGTTGTTTTTATCTTCTCAGAAATATTAAGGACATTTTCGTCATTACACATGTTTTGGCCGAAGTTGGTTACAGTTGAGCGTTATCTTTTTGATGAATCAACAAATCGGTATTTTTGTATTTTCAAACTTATTAAGGGCAATTTTGTCATTAGACATCTTTCGGCCAAATCTGGTTGAATGGTCGATAAATTAGTTTCCATATACGACGGGTGGGCCGCCACATATATTAACCTTATAAAACAAAAACGAATGAAAACGTGCGTCGATCAACCAAACCCAATCGTTTTAACCCATAATAATGTAATATATAACATTTACCCATTTTTACCCGAACAAGAAAAATGTAGAGAATCTGACCTTTTGGTCAATGGTCAAAGGAATCGTCTCAGTGCCACGACAAAGCACCGCACGTGAATCACCACAGTTGGATACTATGATTTGGCAGCCAGACAATACCACAGTAACCGCTGTCGACCCCACTATATCGGGTGCAACCGCCTCGGTAGTTACTTCATTATCAGCCCTCTCAAAACTACTTGACATAACTGCTTCCCACCTTTGCTGCCATTTACAATCATCATTTGCATCTTGGTCCCACTCTTCTGCTATTACTTCATGCATTCGCTCCGAGCAGAATTTTGCAACCTTAGTATTTTCAAAAATAAAAAAGTTAGTAAATTGTCTTGTTGTACATGTCACATGTGTAGAATGTTGTATTAGTTTTTGTCACGTTTTAGTCTTTGTATTAAAGATAACGACCAAAACATGACAAAAACTTTCCAGTATGTCCGTGTAATGACTAAAATGGTACAAAAAGTTTACATAGCGAATCTACGGGGACAAACATACGTGTTTTAATAACTCGAATGTACAAAAGAGAAGGTACGACGACTAAATATAGGTAACAGTAAAAGTACGTTTCGTATATTATGCAAAGAAAAAAAAAGAATCTAAATGCATAATTGTTATAAGAAGTAAGAAATATTACTTTTTTAGATTCAAATATTCAATAACATCATGTTCATTAGGCATTAGGCGGTTTTCGTCTTCATTATTATGTAAATGTGACTCATTAGTCGAAAAAATAATCAGAAAAGTCGTAAACGACTCATAATTATATCTTAAATAACATGAAACTAATTGTTACGCGACAAATTATTTGAGGTTTTAAGTTTGACCACAAACAGGTCGATGGGTCAACGGGTTAAATAAATAAAAGTCGTCTGAAGTCTATAATCTATTCTTCATGACCTTAAACGGGTTACGTGTTTTGATTCAAAAACTTATATTAGTATTTTTTATAATAAAAATAATACTCTTATATATTCAAAATTTACGGCATTATCTATTTTATAACTCTTTTTCAAAATAAAATTTTACAAAAAAAATAATAAAAAATAACATAACATAACTATGTCAACCAAAAAGACCTGTCTTTTTTTGACCCGTACTAAAAACAACCCATTTCAACCAAACCTGTGCATATCACTCGTTACCCAAACCACCTCTAAAAACGACCCATTTCAAGACATCTTAGCAGGCGCTTTATTTATGTTGCTGTAAAGAAGATGGTTGTAGTGAAAGTAATGTTTATTACTTGAAGGTGTATCTAATACATAAGCCACTACACCTATATATACACAACTAAACCCTAGCTAACAGCCCATAAAAGGCCCATGGGCTCTATCTAACCAAATGGGCTAAAACCCTAACTAAATACAATTAACACTCCTCCTCAAGTTGGAGCATAGATGTTAATCATGCCCAACTTGTTACAAATAAAATCTATCTGAGCTTTCCGGAGCGGTTTAGTTAGAATGTCTGCTAGCTGAAAATTTGTCTTCACATGAACTGGTTGAATGGAAGGAGGATCAATTTGTGTGCCTACTACCCGATCTCTGATAAGGTGGCAGTCGACCTCAATATGTTTTGTCCTCTCATGAAATACTTGATTCTTGGCTATGTGAATAGCTGACTGATTATCACAGTATAGCCTCATCAAGTCATTAGAAACAACCCCGAGCTCTCTGAGAAGACGACGAACCCATGTCATCTCTGATGTTACATCTGCCATGGCTCTATATTCTGATTCGGCACTCGACCGGGAGACCGTGTGTTGCTTCTTACTCTTCCATGATACAAGGTTTCCCCCAACAAACACACAATATCTGGTGGTAGATCGTCGAGAAATTGGACAACCTGCCCAATCTGCATCTGAGAACCCTGATATTCGACCATCTCCTTCTTCCGTGAAGGCACCTACACGACAATGACCCTGATCAGAGTATAATATGCCCAAGCCAGGTGAGGTCTTAAGATATCTTAAGACACGAAGGGCAGCATCCCAGTGACCGGTGTATGGTGTAGCCATAAATTGGCTCAGAACACTGACAGTAAAGGAGATATCCGGTCGTGTGACGGTTAAATAATTAAGTTTACCAACCAGCCGTCTGTATCGCTCAGGATCTTTCATTGGATCTCCTTCCTTTGGGAGGAGTTTCTTTGTAGGAAGCATTGGTGTATCAACAGGTTTACAACCCAGTAAGCCACATTCAGTTAACATATCAAGAACATACTTTCGTTAGAAGAGAAGTATTCCTTGTGGAGAGCGGAATACTTCTATGCCAAGGAAATACCTCAGTCGACCTAAGTCGCTTACCTGAAACTGAGACTGAAGAAACTGCTTGAGTTCGGAAATCCCGACCTCGTCATCACCTGTGATTATAATGTCATCCACATAAACAACTACGATAATCCTCTTCCCTTTCTGGTGTCTAAAGAAGACAGAGTGATCGTAGGCACTCCGCGTCATCCCAAACTGTCCCATAACACTAGAGAATCGACCAAACCATGCTCTGGGAGACTGTTTAAGACCATATAGAGAACGACGTAGTCTACAAACTTTCGAGGCCTCCTCCTCAACGACGAACCCTGGGGGCTGCTCCATATATACCTCCTCCTCAAGAACACCATTAAGAAAGGCGTTCTTGACATCAAGCTGGTGGAGCGGCCAATGATTAATGGCAGCAAGAGCGATGCAAATACGGACAGATGGCATTTTAGCAACCGGAGAGAAAGTTTCATCGTAATCAATGCCATATGCCTGAGAATACCCTTTTGCAACCAACCGAGCCTTTAAGCGGTGTAGGGAGCCATCCGGGTGTAGTTTAACCGTAAACACCCAACGACAACCAACAATACGCTTCCCTTTAGGAAGTGTTTCAAGATCCCATGTACGATTGGACTTTAGAGCCCCGATTTTATCTTCCATAGCCTGTCTCCATCCTGGGTGAGCGAGAGCGCTCGTCACATTTTTGGGAATCGGGTAGGAATCAAGGGTAGTGGTGTACGCATGAGATTCAGGAGATAGGTGGGTGTAGGCAACATAGTCCTGAATTGGGTAACGAGTACATGTCCGGGGTTCCTTGCGAAAGGAAATAGGTATATCGGGAAGTGGGGCACCAGGAGGATCATAAACAGGTGTGTCAGAGGTTGGTGGATCGGGTAACGATGTAGTAGTGAGAGGTGTGGATTGCTCAGATGTAGGCGGAGTATCGGAGGGTATTTCGGGGTCGTGGCCAGGTTGTGAATCAAGAGTCGCTGATGTTTGACCCCTACCCCGCCTAACATATGTGAAAAGCAGTGGCGGAGATTCTGTCGGTGGGTCAGAATCAGTAGAGATTGGATCGGTAAAAGGAATTGACACAGGAATGGTGGGGATGAAGGGAGATGTGGGTATATCGAGGTCGGGAAACGGGTCAGAAACAGGAGTGGAACACTCGGGAAAGTAAGGAGACTCGTGAAAAGTGACATCGGCACTGGTAAAGTATCGGTGAAGTGATGGGCTATAGCATCGATACCCTTTTTGAACCCGTGAGTAACCAAGAAAGACACAACGAATGGCTCGAGGATCAAGTTTGATGGTTTTTGGACTATGGTCATGAACATAGGCGACACAACCAAATACTTTAGGTGCGAGAGGAAATGGATCATCGTTGGGAAATAGTATAAAAAACGGTGTTTTACCATGAAGAACGGTTGAGGGCATGCGGTTAATCAGATATGTGGCAGTGAGAACGGCATCTCCCCAAAAACGATGAGGAACACGTGATTGGATCATGATTGTGCGAGCAACATCCAATATGTGACGATTTTTGCGTTCGGACACACCATTTTGTTGAAATGTATAAGCACACGATGATTCATGAATAATGCCGTTGGTTTTTAAGTATGAAGAAAAGTCGGTGGAAAAATATTCTTTAGCATTATCAGATCGTAAAGTTTTAATGGTGGTGTTAAATTGGTTTTGAACATAAGCATTAAATTCTCGAAATATGGAAAATACCTCACTACGAGATTTCAATAAATAAACCCAAGTAGTGCGAGAATAGTCATCAATAAAGGTAATAAAATATTCAAAACCCAACGTAGATTTGATAGGGCAAGGACCCCATACATCAGAATGCAACAGTTCAAAACAAGAACTGACTCGATTGGGCACCCTAGGGGGATAGGGACGCCTGGTATGTTTACCAAGTTGACACGACTCACAATGAAAATTAAAAGACGAAAGTGGTAAATCTGGTCGCATTTGCCTCAGAACTGCTGTAGAGGGATGACCTAACCGACAGTGAGCCTCCCTGACAGCGGAATCACATAAGTTTGCTACAGGATGCGAAAACGGGGATATACGATAGAGACCTCCTGATTCAAAACCAGTACCAATTACCCGATTTGTTCCTAGTTCATGAAAAACGCAGTGAGTTGGGTAAAAGGTCACAGAACAGTTGTTTTGTTTGGTAATCTGACTCACTGAACAAAGACTGGTAGGAAATTTAGGAACAAATAGGATAGAAGACAGTTTTAGGTTTTCCGAGTTACTGATGGATCCTATGCCGAGAACGGGACATGAAGATCCATCGGCAAGACGTACTGGTGCATGGGAAACATTTTGAAGACTAGAAAAAATACCCCGATTCCCAGTCATGTGATGTGTGGCTCCAGAGTCAATCACCCATGATAAGTCAAGGCTAGAAGGTTTACCTGAATGTGCCGAGCTGGTTTGAGGATGAGGCAACTGGGAGGTAAGAAACCGTTGAATAAGATCATGCTCCTCTTTAGTAAATGTATACATGTATGTATTTTCGCCCATAGTGATACACGAAACTGAAAATTGACTGTGAACAGTAACAAGTGCGGGTGGAGGGCAGGAACAGATTCCGGCGTAAACAGTTACTCGTCGTGAACAGTTGATCCCGGCAGCGAACAGTAACTATCCGGCAGCGAACAGTAATTCCGGCAGCAAACAGTAACTTTCCGGCAGTGAACAGTGTTTTTCCGGCGTGAACAGTGTTTCCGGCGATGAACAGTACCGGGGAACAGTGATTTCGCGTGAACAGGGCTCGTCAGTGAACAGTAGTTCCCCGGCAGTGAACAGTGTTTTCCGGCTGAACAGTGTTTCCGGAGATGAACAGTACCGGTGAACAGTTCTCGCGTGAACAGTGCTCGGACAGAACAACAAGGCAGGAGCTTGTTTCAAATCTGAAGGCTGCTGGTGACGGCTGGTCAGACTCAGGTTCAGGTCAGATCGCGGCTAGGGTTTGGATCGAGAGCCGTAGCTCTGATACCATGTAAAGAAGATGGTTGTAGTGAAAGTAATGTTTATTACTTGAAGGTGTATCTAATACATAAGCCACTACACCTATATATACACAACTAAACCCTAGCTAACAGCCCATAAAAGGCCCATGGGCTCTATCTAACCAAATGGGCTAAAACCCTAACTAAATGCAATTAACAGTTGCAAACAACATTTAGAAAAAAGTATACACCAACATACTCACAAAATAACATGTTGAAAGTGATTGTTGTAATTTTAAATTTTTATTCATAAAAAAAAGTATAAAAAAAATCATAAAAAAATAGAAACTTTCCAACCATAACTAAATAGCAATATAGTGCTGTCATGAAAGTGAAACAACCCTTTATTCTAAGTTTTGATTGTGATATCACAACACACAATACACACTGCTGATAACATTTACAGTCAGATTGATGTGGTTGGTGACCCGTGGGGCCCGTAACCGGCCAAAATACTGCATGACCCGGATGGGAAAACTTCCTATAATTTTAATCAAACAAAGATTGCATACATATTAGAAGTTGGTTTTGGTCAAATATTATTTATATCATTTGTTTTGATATTAAAATGAATAATTAAGTTGGCAGTTGTTTTCAAACATATGTGGAACTTCTGCCCACTGTTTAAAAATTTGTCAAAATAATTATGGGCATTAAATACAAAATCCCCTTATTCATATAAAATTTTTATTATTCAATAAATTGTAAACCTTAAAACGTATGATATATGTAACATATATGTAGCTTGTATGCTACATACATACATTCTACAAGATACATGCATGTAACTTTATAAGCTACGTATATATAACTTCCTGTTTTCTTTACATTTCTAACCTTACAAGTAAAGAAGATAAAAAATAAACAGATAAATAACTGACTTGTTGACAATAATTTTCTCGTAACTTTGTGGTTATATATTTATATGTTGTTGATGACATACACAAATGAGGGGTGTGCACGGTTCGATTCGGTTATTAGCATTAACTTAACCGGTCGGTTATCGGTTCGGTTCGGTTAATTTCGGTTAATAACCAACATTAAACTTCGGCTAAAATTTTACTTAAAAATACATGAAATTAATGCTTAAATACATGAAATTAAGTTAATGCTAGTATATAAATATAAATAATGTTAGTATATAAAAAAAATTTAAAAAATGTTTGATTGTTTAGAGTTCCTAACAGTTCTTAACTTTTTTGGAGTTTTTAAATGATACCAACCATATATATATATATATATATATATATATATATATGAAATTGAGATATCATTACATGAATGAAGATATATACATGAAGATGATAGTATTAAACTATTAATACATATAATACATTAAATAGAGGAAAAAAGGCTTGAAAATATGAAAAAATAAAGAGTTCGGTGTTGTTCGGTTAATTCGATTTTCGGTTATCTTGGTTCGGTTTTGTCGATTTCGGTTCGAATTCGGCTAACGATTCGTTTATTGTTCACCCCTAATACAAATGCCACCAAGGTATTTAAAAACTTTAAATCAAACGCCAATATTACAACCCTTGTATATTAAATTTATTATGTAAGTAAATATTATATTTTTTTTTTCTAAATGCCAAATACTATTGTTATATTTATACAAGTAAACAACCCAACCTTCTAAACAATAAATAAATACATACCTATTTTTCTATTTTATCTAGAAGATTAAGCTATCTTTTTATTAAAGTTACTTGGAAGGGAAACACCAAACACGTGTAGAAACAAAAAAAGAATGATAAATGATATTGATATTGACCACTTCAACATGCTACGTGTCTCACCAAGTCATAATCAACATACTTTATTTATTATTAAATATTAAAATACATATAAATAAATACATAAATACTAAAACAAACCTAACTACTTTGATGTATAATTCATTATTCATCTATTGGGAATACTATGTTTTGGTATGATAATAACTATTATAATATTGTTACGTCATCAATATGTTTTTGTCTCAATTTAATGTGAATATATAATATTATAAAAATAATTAATATCATAGATTTTCATAATTTCTGTTCATTGAAAATCAAAATAATCCCAGTTGTGAATTGATGCCGGAATTTAAGTACATGATTCCGTTACATTATCTATTTTTAATTTGAAACTGAAACTAAAATGTATTTTTAGAGCTCACAAACCGAACATTCGGTGAATTATTCGACAGAAACTTTTTTTACATTAGTTTGTTTAATAAATGAACGAAAATGAAAGGAGAATTTTGTTCGATTAACTGATTAACTAAATGACTGAACATGAGAATGAGACCACATTTGTTTAACTGTGTTTCTGAATGTTTGAATGTTTGACAACGTGTTTGTTTACGACATTTGGTTTGTTTATTTATGTTAACTCATTAAAGATTTCTTATATTTTTTATTAGCTTTTCTAATTTTGTCATATAAATTTAAGAAAAATAAATTATTAACTATACCAAAAACCAAAGTATATGACTATTATGTGATAATTATACATATAATTAACATATTAATATGAATGTTAAAAAAAACACCCACACACAAATTTGATAGCTGAATCGAACTGTTGACACTTTAATCATTCTCGATTAGCTAAATCAAATAAACATTTGTGCCCATATTCGTAAACCGTTTATGAACAAATTCAATTTTTTAACGAAAAACACGACCAATAAACCCCATTCGATTCGTTCGTAACCGTTTGCTTGTCTGATAAAACCTTAACGAACAAATAACAATAGCTTGTATATTCAAGATCAAGTATGCATGTAAACTATTCATGCAATTTGTATTATGAAAATAAAAGCTTACTTGTGATCCACCATGCCCATCATAAACACCAAAAAAATGAACCGGAGAGATCTCACCGGAACCACTTGAACCGGTACACCCGCCCACGTGTTCGCACGAGCGAGTCATGAACCCCGGCACCACCGCCACCGCATCCTCCATCTCCTTCCGTCTTCCAATCACCGATTTAAACCCCCACACTACTCCTTTATTTTTTCCAACACATCTCTTCTTCAACCGCCGCGTCGCCAGCCCAGCGCCGTCGCCGAGCTCCTCCGGAGATAACTTCAACGGCACCAAATTATCGCCGGAGGAGCTGCTGGTTATCGAGTAACTACTACTACTATAGTTACTCGATAACTCGACGTTGCTGGTGCTAAAAATCGACGAGACGGTTGAGCTTGTGGACAAAATGCCCGACGAGTCAACATGCTCATCTGAATCCATATGTTTGAATAAGAATTGTAACAACACGCACACGCAGGTGGATGAAGAAAAGGTGTGAGTGTGTGTTAATGGAAAATGAAATGATGATTTTGTGTGATTTAAAATTAAAATGAAGGTGAGTGAGATGATGACACGTGTGTTAGGAATAATATGAGGCGACGACACACGCAATCATCGCCCATACAGAGTAGGACACACACATCGACGAGTCGTTTCGTTTGACCTTTAATATTATCTCTTGCACAAGTAGTCCTTTGTGTTTAGTGTTGTTAATTATATAAAAACCCTTTAGCTTCAACAAATTTAAATAGTTGTATAACTGGACCCAGACTCGTTTAATAGTATTCTCAAGAACCGGGAATCGACCATATTGTAAATAACTGGGTTGGATTGATAGGGGTCTTACTTGGTTTGTGCTCACCCAAATCAGAGCAAACGGGCTAGACCCGTGAGATCTGACACGAACCCGTTTAATAGTATTCTCATGACCCGAGAACCAACCATATTGTAATATAATCGGATTTGATCAGTTCGAATTTCGCGGGTCTTACCTGGTTTATGTTTTACCCCTAACTAAAATGTACTATAGACTGTTTGTGAAGAAGCCTGACTGAATTGAGCTGAACCGAAAAATATGATCACATATACGATGACGCAATATATAATTTTTAAAGATCTTGATTAGGTTCGTTAATTAGATTTTAATAAATGTATTATAGTTTGTTATGTCAGAAAGTTATACTGATTTGTTAGATGAAATTGTATAGGATGACAAGTAAAACTAAGTTGATTTTATCAATGAAATGGAATTTGGTATCATAGAAGAGAAAGATAGTGATTGTTGAAGAAATTAGTAGTAGAAACTTAACATTGAAGATTTCTAATGATTGTTGTATGTATCTTTATCTTTCGTCATATGGGTTGTAATTTATCTCTAAAACAAGCGAAAAGAAAATAGAATCAAACCTCCTAATTTCTTTTATTATATGGCTATATTTATAATATACTTTATGTTATCTTATTTAGTGCATTATTTATTTATCAAACTAGTGTTCTAGGTTCTAGGTTCTAGGTTCTAGGTATGGCATGCAACATTTTTGTTTCATCTGTTTGGTGATTAAATGATTGGAATAAGAATAAAAGAATGTAATATAAATATGATGTGAATTCCATATTTCAAACCCCAAAAATCCCCCTCTTATTTTTATTTTAAAATAGCATTAGGATTCTAGTTATGACTTCTAAATCAAACAAAAATTTCGAACAATCATTCTTAAATGTTAGTGTTGGAATTTACTTGGTATCTTTTAGGAGTTTGTTCACTAGTGAAATGCTTTAAACATATTTTTGGCACGTCTTAGCAAATTTGCAGCGTCAACTCAACAATTATGAGAGATCAAAGCAAAATAAAAGTTCGAGACCCTTCTCTAATTTTTGGGTTTGTGATTTTGATTTCTGTCAAGTATCACATATTATCATACGCGTCTCATACCCGCAGTATCTTTATAAAACTAATACATATCATGCATGATCCCATGCTCGAAAACATGTTCCGTTACCGTTTTGAATGTGCTGAATTTGTGTGCTTTTGAATGTTCCATCATATTTAAGTTTGTTCGTCCTCCCTAGATGGGAGAGTGTGTGCAAGAGTAGGAAAGAAATTTGATAAAAGTTGAATCAAAGATATACCATCCCGATTGTTTATTAAGTATATGATATTAAGAAAAAATAATAACATTTTTACTCTTATTAAACCTTTAGGAATATTATGTTACTTAAAACACCGTAAGTACAAATAAAAATGAAATCACTTTTACTTTGTTCATTTAAAATACATTCACCTCTTATTTGTTTCAAAACTTATCACTCCTTTTGAACACTGAAGAAACACCAGGTACAGATTATAGATAATCTGGGGGTTAAGTAATGTTTCCCACGGATGAGGTCTAACTGAGAAGGCTGTTCTTCAGGAGACCTGCAAAACAAACACCGTAAGCTCGTCACTGAGAAGGGGGGGGTTCCTCCTTGTGACCACCCTCCGGCGTGAGAATCAGACTAGGTTGCTCTGAATATAAGTGTATATTAAGAGATTGCTAGATAACTGGATAGCAGATGATCTTACCATTCCGAGATGTTGGAGTATTTATAGCCAAAGGTAGGTTTCCAAGCAGGTACAGCCGGCTGAATAGTATTCCTGTTCTACCAACAGTGGACTATGCACAGGCCATACTGGTTGGTGGGTAGGTTACGGCCAACAGTGACAAAGTCGGCTGCACTATTCCACCAACTGTAGATTATGCACGTCCCACCTACTGTGGATTGTACGCAGGCCATGCTGGTTGGTGAAAAGGTTACGGCCAATAGTAACACTATTCCACCAACTGTAGGCTGCGCATGTCCCACAGTAAGGGTTGGTGAGTAGGCAGTGGCTAATAGTGACAAACAGTACTAGAGGGTGCTCCTCCTCGCACTGTTGTCGGTGAGCTGTCACCCTGTGATTGGCTCATGGGTTGTTCTGGTCAGATCGTCTGTCCTATCCATACCTTGGTAGGTATAGTACAAAAGATCTTTCAGAATCATACAGACTGGCTCATTTAGGCGGGATTGTTCATGCCTTGCTCATTCCTTCATGTGACTACTGAAGTATCTATTGTCTTGTGCGTGTAGCCCTGCTGTCTGCGGGTAGCCTTCCCTGATGGCTTGTATCCGCAACTGCGGGAACAGGCGGGGTACTTCACCATTGGGAGGCTTTCCCTGCGTGTACAGCTTGCGTACTGCGCGTAAGGTTCTATGAGCATGGTGGGTCCTGCGGGAGCAGATGGTCTTTGCGCCGACGTCCCTGTTCAAGGTGAGTCTTGCGGGACCAACTGGGCTCTGCTGGGACCTACCTCTTCAAGTCCCCCCAGTCCAATGTTCTTCTCACGAATGTTCAATAAAGTGAGGTGAACTTTTGGACTTTAAGCAAGGGGTTTTGAAAAGGTTTAGTTTTAAGGTTCTCCGTGGGGATTCTTCCCGCGGATTTCCTAATGTCACTTGCAAAAATTCCCGATTTTTTTTTTTTGCTTGATCTTTGGGTATGATGCGGGTAGGTATGTAACCTTCTCGCAAGTCAGGAGCGTTGAGTCTCACTTGTGTGGATTCTCCTTGAGGTTTTAGTGGTTTTGAACATAGTGATCAATTATGTTTAAACCACCAATTCCATCCTGGAGCCTCAAAACAATGTATTTCTCGACGTTCCCGCTATGCGGGGATGTTATTTCCGTTTCCACAAGCATTGCCCAAAAGATCCTTCTTGGTTTCAATTCCCTGCGGAGCGCTAGGTATGTGAAGGGTTTTGCCTTAACACTGTACCCGCGCTCATCTTACAGTTACTTTACTTTCAAGGTACCCCTGGCGTCAATTCTCTGCGGGTGCTAGGTATGTGAAGGGTTTTGCCCTAACACTGTACCCGCACCCGCCTTATAGTTACTTTGTTGCCGGGGTTTTCTTGGCTTCAATTCCCTGCGGGTGCTAGGTATGTGAAGGGTTTTGCCTGAACACTGTACCCGCATCCGTCTTATGGTTACTTGGTTGCCAAGGTAAGGGATATTTTCCCGCTTACTTTTGAATCTTTTTGAATTTTGAATTTTGAAATTCGAAAGGTTGGTAAGGATAAGAACGGTCCAGACATCTGAAACGTCGTGCGGCGGTTTCTTCTGACTGTGTCAGGACGTGCAGGAAGTTATGGTGACGTGACAGAACATGGTCATTCCAGTCGCTTTTTTAGGCGCGTGGGCACGATTTTTCGGGCGCGTGGCCGCGAAATTACTGGCACGCGTCCTGTCAACAGCTGTTGCCAGCTTGCTTTTTGCCACGTGTCATAGTTTCATTGCACCTTCGATTTCTCTCTCTTCCGCATTAAATTCACCGCATTAATTGCGATTACTATATAAAGGGGGAGAGGGTTATTTGCAATTCACACTTTTCACTCTTCTCTTCATCTTTAAGGCGATTTCCGGCGAATACTCCTTTATTTAATCGAGCATTCTCTCGAAATCGTTTTCTTCTTCCTCTGCAAGATGTCTTCACGTGATGCTGAAGCTGTGGCCGACGACAGGAGTACTGCTGGCGAGTGCCAGTGTGCTCTGCCCGGCGATCAGTACCGGTATGTTGTCAGGAAGTTCATGCTCGATCCCCTCGAGCCTGAGTTTCCTGAATCCCACCAGACCGTGTACGATGCCCCCAGAGGCAAGATCGGGGTTTATGCTGCATTTTTTGTCTATGGGAATCTTAGATTCCCATTGACAAAATTTGTTTACCGTGTCCTTGAGAGGCACGGTGTTCATTTGACCGAGCTGCACCCCATGGCGATCGCCAAGATTCGCCATTTTGAGTGGGTGTGCCGGATTTTGGGCATCGAGCCCCATGTGGACCGCCTGATGACCTTCTATACCTGGAGGTGCATCCAGGGGTGGTACACCCTGACGACCCGTATTAAGGGTCTGAAGATTTGCGACACCGAGCGCAGTCTTCGCGCGTGGAAGCAGGAATTCTTCTACATTTCTGCCCGCGCTGTCCCCCTTGCCATGAAGTTTAAAAATGGCCAAGCGATACCGAGCCTTTACGCCCCCAATTACCAGGAGGCGGAATGGTTTTCGAAGATATCCCGGGTCCAATCTCCGGTTTACCGGTTTGCGGAGTCCGGGATGGTCATGTTAGGGATGAGCCGGGTGTGGAAGAATGCGTCTCAGGTTCCCATCCTTCTGGAATATGGTTTGAACTCTATTCCCTATGGTATGTCTTGTCTTTCTTTTTGATACGAGTTTGTCTTCTAACTGTTTCTTTTCTTTCAGAGGGAAATGATTTGGAGTCGTTTCTGTACCCGCGGGAAACCGACGGTCCCGCGCGGATGGGTACTCGTGCTCTGGACGAGGGCGAGTTGCCCATCCTGGAGCAAACGGCGGATCGGTTTGTGGAGGTCTATCCGCTGGGCCACGAGATCCTGAGCCACCGGCGGCCAGGTAAGGCGATATTCTTTCCTCAATCCCTCAATGCTGTACCCGCTGCTGGAATTAACGACCTGTCTTCTGAGGAATCCTCAGATGCTCCTCCGTTGGTGCGGAAGAAGAGGGTTGCCGGCGGGAAAGGGAAGGAGAAGGCCTCCACAGCTGATCCGGTGATTTTATCTGACTCCGAGTCAGATAATGAAGAGGTGGCGGGGAACCCCGGTGGTGAGGAGACCACTGCTCCGGAGGCTACGACTGTTACCTCCGGAGATCTAGCGACGACGACGGTGATCGGTACCAAGAGGCCGGCTCCATCGGGTTCCTCCCCGCCCGTCCGTACGTTCAGGGTCAAGAAAACCCGTAAGTACAATCATAGTTTCTTTCTTTGTAGATTTATCACTATAAATTTATCTAACACTTTCTTCTTTGTGCAGGCGTGGATGTTGACGCATTCCGGGGTGAAGCGCAGAGGAGTACCCTTCCGCCAATGACGGTAGGCTTGGTCAGCCTACCTGAGGCGCCGACCCAGGTGACCGCGCCTGCTTCCGCTGGTTCAGTTGCTCCTGAGCAGACTGTTCCAGCTGAGATGACGTCACCGCCGGCCGTGAGTGCGATTTTTACAGCATCCTTCACAGAGCCGGCGGTTACTGCTGCTGCTGACTACGAGGCGGCGACCACGGCGGCGACCACAACGGCGACCACGGCGGCTGCCACCATGCCCGCGCCACCGGCACCGATGGCCGGACCATCAGGTACGCGCAGGGCTTCCCGCCGATCTTTGCCACCTTCCCGTCTGCCTGACCTGTTGGATGGATTTCCTTTAGGTTCAGGTGATGGGTTTGGCGGCTATCGGCCTGTCATTGACCCTACAGGTGCGTGGGGTTCCTTTCTTTTTCCTTTGTTTTTTATCATCTTTTCCTTACTGCCTTTGTTTCTTTTGCAGTGTCGGATTCCAATGAAGTGTATGTTCCGCGATGGAACATACGCCGAGGAACAACCCTTCGTACCCCTGTGGAGTGCGTGGACTGGGCTCGCCACGCTGCTCCTCATGGTGCGTTGGGGGAGGCCATGGCTAGCTACCAGGAGGGTAGGCTAACCAATGAGCTTCGGGTTCTCCAAGCCCGGATGCAGCCGCGCGTCGAGCTGCTTTGTCGTGAAAACGACAAGTTGAAAGCAGCTCGCGCCAAGGACGTATCTGAGGCGCGTGCTCTTCGGGAGGAGAACCAACAGCTGGCGGCAGCTGCCGCCGACAAGGAGAAGGCCTTCAAGGCCCTCGAGGTTGAAGTTCAGGCGCGACTCGAGGCCCGCTCCAAGGCTGCCCAAGCTGTGAATGAACAGCTTCGGCTGGCCAGGGAGACTGCGCGAAACGCAACCGAGAGGGCTGCCAAAGCTGAAGCCGTTGCTGAGCCTTTGCGTGTGGAGAATGAGGAGCTCAATGCCAAATTAGAGGCTCTCCAACGCGCTCATGATGCCTTGGCAATGGAAGATGCCAAGAAACTCCAGGAAATCCTGGACCAGAGGGGGGTGCTTGACCACACCGAGCGGAAGCTTAAGGGCGTCGAAGAGGCTGCCGCAAAGGAAGTTTTACTTGCCAACCTTAACAAGAGCGAAGCCGAACGTGCCCATAACGAAGCTCAAGCTGCCCTCCAATGGCTTCTTCGAGAAGCGTTGCCTCAGGTATGTTTAGTTTTATCTTCACGCTTTTCTTTTGTAAGAAAAGGTTCTAATACTTGTGTTTTCTTTGTAGGTTGTGCGTCGGGTCTTTTCAGAGACCTCTTACGATGATGCTATGACCGCAGCCCTCGACGCTTCTCATGAGGATGGGGAACGGACCGGCTTCCTGCTTGGTCTAGGGTTTGCTGAGAAAGGCGTTCCGCCTTCCAACTTCCCTCTGTATAATGCGGATACCGAAACTATTTATGACCAAGCAGTGAACCATTATGCTGCCTTCCCGCATCCGGTGGTGGAGAAGGTAAATGAAATTGCTGCTGCTGATGATGGGCTTGCTGTCCTTAGAGCTTTCCTTGAACCGTCCTGCTCTGCTGATGGTGCGGGTCCAAGTGGAAGTGGTCCTGAAGCATGATCCAAAAGATCCCTTTCCACCACTAGCGTAGATATTTGCTCTTACTTCTTTTGTATGTGGGTATATACCCAGCAATGTTTGTAATATTCAAGTTGAAATAAAGAATGTGTTTGTCCTTTTCTTTATTTAACGCATGTTTACACTTGGCAATTTCTTTAGTACTTAGATAAGTTAACTTTTTGACATGGTAAATTATAAGTTTATTTTTTCTTCCTCTTTCATGATTGTGCGGGTAAGACCGTCACTTGCACTTAGTAGGATGGCTAAACTTACATTTATCCTGCGCGGAAGTTTTCCTTATCTTTTCCTTGAAATTTTCTAAGTGTTCAGAATAAGTTAACCCTTGAACGTGGTAAATGATAGGTTGAAGTTTTGCTTCCTTGTTTGTGATTGTGCGGGTAAGACCGTCACTTGCACTTACAAGGATGGCTAAACTTAACTTACATCTGACCTGCGTGTAGGTTTTCCTTATTATTTTTTAGTATAAGTTAACCTTTGAACGTTGTAGATGATAGGTTGAAGTTTTGCTTCCTTGTTCGTGATTGTGCGGGTAAGACCGTCACTTGCACTTACAAGGATGGCTAAACTTAACTTACATCTGACCTGCGTGTAGGTTTTCCTTAGAACTTTTTAACATTTTTAGCGTTGTTTATGCGGGTTTTGCCGCCTTCCACACGCAACTACTTACTTCTTCACGCATTGGTGTGGTGAATACCGGCACATGGGAAGTTCATAAGTTAAAGGCAAGGCTATCAACACATTGTGTAAGGAGAATCATTTCCATTAGAAGTGGCTCTAAGCCTTTTCTTTACAAGTTTGGAATTGATCTACATATAACATCTGCGTAATTGAGCTCCATTCCATGTTCTTGGGATAGGAGTGCCATCGAGCCTTTCAAGCCGGTATGCGCCTTTTCCCAGGACTTCTTTGATAATGTATGGCCCTTCCCAGATCGGGGCCAGCTTTCCTGAGCGCTCTTGGTTTGAAGCCTCGTTGTTACGCAGTATGTAGTCTCCTTCCTTGAAGTTGCAGAGTTTTACCCGCGTGTTGTAGTATTTTTGCATTTGTCGTTTGTAGTTCTCTTCACGCACTGCGGCTAAGTCTCTGCGTTCCTCGGTTAGCATAAGATCCAACCGTCTTTCCGCATCATTGTCTTCTGGCTGACTCAAAACCCTTGGTGAGGGTAGACCAATTTCGACCGGGACCATGGCTTCAGTGCCATAAGTGAGGCTGAACGGGGTTTCTCCCGTACTGGCCTTCTTCAGCGTTCTGTTTGCCCAAAGGACGTGCGGAAGCTCGTCCACCCAGCCGGATCTGTGCTCCGAGAGTCTTTTCTTTATGCCATCAACGATGCTTTTGTTTGCTCTTTCCACCTCACCATTACCTTGCGGGTGTGCCACTGAGGTAAAGGTGTGGGTGATTTGAAGTTCTTTTAGCCACTGTTGTAGCTTCTTGTCAGCAAAGTTGGTGCCGTTATCGCTCACCAAATTCTGTGGAAGTCCAAAACGACAAATTATAAATTCCCAAATAAATTTTTTGATATGCTTTGCGGTTGTTTGGGCTAAAGGTTTTGCTTCTATCCACTTGGTGAAGTAGTCGATGGCTACCACTAGGAACTGAACATTTCCTGCTGCTATAGGAAATGGGCCTGTCACATCGATGGCCCACTTCTGAAATGGCCACGAAGAAGTGACTGGAACCAGTTCGTTTTTTGGGCGATGCGTGTTAGGTGCGTAAAGCTGGCAAGACCTGCATTTTCTGATGTATGCCAGTGCATCCGTATGCATCCCCGGCCAAAAGTATCCCGCGTTGTTTAACTTGGCTACAACAGCGCGGGGACCTGCGTGTACCCCACAGATGCCTTCGTGTACTTCCCTTAAGAGGTAGTCGGCATCTTGGTTGTCCACGCATCTCAAGAGTGGGCCAAGAAAGTTACGTCTGTAAAGGACGTCATTGACGAGTTGATAATTCAGTGCTTTACAGCGTAGTTTTCTTGCCTGTGTTTTTGACTCTGGTAGTCTTCCTGCTGCAAGGTAATTTATTATTGGTGTCATCCACGTTTCTGTACTGGTTTGGATGACACAAATTTCCTTGTGCGGGACTGATGGTGCTTCGAGGAGTTCAATGCGGATGTCCTTTCCCAAGTGGGTGAAGGCTAGTGATGCAAGCTTGCTTAACGCATCCGCAGATTTGTTTTCGCTGCGCTTGACGTGTATGACTTTACAATCACTAAAATCACGCATAAGGGTTTTTGCCTGGGCGAGGTACAGGGCCATGGTGTCGTTCACAGCCGTGTACGTCCCATTTATTTGGTTGGCCACCAGCATGGAATCCACGTGGGCTTCCAAGTTTTTCACTCCCATCTTACGCGCAATTCTCAAACCGGCCAAGAATGCTTCATATTCGGCTTCATTATTCGTACTTGGAAAATCCAACCGAATAGCGTAAGTATATTCTTGGCCTGCTGGGTTGGTTAATTTTAACCCTGCGCCTGAACCCTCGTTACTGGCTGCTCCATCAGTGTAGAGTCGCCAGACATCATTGACGTCCTGTGCTGGGGAGGGTTGAGCCTCCTCCTGGCACTCTTTCTCCCGCGAAGCGGGGACTTCTGCAATAAAATCGGCCAGGACCTGGCCTTTTATGGCTGGTCTTGGCTTGTACTTAATTGCATATTCTCCCAATTCAATTGCCCATTTGGCTAGACGTCCCGATAATTCGGGTTTGCCTAGAACGTTTGAGAGTTTGAAGTTGGTGAGAATGGTGATTGGGTGGCCCTGGAAATATCGTCTTAACCTGCGTGAAGCGTGTATAAGTGCTAAGACTAATTTTTCGAGGGTAGAGTACCGGGTTTCTACGTCTGTTAGTACACGGCTAACATAATAGATTGGCATCTGGATGCCCTTTCGTTCTACTAGCAGGACTGCCCCGGTTGCTCTATCTGTTGCGGAAAGGTATAGGATTAACTCCTCTCCCGCTTGTGGTGCTGTGAGTGTTGGGAGTTCGATCAGGCGTGACCGAATCTCCTGAAAAGCTGCTTCCGCTTCTGGTGTCCAGCGGAAGTGCGTTTTCTTCAAGCAGTTTCTCAATGTTGACACGAAAGGAAACGACTTATCTGCATGGTTTGCCAAGAAGCGATTAAGTGCGACTAGTCGTCCATTCAGTGTCTGAGCCTGTTTGATGGTGGTAGGTGATTCCATTTTAACAATGGCTTCGACCTTTTCAGGGTTCGCTCTAAAGCCATCTTTAGTAACAATGACTCCCAAGAACTTCCCTTCTTCCATCCCAAATGAACACTTGCTCGGGTTGAGCTTCATGTTTATCTTTCGGAGCGTGTTGAAAGTTTCTTCAATGTCTTTCAACATCGCCTCTGGCTCGAGGCTTTTGATGACCAAATCATCCATATAGACTTCCAAGTTTCTCCCGATTTGGGCATGAAACTCTTTGTCCATTAGTCGTTGGTACGTGGACCCTGCATTCTTAAGTCCGAATGGCATCATTTTATAACAAAATGTACCATCGGGCGTCCGAAATGCGGTTTTGTCCTGGTCATCAATGGCCATGTGGATTTGGTGGTACCCCTTATACGCATCCAAGAAGCATTTAAGGCGAAATGGTGCCAACGAATCCACTTTGAGATCAATTTCTGGTAACGGATAACAATCTTTGGGGCATGCTTTGTTCAAATCTTTGAAATCTATGCACATGCGCCATTGTTTGTCATTCTTCGGTACCATTACGGGATTTGCAACCCATGTTTGACATCTACTAACGCGTACGATGCCTGCGTCAAGGAGTTCCTTGACTTGGGTTCTACACGCGTTAGTTTGTTCAGGCCCCATTACTCTGCGCTTTTGTACGACTGGCGTAACAGCTGGATCGCACTTGAGCTTATGCTCCGCCTTACTTCGGGGTACACCAGTCATGTCAGCTGGTGCCCACGCAAAGATGTCAGCGTTTTTCTGCAGTAAGCGTTTGAGTAAGGTGCGGGTGGGATCAACGATTGTTGGTCCAATGGTAACGGCCTGGTCGGGGTATTTGCCTTTGAAGGCCCATTTTTCTGGTTCAGTGATGGTTGGTTTAGCCTTTTTCGGTTTGGGTTTAGATGAAACAGATGCAATGCATACCTGGGGAATGCCAGAGATCATTGCTACACCCTCAGCTGTTGGCCATCCCATCATGCCATGGACTGAAGATACCACGGCGTTGAATCTTGCCATCCCGTCTCTTCCGAATAGGATGTCGTACGTATGATGTGGCTTTTTCATTACGACAAAATCCACGTCTTCTGTGCGTGAATGATTCCCATCAGTAAGAGTAACGGGGAAAGATAGGATACCCAGGGGTGTTTATGTACTTCCGTCAAACCCTTCCATTGAAGCGTAGACCGTTTCCAAGCGTTCTTTGTCTTCATCATCCAGCTTATCAAAGAACTGTCTGTACATCACTGTCGACGAAGCGCCGTTGTCAGCAAGAGTGCGTGAAGTGATGTAGTGCCCCAGCTGGCTTCTGATGACGATGGGGCCTTCTTTGCTGGGGCCTCCTGGCACTCGCGGGAAGCGCACCTCAGCTTCCTTCCATGCGCATGGTTCTGCCACCCGTCTTTTTCTTCCTCTGACCTTGCCATGAACCATGTTGATGCTGATATCGACGGGCTTTCGTCCGTTACCTCTGTACCGGTTGTCATTCCTTCCTCCCTTCCTGATCGATGCCACAAGATGTGCAAGCCTTCCATCCTTGACAAATGTCTCAATAATATCCTTCAAGGATGTGCACTCTTCAGTACCATGACCTTTTGTCCCGTGGAAATCACAGGATTTGCTTTGATCCGCATTAGGTTTCTGCCGGATCAATGGGGCTTTAGGCCATGGCAATTTTTCCGTGGCAAATATCTCCGTGACGCTCTTCGTGAGTGGCGTCCACCGGTGTTTTCGGTTTGAAGGGTGTGTGTTGTCTCTTCCGCCAACAAGAGGGCGAGAGCTGGATGAGGTGTCAAAGTTTACCCTTGACTGCCAAATACCTAGCCTCCTCTTTTTGTTCTGCCGGGCGATCCGGACATTGTTCTCTCTGGTCCTCTGCGTGTAGAGGTGTGTACTCTGGGGAAGATCCCTTCCCAGTTGCTTTTCCGTCTCGGCAAAGCGCTTTGCCGCCGTCATGATGGCATCCCAAGTTGATGGCATGCCATCCTTACCCGTCAACGTGCGGATAAGTTCTGGGTATTCGGCGCCTTGGATGAAGGCGGCGCGAACCAGATCTTCACTTATGTTGCCGAGACTAAGCTTTTTGGAGTTGAAGCGAGTGATGAAGTCTAGTAGAGATTCATCCTCCTCTCTCACGCAGTTAAGGATCGTCCACTGCTCTTCAGTGTACTTCCTCTGTTGGCTGAAATGCTGGCTGAACTTGTTCTGAAAGTCCGCCCAGTCATATATGTGGTGGGTCGGTAAACGATCGAACCATGCCCTGGCCGCTCCGACCAGAGTCATCTGGAACATGTAGCACCACGTGGGTTCCGTCCAGTTGCTGACGGTAGCCCCCGCAATGAACCTGTTCAAATGGTCGTCTGGGTCGGATAGACCATCATAAGTGCCAATGTTGGACATTTGTTTGGCACTTCTCGGGGCGATTGCTTCCGCAATGTCCCTTGCGAACTTTGACTTCCCTGCATTTGTAGCAGTTGGTCTAAAGGTTTTGGAAAAGTCACGCGGGTTTCTCTCCACGATTGGTTTAAAGGCTTCCCCAAAATTCCTTTTTGGTTGGACGTCCGTTTCCTTACGCTTCCCTTTCGCCTTATGGCGAGGGTTCGCGTCGGTGTCGGACTCCAACTCGTCGTCTGAGTACTCGCAGTCACTGCTCATATTGAGGTGTTGGCGAGTACTGGCGAATTCGTCAGCCTGTTGAACTGAACGCAAGCGTTCGTCCAATTCGGCTTGGAATTCTCTTTGCCGTGCTTCGGCCCACGCCTTCACTTGATCTAGTGTTTGGCGAGGAACCTTCGTTCGTTTTTCCAGTTGGGTATCGGAGAACCCCAATGGAATATTTACTCCACTTGCCCCGGCTTGGGTAGTCGGGGTAGTGTTCGTAAGGATTGTATAACCGCCGGTGTTCCCCCCAGTTGCTGGGGTTGTTACCGGGGTTTCTTGGTCGGTTACTGGCCTTTGAACCGGAGTAACGTTAACCATTTCTTCAGAAATTGTGAAAAAACTAAAATAGTTCTAGCTTTTATGCACGGATGGCGCCAATGAAGAAACACCAGGTGACCCGGTACAGATTATAGATAATCTGGGGGTTAAGTAATGTTTCCCACGGATGAGGTCTAACTGAGAAGGCTGTTCTTCAGGAGACCTGCAAAACAAACACCGTAAGCTCGTCACTGAGAAGGGGGGGGTTCCTCCTTGTGACCACCCTCCGGCGTGAGAATCAGACTAGGTTGCTCTGAATATAAGTGTATATTAAGAGATTGCTAGATAACTGGATAGCAGATGATCTTACCATTCCGAGATGTTGGAGTATTTATAGCCGAAGGTAGGTTTCCAAGCAGGTACAGCCGGCTGAATAGTATTCCTGTTCTACCAACAGTGGACTATGCACAGGCCATACTGGTTGGTGGGTAGGTTACGGCCAACAGTGACAAAGTCGGCTGCACTATTCCACCAACTGTAGATTATGCACGTCCCACCTACTGTGGATTGTACGCAGGCCATGCTGGTTGGTGAAAAGGTTACGGCCAATAGTAACACTATTCCACCAACTGTAGGCTGCGCATGTCCCACAGTAAGGGTTGGTGAGTAGGCAGCGGCTAATAGTGACAAACAGTACTAGAGGGTGCTCCTCCTCGCACTGTTGTCGGTGAGCTGTCACCCTGTGATTGGCTCATGGGTTGTTCTGGTCAGATCGTCTGTCCTATCCATACCTTGGTAGGTATAGTACAAAAGATCTTTCAGAATCATACAGACTGGCTCATTTAGGCGGGATTGTTCCTGCCTTGCTCATTCCTTCATGTGACTACTGAAGTATCTATTGTCTTGTGCGTGTAGCCCTGCTGTCTGCGGGTAGCCTTCCCTGATGGCTTGTATCCGCAACTGCGGGAACAGGCGGGGTACTTCACCATTGGGAGGCTTTCCCTGCGTGTACAGCTTGCGTACTGCGCGTAAGGTTCTATGAGCATGGTGGGTCCTGCGGGAGCAGATGGTCTTTGCGCCGACGTCCCTGTTCAAGGTGAGTCTTGCGGGACCAACTGGGCTCTGCTGGGACCTACCTCTTCAAACACCCTAAAAATTCTCACATTTTTAGCAACATTGTAGAACTCGCTACACGTTAGTTGGACGATGTGGTAGGGTCTACCGATTAATCGGGAGTTGTAAGGATTAATTGGATTGAATTTATACATAACCATTCAAATGTGTGTGTGTGTATACACCAATTTTTATATATAATTATTTTAATTTTGACCAAATATTGATTGATTGACGACCAGTCGATAGGGGGTACCGACTAGCAATGAATCGTTGATTAACCGATGCCTAGGCGTGATGTTTACAATTGTGTCTTTCCCAACAACTACATTCTCACTTTTACATTCGGTGACTGATACCCGATTCCTCAACCTAAAACTGGTACCCGAGGCTCCGATAGGGTTTTAGGGTTTTACGACACAATGAATACTACACAGATAGGGGTACCCGAGGGTGCCCGTCCACCCTTAAAAACCTAACCCCTTTTGGTGTCAAGTTTGAAACATCTCTAACTACAAGGACTGTTTCTGTAATTAAATATATCCTCAAGGATCACTTTAGACAAAGTGTTGTATTCTACAATTGAGCTAGGATCCTCTACGACCAACCCATGTTAATCTACCGTGGGGAAACACTTGAAGACCAATCAAAGTTCAACACATTTGGTAGTCTACTTGTTTATCAAGTGATTTTATTATTTGAGATTTTTAAGTCTATAGATAGCCTTACACGTCACCCATGTGGGACCCACCGTTGATTTATTTGGTTTTATTTCGGTGTAAATGGAATTTTGAAAACAATATCATTATATTTTCTGCCATATAAATAAATAATTATAAAAAATAAGTTGACTTTGACCAGCCGAAGTATCATAAAGTAGTCAAAAAGTTTTACTTCTTTCATACCCTTTAAATAAAAAAGTTTCTTTCACACATAACTCAAAAACATGTATCATCAACAATGCCAAAGTGGGTAAATTTTTGGTAGGTAAATTTAAATGAGTTACATATTAGTGATTTCAATGTTGTTAATTTGTTATACCACTTTAGTAGAATTGAATATATTTAAAATCAATAGAAACTTAGAATAAATATTCATACGGGTTAGAAGAAGTGTACGGCTGTACGCGCTATTCACGGTTATTGTTGTTTTATACATCAGCAAACCCGATGGTTCAAGGGGCATGCACCACCCTTAATAAGGGGTACGAGGGCAACACCACATGATGGTCCATGGATAGAGAGCAGTGGAATAGTGAAATTTTCATTCTTGATGAACTAGCTTTTGCTATGAATTTACATTATTTATTCATGGGAATTTGTGTGAGAGCTAATTATCTAGCGTAACGGATTAACAATGGTAACCATCAGTAGTGGGTTTTTATTGACCGGTTCCAGTCTGATCCCCTATGGTAAATGATTAAAAGTGAACTAATCTTTCACGATAACTTAGTACTAGTTTTAAATGAGCACAATAATAACTATCAACAACTGGACTATCGATGATAAATAAGTTGCTAGTATTTGAGCTTTTTACCAAGGGTTTTCCTCTAACGTAACAATCAAAATATTGATGGTTATAATCTTCACCTGAAACGTTGAGATGGTTAGTCCTTCATATAAGAAAAATCTTTCATCCACTTTAGTATATTACTCCGATTACACATCTGCATATTTGTTCTTATGTTTTCTCTGTGAATTATCTGATTGAAAATTTTTATGAATACCAACAAAATATTTCAATCTAAGAGTGTTATGTACATTACCCACAAGATATATCCATGCCCTATGAATTTTAAAACCTACAAATAAGAAGCTCGAGTATTACAACTAGAGCAAAACAAAATTAAAAGTGCTAATATAATTGTTTTTTTATTTTTCGAATTAGTATTATCTGAGCAAACCCATGACTTTGGGGTATACAGCCATACAACATCATTTATGACTTCGAGTACTTGGAATCTCTAAGGCTGTAAAGGAAAAGCCCTTATAAGGGGTTCAAAAAATAATATGTTTTTTTCCCACAAGTAATTGTTGTAATATTGTTACTAGTGATACGTGTTTATTCCTTTAAGGCTGGTGCGTTTTCTGTTACACCACATATGAAGATTTGACATGACTAACTTTAATTTGATATATGAAAGTACCTTTTTTTAGTTAAGAAAGAATTATTGGAGTAAATAAAATGTTTTAAGCAAGATATAAAGGATACAAAATATGTATGAACAAAACAAGGAAACTTTAAATGACATTAATAATTCTAATTAAGACCAACTAGTTTTGATCTATTACATAACCATAAAAGATAGTATGCTTCTATATCTTTGGTTATTATTTATTGCTAGTCAAGGAAAACCAACATGTAGCTCGAACTCTCGGAGGATCATGAAAATAACCAGTGATGGATATAGGAATTTTTTTAGTGGGATCACTGTTTGTACTTTGTAGATGCTTTAATTATATACGATCAAACATAAAAGTCTTTAGGTTGGTTCAACCAATCGGGACGGGTAAGGTTCATCACATGATTCGTTCATGCATTCTAGTTTCAACAAATAAAAAAAAGTATTCGATCAAAACATCAAATTTAAATGAAAAATAAGCATACTGGGATGGTTAATCGACTAAAATCTGTTGTAAAAAAGTCGTGAATGAATTAAAATGGGAGCCAGGTGCTGAGGCAGTAGGGCGAGGGAGGCAGGTACTGTGTGAGTGTGTCTGCATTATGCGATGTGGCTTGTGAAAGAGTTAACCCTAATTAACCTATGTTAGCATTTAAAAAAGAAAAGGAAAAAAACATAAATAAAAACAAAGAATTATGCGTGTGACGGAATCAAACATGGGTTACCACTATAGGGAGGCGGTGTCTTTACCACTGGACCACGGTTCACTTTCTGTATGGGTTCAATCAACATTTTATACGTGGGTGCACTCTAATATTTAATGAATGCATTCTCATAAAAATCCGAAACTTAGTGGGCTCTCTCGTATGTAATCTGGTAGATGATATAATTCTTGTAGAGATGATTATAAAATTTTACACTAAGTTTTAGTTTCCTACCAAATATATCGTACTCATGCTAAATGATCAAAAATTGTGGTTCATTTTCACATAATGAACAAAAACTTGATGTGATGTATTTCTTTTTTAGAAGTGCATCTTTCATTGAAATCCATTTAACCTAATCGTGAATGCATTTAGTCTGCTTAGACATCAATTTTTAATGATATGAAAGTATGTCGTGATAAGCTATCAACTCTAAATAAAACAGATCTTAAAATAAAACAATAATTAGTATCATGAAATGATATGACCTTTTATTTTTTTATTTTTTATTCTTAGCGTATGTTATCGAGTAGAAAATCAAGTTTTCTTAAACTAATTGGTTATTATAATGGTCGTTGAATCGATTTAAAAAAGAAAATAAGTTGTTGTTTTTTTCTAGTTCAGTTGTTAGTGTTGTACAATCTGCTTTTCTAAAAGACAGGTGATCCTTGATGGTCCGTTGATTATGAATGAGGTGATGAACTGAAAAATATTCTTATTTTGAAGATTGATTTCGAGAAAGCATATGATTCTTTAAGTAGGGATTATTTGGAACGAATGATAGAATTCACGGGTTTTGGTAGCAAATGGATTACTTGGATTAGAGCGTGCTTGAATTCGGCTAAGTTGTCAGTTCTGGTGAAGGTGGTGCATGGGATATTATCAGACAAATTTCAGAATTGTAGAACATATTATATTAATACATAAGAAAATTGGTTAAAAATAATCACAACTATGCCCTATTGGCAAATAACAGTCTTAATTTCATTCTTGGCTAGTGATGGTCCCAACTAAAGTTGTATTTTACCAACAGCCCGCGACAAACGGAGTTAACTATCCGTTGCTATGATGCTTGCGTGGCACACCTAGTTGTCAATAAATATCTATGTGGAAGCATTACGTGACAATAATCATCTGCTCTTTTTACGAAAACTAGTTTTAAATAATCTCAACTATGTCCTATTGACAAACAACTATCCCAACTAGAAGTGTATTTTTCCAATGGTCCGCTAGGCATGCTAGGTAAACAACAAACTAATGGAGTTAACTATCCGTTAGTCGCAGAACGTTGGAGAAAAAAATACACATTTAGTTGGGACAACCACCAGCCAAATATGAAGTTATGACTATTATTTGTCAATATGGCATAATTGGGATTATTTAAAACCAATTTTTCAAATAAATATAGAATAGCATATTTATGTTTTTTTATATTAGAACTACAGATAAACCAGATTGTCCTAAAGTTATCAATAGGATCAAGTATAATTTAGACATAAGTTTTGCTGAATAGATCTAGAAAATCATTTTATTCGAATCTTAAGCAAATGATCCTAAATTCATCATAAATATTTATTGAATAGATATATTTTATTACATACAATCACTGAATAGCTTTAAACAAAATATAATTGTAAAGATTCAATACTAAGTGGGCTCCACCAACGGGTCAGGTGTCATTACAACAAGGCTAACGTGTCTCACAAACAGGCCCATATTAACTTTTGGGTGAGTACATTTTCAAATAATAGCTATGGTCAATTATATAAAACTAGCCAAAACACCTAATTTATATAAAAAAAAATTACATAAAAGCAAATTTTCTAAAACATCCAACCTACTAATAATGCATATTTGTTCCATGTTTTGCCACGTTTACTATCATTAATTAAAAAGACACATTGGTTTCTAATTCTTCATAATTATATTTTAGGAAAATTTGATCCCAACAAACACATAACATGGTTTACTTAAACACTACGTACACGACTAAACTAAAGATTATTATTATTATTATTATTATTATTTATTAAACCCGTTAATATTCTACTTTTTAAATCCACTTGGTTGGATATTGACGATGAAAGATTTGAGCTAGGCCTTGTGGGGTTGTCATTTCAGATTCTGAATCCACCTGGGTTTTCGTCCCACCATGTGTTACATCAGAGGTATGCTATTGTAGCGGCACAACGACTATCAAGTGGCAGCCGGGCGGTATGGTTTCCCATGGGAACGCCCAAGCCAAACTATGAAACCCACGTGGACTTGGTGGCAACGGGGCTCTCCAAATTGGATAGTGCGGTGACCTAAACACAAAAAGAAAGTCGTCGTTTTTAAAAAAAACCATCTGACCCATTCATTGCGAGATTTGAACCCTCGTCCTACAAAAAGAGTGCACTTATTACATTTGTAATGAGCATTTGGATCAATAACGAGTTACGAGCTCACTCGATCATCTTCATTTCCTGAGTATTCACAGAAACCACCCTTAGAAAAAAAACCTCATTATCCAACTTAAAAACTCTTATTTTTTTGTTACAAGTGTGACTTCAACCCGAAGCACCTGTTACATATGGTTGTTTATATTATTGTCTCATATGGTTAATGAGTTATTTTTAACATTAGATAAATGGCCTAAAAACAAGTTTAAAAGTCTTTCTAATTGTCTTCCCTACTTTGTTTTCACATTAATCATATAATATATTATAGATTAATACAAATAATATCTATTGTAGCTAAAATAGTGATACAATATGATTTTAATGATTAAAACTGTTTTGTCATATTTAATGTTGATAATTTATGAAAATAAGTGTATATTTTAACAAAAAATAATGGTGAATGATTGACTAATACACTAATACCTTTTATGATTCTTGATAATATTGTTTTGTAAAAGTTAATATCACCCAATTATATGAAACTACAATTGAATTAATCATTAATATATATAATCAAACTTTTTTTGATACTTTTAGTACAAGTAATACATTAGTCACTAACCTAGTATCAAGTATATAGTAATGTATAGAAAGCATGGAATGACGGAAATATTATTAAGGACCATATTAGTCATGATCGAAATATATTTGTTTGTAATAAGATAAACTTCATTCAAAATGTTTGGGATTTGGTTTGAAAACAACTTATTAACATGTTTTTTTTCAAAAAGCCAATAAGATAAACAATTGTTTGGCAAACATAAAATTCCGTCTTATTTTAGCCTTTTAAAATGGTTGAAAATAGTTTTCAAAAAGTACAAATCGTGACTTTTCAAAATTGCTTTTTGAAAAAAACCAGTAAGTCAATAAGCAATTTCCAAACTCAATCTCAAACGTGAAAATAATACACCAAATTTTTTTAAAATTCAAAATCTTTTTTAATTAACTTACCCTATTTTCTTAATTAATTTATGTGTATTTTAAAAGTATTATTTGTTTCAATTATATTAATAACTCGGTCTCTTTTCATTTGATGCCACGTTCCAAGTCATGTTTCAATTTTCTACGACAACCAAACACTTGTTTCATTGAATTATTCTGCCTTCGTGTCAAAAAAAGAAAACGTTTTTCTTTTTTTTATCACTTTGTTTTAAAAATGTTTTTTTTTTTCTTTTTAATACTTTTAAAATGTTAATATCTGTTTAGCATTTTTTTTAATTATTGAAAAATTTCTTTTTAGTACTAATTCACACACTCCACGTAGTTTTTAAATTATTAAAAATGATCTCCTTTATAGTTTTAAGCAATATAGTAAAAAGGTATTGATTCTAGTTTCTTCCAAAATTTTCTCAATTATACCTATATTCAATGTTACAAAAATCTTGACTGGACACCAATTAATCCTCATTTGTTTAAAATCGGTCAAAATTAATATTTTAATACATAAAATTATAAATATATATGTATATTTGAAAAGTTACATATAGATTCCAATCTGATTAATCTAGATTAATCCCGATTAATTGATAGTCCCTACCCCCACCATCCGGCTAGCGCATAACAATTTTTACAACAACGCCTATATTACTTATAGTTGAATCACTATTCATGATTTTAAATCAAAAACGGGTTCACGATAGTGAATTTTATTTATCTAAAAATGAGAGGTTTATGATGAAATTGCTTGTTGTGGTTAGTGAAACGTGGTGGATAATACATGCCACATAGGTAGCAAGGCAGCTGCATTCACATATGTTATCGTCACTTGTAAGGATGAGTTGAGGCGATGTGAGGTGAAGCTAAATGATTGGTTGATATATTAATTAGTGGTTAAAAAAAAGATGAGTGCCCACACGCCCTTTGTCATCACCATACATACGTGATACACCCATCACGCCTCTTTTAAGCTCCAGAGGACACCGTTTCACACACGTCCTATGTGGCAAGAAAACCACGCCTCTTTTAAGCTCCAAAGGACACTGTTTCACACACGAAGCCTATGTGGCAAGGAAACCACGCCCCTTTCCACCACATAAAACATAGCCTGGGTGTGGCAAAACCTCCTAACCAAATCTGTTTTATGATTGGTTATAACCATACGGTTCGGGTTAGAATCGATTTTAATTCTTGTCAAACTGGTTCCTAATCGATTACCACTTCTACTTACATGATGCATATTGAGTTCACAATTAATAAAATCTTTGTTGTGGTAATATGTATCAAAAGCGGTTGTTATAATGGTATATGTTTTACCATCACAACATATAGAATTCAAAGATCATAATCTCATATCTAATACTGTCATTGATACTAGGACATTATCTTCGGTAAAAGCAAATAGGCGAAGCCGTTCTACCTACGGAATATACGCGATATATCAAGGTGCGTATCGTTATCCCGTGCATCCCAAAAAACGTCTTTAAAGGGTTTCGGTTTCTACTTCACATCAAAAGGTCTGGTTTTTTCTTCTTTTTTTTTACTTCTTCAGAACACATCCATTCCACCATCTACTTACATGAGCCAAACTAATACATCTTTGGGCTACAGGTCTCTGATCCAACTAATCGGACTATTGGGTCGAGAACTCGAGGCCCAAAGGTGTGAAAATATTTGGGTCACATCATGATCCATTTAGTAGTAGAGGTGCACACATAACCCGGTTAACCGGTTTCTAACCGATTTTGTAACCGGTCCAACCCTAACCGGTTACTAACCTATCCTAACCGCCGGTTAGTAACCGGTTTATATATTTGATTTCAAAACCGGTTATTAACCGGTTAACCGGTCCGGCCTAACCGATCGAAACCGCTTCTCCAGCCGGTCAAACCCGGTTACTAACCTAACCGAAAAATCGGTATAACCGGTTAATGCCCGGCAAAAAAAACGGTTAGCAAACAACCGGTTATAGGTTAACCGGTTTTTGCACCACTATTTAGTAGCATTATTGATCAACCAACAACTTATTACCCATCAACAACTAACCTTGTTCTAACTGTTATCAGAGTCACTTCAGTTAACGGCCAAAAAAAAGACATAGAATGGCATTGGTACTCCATACTGAGTGACCTAATGGCAAAAGACCACCACCAGCTGGCCCAACCCACCGGTAGTTAAACCCAAACCACCAAATAAATTATATAAAAACTAACAAGATGCTAGGAAAAGTACACCACCAGCACCAAAAGAAACACCAACAATGCAAGCAATTAATGAATTACATTGTGGCTTCATGTCAAACAAGTTTTTTAAGAAATAGAAATGAAAAATTGAAAACTTTCACTGTGGCTTCTAAGCATGTAGGGTAGATGTTTCGGACCCGAATCGGTATACCTGACCCGGACCCGGTTCCAGGTCGTACCCGGTTTGGGTATTTGTATACCCGAAGCCCAACCCGGTTCTATATATTATTTTAGGAATCGATTCCTACCCGGTTCCGTTTCAAAACCGGTTCCGGTTCCTACAGGGAATAACCGGTTCCTACGGGTAATTTATGTTAAATGCAGCTGCAGGTCAAAAACTAGCCGTTGGAAGACCGGTTTTTGTTGTCCAAAACCTTATATAAATTGATTATTTACCCTTTGTTTCACCACCAAACTCAAAACATTCTAAAATACTACTCGTTTTACAAACCCGAGCATCCGACTCAAAAATATTATGTCAACCACCAAAAAGTCTAACAACATGGCTAACAATAACGCTACTCCATCCGTTTTTATTGACCCAATTCGTGTAGAAGATGACCCACATGTTATTGCGGTTCTCGACCATAACCGCAACAAAGAAGTATGGAAGAACTGAGACTTGGTTCTCAATATCGATGGTGATACTAAGGCTCGTTGCAAATTTTATGAAACTTTTTTAAAGCACGATTCGAACTCGACTTTAAAAAAGCACATCGAAAACAAATTTTGCAAGGCCTTGAAACAAGTTAACGCAACCGACCAAGTGGAATTGGGTAAAGATGGTACACTCTTTCGTTACAACTTACAACACAAACCAGGTTCAAGATAGAGTGGCAAAGTTCGTTATTCAACGAGGTTTGCCGTTTAACCACTTTGACAACCCGGAGTTGATGGCCTTGATTCGAGAAACTCTACAACCGCAATACACACATGTAAGTCGTACTACCCTAAGACGTCATTGTATCAATTTGTGGGAGTGTGCAAAAAAAGAGTTAATCGAATTTTTTCAAACTTTAGAATCGATAGTGAGTTTAATTAGCGATGTTTGGTCGGCACCACACACGTTACCCGAATCATACATTTGTGTCACCGCTCATTGGGTTGATCCGGTGTCTTGGCAATTGATTAAACGCACAATCGCTTTTGAAAACTTCCCGTACCCACATACCGCCGAAAAATTGTTTGAATTGGTTGATGAGGTTATAACGACTTACAACTTGAAAAATATAATAATTTCGATGTCGTTTGACAATGCATCAAACAATTCAAAAGCGGCCGAAAAATTTATCACAAAATATTCACCATCTTGTTACGGGAATTTTTTTTCATGTTCAATGTGTTGCAAATATTATCAATTTGGTTGTTCAACAAGGCCTCGGCAATGAAAACATGGGTCAAGATTTGACTTGCTTTAGACTTATGTTACAAGATGTTTTCAAAGTGGTAAAATAAGACATCTTGAATATAAGAATAATTACAAATTGGTTGAAAGAAAATATTTTGGGCTGAACTGAGACTTTCCAACCTGTTGGAACTCAACTTGTCATATGCTCAAGTGTGCTTTTGCCCAACGCCAAACTTTACAATTTTTTCATAACAATATTTTTGATCTATGTGAGGCCGATATGCTTCCCGAAAGTGTTTGGGTCAATATCAGATATTTGTTGGAGTATCTTGTTGTGTTCAAACCGCAACAACTAAGTTATCGGGAGTTTATTATCCTACTAGTTGTTGGGTTTTGCAAGAATTGTAGAACATGTCTTTGAATTTTAGAGAGTTTAAGGAGAAGAACAAACTCTTCAATGATATTGTTGCGGTAATGAAGAAAAAGTTCTTAAAATATTATGAAGACATACCGCCGGTCTTTACTTGTGACGCCGTTTTAAACCCCTATTGGAATGTTAACAGGGTTGAGACATTGATCGAGGAAATATTTGACAACATAGGTATGCACAAGATCGACCCGAAGTTGTCGACGGAAGCGAAGGACAAGTTTAACAAAAACCTTCAAGACCTTTATTTTCAACTTTATAGTCCAAGCGCAAGGTCGTCTTTTGTGAGGCAAACAACGAAAAGTAAGCCGTGCAAGAACAAACTTATAAATTTGATTAATGCTGTTCGTGAATCAGTCGCTAAGAGGCAAAGAGGAAACACACCAACTAGTGAACTTGGTCGATATGGTGGAACAAACTATGTTGAGGGCGTAATAGTCGATGAAATTTACGACATTGATATTTTGGCTTGGTGGAAAGGAAAACAAAACGAATTTCCTATTCTATCCGCCATGGCTCGTGACTTGCTTAGCGTCCAAGCCTCAACGGTTGCTTCCGAATCGGTTTTATCTCTTAGTGGGAGGGTATTATCAATGCGAAGAACAAAACCAACTCCCGAGTCTCTAGAGATTTGCATTTGCCTAAAGGATCATTTGGATGCGGTGGATCGTATACAACACAAGGCAAACTTTGAAGACGAAATACCAATAGAGCGTTCTATTCATGATGAGGAGGTGGAGGAAGGGCTTTCTTCCGGGAGTTCGGGTGGTGAAGAAGACGAGGATGAAGACTTGTAATTTTTATTTGTTTTAGTAAAATAATTTGTAACACGATCAAATTTCATATAATATTTAGTTTTGCTTTGTTTATTAATTAGTTTTGCTTTGTTTATTACTAGTAATGTTTTATTTTTTGTTACTTTTCAATTGATTACAATAACGAAGAACATTTTATTATAAAAAAGAACATATATTACAAACATTATTAAACATGACGATACAAAACGTAACAAGTTAAAATAAAAAACAAGGTCCGCAGTTTTAATCCCGCGTTCTACAACAATTAAGCGTTGTTACCTGCGACGGTAGGTGCTTGAGTTGTAGAGCCGGACAACTCTCCCGCTTTCTTGGCATCCAAACTTTTTTTCTCACGACAATACTTATTGGTATGCGTAAGGTGGAGTTCGACCCCGCTTTCAGAAACTTGGAACAATACTTGCACTGCCATCTCTTGTGAGTCGGTCATGACACACAAATCATAATGAACCCAAACCTCGGGGCATCGTATTGTTTCAATGACCATAACAACGTCGTCATTACTTGCCATTAATTGCCGGTTTAAGCTTAATTGTGATTTAAAGTGTGTTTTAGAGTTTTGAAAGTGGTTTAACAAGTTCTACACACCACCATTGAGGTGCACAATATCGGGTTTTTTTAAAACCCGGAACCAGTTCAAAACCGGATTTTTTCATACCGAGTACAAATTGGGACTGGTTTCCAGTCAGGAACCGGGTCGGTTCCGAACCCGACCCGACCCGATGGACTAAACTGGGAACTAAGAGGAACCGGTTCGAGTAGGAACCGGAACCAGGTTTTACGGAAAAACCAGGTACACCGGGTTTTTTTGAAATTTAAACTATATAGCCGTTAGAAATCGGTTCCAACGGCTATATAGCCGTTTTTTACCGTTGGAACCGGTTTTTTAAGTATAAACAACTTACCCACATACTATTAAGAGCCAGGTGTTGTGTATAATTTGTTAAATCACTTTCAAAACTCTAAAACACACTCTAAATCACAATTAAGCTTAAACCGACAAACGATGGCAAGTAACGACGACGTTGTCATGGTGATCGAAACAACACGATGCCCCGATGTTTGGGTTCATTACAATTTGTGTCATGACCGATTCGCAAAAGATGGCCCGGTGCAAGTATTGTTTGAAGGTACTCATGAAAATAATGGTCATGAAGGTCTTGAAGGTGTTTGTTAAACTTTTCCTTCGCTTCCGTCGACAACTTCGGGTCGATCTCGTGCATTCCCATGTTGTCGAATATTTCCTCTTTCAATGTCTCAACCCCATTAACATTCTAATAGGGGTTTAAAGCGGCGGCACAAGTAAAGACCGGCGGTATGTTTTCAAAATATTTTAAAAACTTTTCCTTCATTACCGCAACCATATTCTTGAATATTTTGTTCTTTTCCTCAAACTCTTTAAAAGTAGAAGACATGTACAATTCTTGCAAAACTCAGCAACTAGTAGGATAATATACTCCCGATAACTTAGTTGTTGAGGTTTTGAACACATCAAGATACTCCAACAAAAACCCGACATGGACCCAAACACTTTCGAGAACCATATCGGCCTTGCATACATCAACAAGATTGTTATGAAAACATTGTAGAGTTTGGCGTTGGGCAAAAGCACACTTGAGTATATGACAAGTTGTGTTCCAACGGGTTGGAACGTCCCAATTCGGCCCCGAATACTTTCTTTCAACCGATTTGCAATAGTTCTTATATTCAAGATGTATTCTTTTACCACTTTTGAAAACATCTTGTAACATAAAACTAAAGAAACTTAAATCTTGACATATGTTTTCATTGCCGAGACCTTGTTGAACAACCAAGTTAATGATATGTGCAACACATCGAACATGAAAAAATCCTCGTAACAAGGTGGTGAATATTTAATGATAAATTTTTCGACCGCCTTTATATTGTTTGATGCGTTGTCAAACGAAATCGAAAATATTTTATTTTTCAAGTTGGAAGTAGTTATAACTTCATCAAACAATTTTTCAAAAGCGATGGTGCGTTTCATCAATTGTCATGTCACCGGATCAACCCAATGAGCGGTGACACATATGTATGATTCGGGTAACCCGTGTGGTGCTGACCAAACATCGGTAGTTAAACTAACCATCGATTCTAAAGAATGAAAAAACTCGATTAACTCTTTTTTGCACACTCCCACAACTTGATACAATGACGTCTTAAGATAGTACGACTTACATGTGTGTATTGCGGTTGTAGAGTTTCTCGAATCAACAAAGTCAACTCCGGATCGTCAAAGTGGTTAAACGGCAAACCTCGTTGAATAACGAATTTTGCCATTCTATCTTGAACTTGGTTCGTGTTGTAACGAAATAGTGTACCATCTTTACCCAAGTCCACTTAATCGGTTGCGCGAACGCCTTTCAAGGCCTTGCAAAATGGCCTTTTGATATGCTTTCTCAAAGTCGAGTTTGAATCGTGCTTTAAGAAAGTTCCACAAAGTTTGCATCGAGCCTTCTGATCACCTTCGATAGTGACAACCAAATCCCAATTCTTCCATACTTCGTTGTTGCGGTTATGGTCGACGACCGCAAGAACTTGTGGGTCATCTTGAGCATGAACCGGTTCAATAAAAACGTTCTTATTAGCCTTGTTAGTATTTTTGGTGGGTGTCATAATATTATTGAGTCGGATGGTCGGGTTTGTAAAACGAGAAGTATTTTAGATTGTTTTTGAGTTTCGTGGTGAAACAAGGGGTGAAAAACAATTTATATAAAAGTTTTGGGCAAGAAAAACCGGTTCCAACGGCTATATTACCGTTGGAACCGGTTACAACGGATATATATTTTTCTCAAAAACCGGTTCCAACGGCTAGTTTTTGACCTGCAACAAAATACCCGGCGGAACCGGTTATTCTGGGTAGGAACCAGAACCGGTTCCAAAATGGACCCGGGTACGAATCGGGTACGAACCGATTGGGGATATAATATGTGGAACCGAGTACGGATTTCGGGTATATAAATACCCAAACCGGGTATTAGGACCACCGGGTACAAACCAGAACCGGTTCCGGGTCGGGTACACCGATTTGGGTCCGGAACCGGTTTTTTTGTGCACCTCTACACGACCATGCTATTTATAGTATGTGTGTAAGGTGTATATAGTTAAAAAACCGGTTCCAACGGTCAAAAACAGCTATATAGCTGTTGGAATCGGTTCCTAACGGTCAAAAATGTTTAAATTTAAAAAAAAACGATGTACCCGGTTTTTACGTAAAACTCCGGCCCGGTTCCTACCCTACCCGGTTCCACTGGTTCCCATTTCATTCCAGCGGGTTGGGTCCGGTTCCTACCCGATTCCTGACTGGAACTGGTTCCATTCTGTACCCGATGACAAAAAAACCGGTTCCTACCCGGTTCCGGGTTTTAAAAAAACCAAAAAAACCCGATATTGTGCACCTCTATGTAGGGGGTGGTCACAATTCCATCCAACCGACTTCGAGGGAAATTTCAAAGCCGAACCACTAAGTGTTATTTCAGGAAACGATAAACCAAACCATACAACTGTGTTAGGTTTTTTCCTTCCAAACAACCAACTGTGTGAGATGAGTTGAAAATTTGAACCAGTTTTTCTCTTTTATTTTTCTTTCCCCTAACAAAATCATTGAATTGTACTAAAAAATGTATGACGATAAAAATGTATAATGAACATAATCATATACTATAGCTTTGATTCCGTTTACACAACCAATTCCAAGTACCAAACCACCAGCCAACAGCCAGACCATTAAACCACCAAACCGATCGAATTGATATCTAGACAATCTGGGTAGGTTTCAATGGTTTATAAATGTAAAAAATATATATTTTACTAAATCTATAGTATGCTGCATAACAAATAACATATAAAAAAAACAAAATTCTAAAGATAAAATTTCAGTCTAAATGTTTGCTCATATCTGCAAGTCATAATGCATATATGAACATAATCTAGACAGTGTTCTTTTACAACATGGTCAAAGACTGACTTTGACCCGCAAGGAAATTATAAACTTGTTTTAGATTACCTCTTGATGGCCGCGCACTTACGACATATTTACATACATAAATTAGTCGTTGACGCATATCCAGCTTTGTTATTCGTGTCTCCTTGAAGAATCTCCCGTCATCGTACGCCCCTGTCGGGAGTAATAATCTTAATTCACCATCAAATCTTTATATATTTCTAATTAACTTTTTATTATACTTCATTAATATAGATACCTTCAACGTTGAATAGTGAAATCAATATTGCCAAGCAAACACATACACTGATATCTTCCCCTGAATATTCAAGAAAAAATAATATTATTCCGCTGCTGAAAAACAATACGCCCAAGAATCCAACGGGTCAAAAGTTGACCTACAATCATACTTTCATCTTTTCCTTGTTTTACTAGTTTGTACAGATGTATTCTTTTTTGTACATTTGACCATAAAAATAGGTTTTTGTCCCGCTTAAGTCATCATAAGACGTTTTAAAGGTAGGGGTGTGCATGGAACCAAACCCAAACAAAAATCCACGGTTTGGTTTTATAATTTCGTAAAAACCAAACTTTCGGTTTGGTTTTGCATGCAAAAAAAACTCGAAGAAAAAAAACAAACCAAACCAAGTTTATGGATTTAAAATTAAATCTTAACTAATTTTTAAAAACTTAATAAATTGTGCAACCCAAATAGTTTAGCCCAAATATACAATAACCAATTTATTATTAATTAACAAAAAGATTTAGGCCCTAATTCATTATTTTGGGCCAACATTTATGTGCCAAAAATTCATACCGAATGGTAAAACCGAACCCGAATAAACTAAAACCAAACGGTTTTCAAAAACTTGGTTAAGCCTATTTAAAGGTGACCGGTGACCCAAATGGAACAAATTCTTAAAGCGAGTCTACATGACCCTGAACGGGGAAAAACCATCTTTAAATGAATCATAGGTACGTAAGTGTACAATCACTAAAAAAAGTGATAAAACTGAAAGCATATTAATATTCAATAACAATAATAACCAGCAGATTTTAAATAAAAAATCCACAAAGAAATTGAGACGAAGCTTACCGCTATTGCAGCAGACTGCAAGCCTCTTTCCCTGTTTTAAATGCAATTTTGCAAAACTTAATGCAGAAGGAAGATTCTTTTGCAGAGAAAATCTATCATATTTTGAGTTCTGTAAAGGTAAAAGAAGTCATGAAATCAGCTAGCAAGAATAAAAAAAAAACTGAGAATATAATAGATAATTAAAATAAGTGAAATGATAAATAGTAGCATAGCTAACCATAATAGGCAGGTGTAAATAAGCTTCAGGATCCTCGAGAGTACAAAGAATCTGATTATTGTCACAGTTCAGTATGCTATCAACATTTAATGCTTTAAAATCTGCACAAAATGAGATGATTTGAAAATTTTAATTACTAAGTAGGATAGAAAGATAATATATTCACTCAATCAGCAAAATGGGTAACAAGTCAAAACGGGGTCCAGGTTAAAAAGGATCATCTTCAGTATGGGTCAACCAGCTGGATTGACCCGCAAGCAAGTGTTTGTCCATTTCTTTATAACTGATATGCTACTTACAAGGACAAAAACAACATTATAGCAATACGCCAATACTGATCTAGGTTGAACAAAATTAGACCCATTACTAATGCTTTTGATTTGACCCGTTTGAGATAAAACACAACCCATTAATATGAAAATGGATCAAAATTGCCACCTCAAATCTCAACATCATTTGAATTTTCAGTTGGTAATTTAGTTGTAGGCCTGTAAAAAAACCAAACGAGCATGAACAGGGGATTGTTCACGTTTGTTCATTTAACTTTAACGAACACGAACAGTCGAACAATCAATTAATGGCATGACCTTTTGGTTCATGTTCGTTCGTTAAGGAAAAGAAAATGATCTTGTTCGATTATGCTCATTCGTTAAAAATCTAAACGAATACAAACGAACCACATAAACAAGCACAAACGAACATAAATGAGCAATCATAAACGAACATGAGACTTGAGAGACTGAACGCTGAACATGAATGGTCAACACTTGATGGAATAAAAGATGCGGGATGCGGCTAGGGTTTTTCTTATTATACATTATATATTGAATACTTTAAACAAAATTATAAAATTACATACTTAAATGGGTTAAACAAACATTAACGAACGAGCATAAACACACAAACATAAACAAACACAAATAAACGAACATATACTAACAAAGATAAACAAACATTCATGAACGTAAATGAACAAACGAAACATGTGTTCACGAAGGGACATAAGTTGTAATGGACAAAAAACTTCACATAAATATATTAACGAACGTACACTACAAATGTAAACGAACCAATGCTCACGAACGTAAATGAACAAACGAAACATGTGTTCATGTTCATTCATTTAACTAAATGAACAAAACATTTTGTTCATGTCCATTCAATTATTTAGTAAATGAAAGCATATGCAAAACATATTCATAACTCTAAATCTCTAACATATAAAAAACACTTACCATATCCAGTTGAACAAACCGCAAGGTTGGTCAAACCCAGCCAATATACTCCATTCCCATCATCTAGCAACTCTCCACTAATTCTATTCTCTATAATAACATCTAACGGTTGGTCAAACCGATTTGACTCGGTACCTTCTAACTTTTTATCCTTAACACAAACCTGAGGAGCATTATGTCCCCGTTGAGCACGAAACACCCTATCTTTTTCAACAATATTAGCCACCATTTGATTACACACATCAGGCCCAGAATTAATCAAATCATAAACATTATTCCAAAACAAAACAGGCGTTAAACCGCGTGCCCAACTTTCTTCATCGTCCCCTGCTCCCGCTATATAGTTCCAACTAAATTCAGAGCCCTTTTTTTGTCTATAAATATCATTTGAAGCAGATGCAGATATAAGAATAATCGGTGTAAAATCCCATGAATTATGATCAGGAACTTCGTTTAACCATATAACGGTTTTTTGTGATATCCAAAGAGGGCGTAAAGGTTTTGTTAATAAAGATGAAATCGAAGCAATATCAACTCCACTTGTTTCCAAAACTTTGACCCATTTGTTAATATTGGAATCTATTCTTGTTTTCTCGGTGTCGGGTACCCAAAGTGGAAGATGTAAAGAAGTGTCCCAATTAACGGATTCTCCTATAGAATTAACCTACAATCATGCAAATAACACAATGATATATGTTTTACGTTTGAAAGAAGTTAGATTTAGTTATATTGTCATACAAGTAGGCTTGTAAACGAACTGAACGAGCATGAAAGCACAATGAATAAACGAACGAAGTTTTCTTGTTTGTTGTGTTCGTTCGTTAAGAAAATAGCAGTTCATGTACGTAAAAGAACGAACATAGCTGAACATAGATGAATAAAAATAACTAATCATACACCAATTTAAGTAAACATGAACATAAATTTTTTGGGCGTAAATAATTATTAAACCTAGACTAAACTGTAGTGGAGCTATAATATTTTGATGACTGTGTAAATAAATGAACTAAATGTAAACTAACAAACATAAATAAACTGAACGAACCAAGACAAATTGACATAAATGAACAAGTAAGACTTGTGTTCATTTTGTTTAACCAAATGAACAAAAAAAATGAGTGCATGGTTGTTCGTTTTGTTAAATAAATGAGCATAAACAAACTTCCTACCCAATGGTTCACTAACAGTTCACTGAACAACCGGTTCGTTTACAGGTCTACATACAAGATAGAAATAACTAAAAAGAGATCAACTTTGTAACTAAGTTTATTGATGCAATACTAACTATTCTCTAGATGGTTTAAACAAATTGATAGTTGAATCAATAGTAATCGTATTTGAACAAAAGATGCATCATATTTGATACTCATGACAGAAATAAAGAAAAACACTTACTTCATCAGTTGACTTATTGATCCCATTCTTTTGGTTTCGATAATTCAAAATTGCACGATTCAACACACAAGTCCAAATCGGTATGGTTTTCGACATACTGTCTGGAAACCTCTTCCCTTTTCGAGTAGAATCAACAATCATACACCCTCCCCTCTGTCCTATCCATAACAAAAGAAACAAAAACTTCAAATATTATTATCCATCCAAAACAAACCAACCATACATTACTACAAAACGTCACATAAAAACACTATCAAACTCTATACCTACAATAAAAACAAAACAAAGAACCATATCATGTTATCATAAGCAAATAAGCAAGAGCTCAATGCTCATTAAATGAAAATCAGTCTCCTATCAAGCGATATTTAACATTACTGATTAACGAGCCTTGTGTATCATTAAGTTTTACCTATTTTGGACTTCTGTGTATTAATTTCACACTGCACAGCCGAGCTCAAGCCGAGCTTGCTTTGGCTCACGAACTCGAGCCGAGGTCTAAGGTTTTTCTCAAAATAATTAAAAATGTATATAAAAACTAGCCGAACCTGAGCTTGAAAAAACGACACACGAATCGAGCTCAAACTTGAAAAAATGATCTCAAAACGAGTCGAGTTCGAGCTCTAGTAAGTCAAAACGAGCTGAGCTCGAGCTCGACTCTGGTTATCATGAGACTGATAAGCTAAAACTCATTAATGAAAACTTCTCCTACGAAACTAGATTCAACTCTACCGATAACACCTCAAAACAAACAATACAAGTTACTAACAGATTCAAATAAAGTACATTTGAATTAAAATCTCTACACTAACACTGTTACAATCATAGACACAAACAAATTCACATCAATTAACAAATCGAATTTGGAATATTCTAATTATTCAAATTTTTAAGTTGGATTCAAATTCTAAAAAGATTCAAAAAATTCGAATTCGTAGCCAATGCAAAATTCATTCGAATGCATCTAAAATTTACTTTTGTTAATTTTAATTTCAAAAAATACTACATACTTGAATTTTTTGAACAACAAAAAATAAATCATTCCCAGTTGCAACATCCAAAATATTCTAAGTTGTAACATCTAATTCCATATTCTCATAACAATCTTCAACATACTATGAATTAACAACCAAAATAACTAACTTCAACATATTTTATTATATGTGTATGTATATACAAAAAATAAAATAAAAAATTAAATGCATAATTTGAACTCGGATTTCGAAAAGAAAATCCTAAATCCTGTCCGATTCAAAACTCGATTACTAAATCAAATCGAATTCACATTTCCTAAAACCTCTAAATTTAATTTCCTAGTTTCTCAACCATCATTCACAAACACAATTACACAAATTATAAATATATATACACACACACACACACACACACACATATATATATATAAAATAAATATAATAACCTGCTAGTGTTGCCACATGGAGATTAAGCCTAGAGGTATTAAACGACAAGTTATTCGTATGTCCATCCGTGGACTTAAAATAACAACACGAATCAAACTTCTTTGTGTACCATCGACCGCATCGGAGGTTCGCAACGAGCGGCAGTTGCGGCCACAGGTTAGCTATTTCAGATACGAAGATCGAGTCCTCGTAAATTGATAATAGAGAGTTGTATAATGAGCTGTGTCTTCGCTTAATGGTTCTGGAAGCTCTGTATATACTCATTGGTGCTGTATTGTCATCGTCCGCCATTGATGATGGTTGTGAGGTCTAGGGTTTTGGTGGAGACGAGTTGCCGCTAGATTTATATATCCTTCGACATAAGACTCTTGAGTTCATGTTGGTTTGATCAAAAGTCAAAACTAGTTTATGTTCCGTTCAGTTAACCGGTTATTTTTCCAACCGACATTGTTATTCTTGGGACCCGGATTTGACCCTATTGTAAATAGTTGGTTCGGGTCTCGTGGGTCTTACAAGCCTCACGTTTAATGGCCAGACACGACCCGGACCCATTTAATTGAATGATATTCTTAGGACTTAGGAACTGACCCTGGTGTAAGTAAATGGGTCTTGCGGGTCCCGCGGGTCTCATCTAGTTTATGTTTACACCTAAACATAGTTAGCACTTATAAGTTGTTAAAGTTTGGGTTAGTTATCAAACTAGCACCTTAGACTTTTAATAGAGTGAGTTGAACCTTTCGTAATTATTTTTGCATCAAATAACAAATTACATGCGTCATCTTTTAATTTTTTTTTAAACGACCACTTTCATTCAAAAATTAGAAGAGCTAGAGCTAAACAAACAAAGAAACTTAGAGCAAGAAATTACACCAGTTTTTTCATAACAAATTACTTAACTTAGATTGCCTCTTTGATCCAAAAGTAACCCAAAGAACTTTATTTCAGTTTGATGAGTAACTAATGTGAGCATTTATACTATATAACTACGTTGCAATCAAATCGGTTGAATAAAGCTTTAGTATTTTTAACATTTAGTTTAAAGAGAAAACTATGATTTGTCTCCCAGTGTAATATGAACGGGAGCACAATTAACCACCGAAAACTAAATTGCGTATGTTGGACCCTTATGTTTCTTTGGCGGGCTCACTCTTGCATCTACCGTTAGTCAAACCCACGCTGACTGTTTATGGCCATAGGTAATCTCGTCTTTGAGCACGTTAAAGATAATATAACGTTTATATCTCTGCAATTAGGTTTTATGTGACTCATGTTTACGATCCTCACCCAAAACAACTTGTTGCACCCCCATAATTTTCCGATGGAGTTCAAACTGGTTGGCGTGAAAGTGATTGGAACTTGCAATGGCGGTCAACTCATATCGTATTAGGCCAGAAATTGACTATTGCGACCCGGAAGACTTGTATGGTAAGTTGTTAATGTTTACTCTGTTTGGGTTGTTTTGTGTTTTATGCTACTTTGTTATTAATTGTTGAACGATTGTTGGTTGTTATAGGTGATGATTATTCAATTTTCACTATAAAGCTTTTTCGTGGAGGCTTGTTCATTACTGAGCCGAGAAGAAAATACGAAGGAGGAAAGATAAGTTATGTGGATGAAGTTGTGACGTTCGTACTTTTCGGTTTAATCGTATTTGTATTTGTATGGAAACCCGACCCATTTTATCGTTCGGATTCTTTGTTATTAATAAAATAGTGGTTTTTATGTTACAAATTCGTTTCACACTTGTTGGATCGCGTAACGTCCTTTTCGGTACCTTAAAACACCCTTTTATGGCTAAAAACAACTTAAAACGAACTTCAGGGGCCTAAATCGTCAAAGACCAAAAGCTAAAGACCAACCCCACTCCCCCCCGGGGCGCTGCACCGCGTGGTCACTAAAGGGAGGGTGGTCGCGCAGCGCCTAGGGGTGTCTGCAGATTCCATCAGCTCGTTTTGTTTGCATATTGCCTTGTTTGACCATTTTTAACCAATGAAATTGCATGAAACTCTTGAAAGTAACATTATACCTAAACCCTTACTCTTTCCCTATATAACCAAGACCATTTCACCCATTATTGGTTGCTCATTCACCTCAAACTCTCCCCAATCTGAGTTTTAAGTATTCATCTTTCAATTCTTGATGGTTTGACTTCTCAAGGTCAAACTAATGTTAATCCTTGTTTCTAACTAATTCTTGTTAATTAAAGCTTGTTATTGTAGTCTGATTAAAACATATCCCCTTTGTTCCTTGGCTTTCCCTTCTCCGGCCATGGTCGGTTTCGGTATTGCTAGGCAAGGATACATGGAGGACTATTATAGTCCTTGTTAAACACTTTAATCCATGCTTTAATTTTATTTAAGCTTGTTAATATTGTTTAGTTCCTAATTATTTTAGTTTCCAAATCATTTTAATAGTTCAATGGTATTTGGGTATGTGGTTACCATCCTCGGTTTCATTCCGAATCAAGAGCCGAACCAAAACCGAACTTTTGTTTAAATACTTTATTGTTAACATATTGTATGTAAGACTTGAGTATTATCATTTCTAAGTTTATAATAATGACTTCCATGGTATTGGATATGTGGTAACCATCCATGGTCGCATATCGAGTCAAGGACCAAACCGAAATCGAACTCTCGTTTAACTCTTTATTTAATTGTTTTAAAACAAGTTGTATGTAAGTTTTAAGTGTTTAAGTTCTTTCATTTACATTTTTGTATTTGTTATTATAATATGGATTTGCTGGACCCAAGCTTGGTCACATACCAAGTCTTGAACCAACCAAACCAAACAAACCGAACTAAACAGTTCACTCGCTTAAAACACATTAGTTGTGTTTCGGGCCACCGAATCTCACATTTTCTTTTTAAAGATCTTTTACAAACTAATTATCAATGTTTTCTTAAAGTACTTGGTATGTCGGATCCAACTTGATCTTATAACAAGTTTGGACCGATAAAACCGAACACTCGCTTAACATCAATGTTTGAAGTTTCTCTTTAATAGAACTTCTAATATTAGTTAAATTTCTATTTTAAATAATTTATCTCATGATATTTATCACTTTGGAATGTCGGGTTCGGACTTGAAAATTTATCAAGACCCGAACCGACTAACCGAACACTCGTTAAAATTCCGTCTTGGTACATTTAACAAGGTTTCGAGACTCCAAGTGGAAGATTTGTTGGGCTTGATACTGGTGAAGCCATGGCCTGTTTTAGGTTTGGGCAGTTGAAGACTTGAATGGTTAAGTGGACCGGCCACCCACTCAACTTCAGTGGCCCCTTTTATTTTATTTCTTATAACTTGTAAAGAAAGAAATTAACCATAGTTGGTCTCCTTATATAAACTCGCACAGTATCTTGTAATTTTTCTAGTTTGCTCGTGGATGTAGGTTGCACATCGTAACCGAACCACGCAAATCCCGTGTTCCTCTTATTGCTTTATAATATTATTACGTTGTGTGCCCGGTCTTATTTTACAAGGCAATAGGAAGAAAAAAGTGAGGAAAAGATGAAAAAAAACCATGTTTCAAAGATTTTTTAAGAAGAGAAGGAGAGGGGAAATGAAATAAAAGACTGGAAAACTTGAGCATATGTTCGTCCTCCCAATTTAAAGAGATTATGTGAGAAAATATTTGTGTCTAATAATAACTTTCTATAAATTCCTAAATACCCTCATATCTAACTCTCTATTATAATTTACTTAAGTGAAATAATAGGAAAATTGTATCTTTCATAAATTGCATGTTTCTTTTCTTTCCTCATAACTCAGCAACAACTAAAATGTTTAATTTCCTTTCCATTAAACTAAAGAACACAAAATAAATTTACACATTTTCTTTCCCCTACCTTTCTTTCCTGCCGTTGAGATTGTGTTTGTAACCAACTGTCGTCACCAAAAACCTTTCCGCTAATCATTATTGTACGTAGGGATTGGTGTTTGCAATTTATTCTGTGTGTTCATGAGTTAGAGCAACCAGTGACAGTGGCGAAGCCTAGGCTTAGTCACAGTGGTGACCGAAATCACAAACCCGATACCTCGGGGGTGACCGTGCTCAATACCTATAAAAATTTTCGAACAAAATCGCGTAATTTACCTTACTAAGCGAAAAAAAACGGCAATGACCGGGATCACCCCGGTCCCCTTGACAGCCACCATTATTATTTGATATTGGAATTGTCAATTGCAAAAGTCAAATCAAATTTTGCAAGATTGTAAACCGAGTTCAACCCTGCCGATCAAAGTGGAAACCGACTTTGACCATGTCGTTGGTTCATCATGTTCTGATTTTTACTGGTTCTATTTCGAGTTGTTTGTTTTGGTTAATAATAATATGCTTTACTTATCGTTTATCCGCTGTGTTTATCCAGTATTCGTATTATTGTTCGCTTTATTAATTAAATACATCACCCGTTAAGTTTACAAGGCCCCGCGTGGACGCCGATGTGTTTTATATATTGTCATGGGCGAAGGTTTGTGAGGGCCGGGGGTGCCCCCCCCCCCCCCCCCGGTATTTTTGCGTAATAGTGTAAATTTATCTGTTTTCGTCCGAAATTTTTTATACGTAGTGTAAATTTAGCCGTTTTCGGCCGAAATTTTGAGCCTGTCCCCCTCCGTTTTTGAAATTCTTTATACATTTTGAGTCCCCCCCCCCGGTTGTCTTAGTCCAAGCTTCGCCACTGTATATTGTAGCCCTATCTGACTCCTTTCGAGTCAACAATGCACATGTAATACTAGCAACTAGTTATTTACCCGCACGTTGCGCGAAGAGTTCAGTCGGTAAAACTCAGGCGTTGTAGCGGTAAGTTATCGCAAATTCGGCCGGTATTCGCTAATTTCTTTACGACACCAAAACTAAACCTAAAAGTAAATATGCTTAACATAAAACATAAAAAACAAAGTGTACGTCAAGATGTTTATTCGGTCGGTAAAGACAACCGAGCGTTGAAACTCAGGTGTTGGTAAAACCCGTGCATTGGTAAAACCTTAGTGCTATGGCGGTGTGTCAACGCAAATTCGATCAATATCGGTTACGTTTGTTACAGTATCGAACTAATATATATACATATATATATATAAGTTAAGGTGGACCAACAACGGTATATGTCAAGAACACTCGTAATTGGTAAAGCCTGAGCGTTAAGGCCGTGACTCCACGCAAAATCGGTCACGTTCGATACGATACAAGAACTAAAACAATATAAAACAACAAAAATATATTGGAAAAACCCTAGTGTTATCAGTACCCCTTACGATCACGAAACTACCCAGATAAAATGCAAGTTCGAATGACCACATGATGAAAATTAAGTAGGATCGATAAGCAAACCGTAAAATAATATGTTCATGATAGAGGCTTTCTCCTTTGTTTTTGATGAGCACCTCCTAGATAAATTATGCGCCACAATATATTTTGAAGTTTTTAGAAAAGAGTATATATAGTTTAGAGAATGAGTTTCTAATGATGTGTTCTCTTCTCGGTGTGTCAATAGCTACCTGGTTTTTGCCTAGTAAGCTTTTTATTGAAACCCAACATCCTCCAACAATCCCAACTAAATAGCTTACAACAGTTAGCCACCCAACTTGGATACCAACTTAATCCTATTGCCTCTCAAACTCCATAACCACAAGCCTTTTACACCCAAAACTGGCCCTCGGGTAACTATCGTGGAAATAGGCGTGGTATTTCGTGTGGCAACTACCGCGTGTATTCTAACCAAAACAAGGATGATTTTAAACCGGTAACCAATACAAGGTCACACGAGTTCGGGTGGGCATCCACCCAAAACACTGTATACGGTCAGTGCAACTAGTGTGGAATTGGGCATATTCCATCTATGTGTCCTAACCAATATGGTTCCTCCATGACACATCCAAAACCTCATGAAAATTACAGTCACTTTTCAGAAAACGGCTCTCAAATCGGTGCTCCGTGATTCCCTGACACAGGATCCAATAGTCACGTTACAACGAATTTAGCAAGTTTGGACAAGTCAGAAGCATACTATGGTAATGATTCACTCCATGTCAGTGATGGTAATCCTCTACCCATTCACCCCTTAATCAGGAACTAGAAAGTCTTGAACACTGAGCAATTCCCCCATTATAGCAAACTTGATCCTTGCCAATGCTTTCGTTAAGTGTCTACCCTTTGAAGTTCTCCACTTATGTGTTCAACATAGACTCCAACAAGCAAATGGACCTTTAAACTTGATCCTTGCCAATGCTTTCGTTAAGTGTCTACCCTTTGAAGTTCTCCACTTATGTGTTCAACATAGACTCCAACAAGCAAATGGACCTTTTTTCTTTTCTTTGTATAGATCATCGCATGTTCCAATGGAATTTCTTACAATCATGTGATTTTAGAGTGTGATTAAGTTTCACATCCCACGCGTTTGGTGCTTTTCTAAGTCCATATAATGCTTTGGAAAGTTCATATACTTTTGTTGCATCTTGTCTTTTCATAAATCCCGTAGGTTGTGAAACATAGACTTCCTCCTTCAGTTCTCTATGTAAGAATGCAGATTTTATTTCAAGATGATGTAGTTCCCATCCATTATAAGCTGCGAGAGCTAATATGAGACGATCTGTCTCTATGCGGGCTACAGGAGCAAAGACTTCATCAAAGACTATATGATGCCTCTTTACATTTGCTTTGGCTACCAAACGAGCCTTATGCTTTATTATATTCTTGCCCACTTCTCTTTTGGTCTTGGATACCCAGTTTAGGCCAATTGCCTTATGAGCATCGGGTAATTTGGTCAGTTTCCAAGTATTATTCTTATTTATTGAGTATATTTCAGCCTGCATAGCCTCAATCATTTCTTTTCCTTGGCTATCTCTTTGTAATTATGAAGTTCTTCTTCGGCCAAGAATATTTCATTAACATGGGCGTTAACCTTTGTGAACCTTTTATACACACCTTCCAAAGGTTTAAAACCTTGTAATGGTGTATGATCGAAAGGTTTTGACGAGCTATCAGTAATTGGCCTATATGTAGCAACATCAGCTGAATTTGGCTAATAAGTGTACGTAGGACGTGTGACACGAGTACTTGGTGAATTAGGAGATAATTGTTCTTCATATTCTTGGATATTATTTCCCGTATATTCATCCTTTCGAGTCACGAGGATTGTCTCATTGTCTTCTTGAGGGATTTTAGTCAAGTTATCCTCAACAATGAAGTCTTTCCATTCAGGTTCATCACTTCCAACTTTATTCATGTACTCCTTTCAAATTCATGAATCCCTTTCAAAGAATTTGACATCTCGACTGATGCAAATTCACTTAGTATTGGGATCAAATAGTCTACATGCTTATGATCCTCCCTCTACTTCCAAATACACCATTTTGACATTTCTATAATCTAACTTGGTTTTATGATTTGATGGTACCTTAGCATATGCTACACTCCCAAAAACCAATAGATGTTTTAGATTTGGTTTTCTACCTTTTAATGCTTCAAAAGGTGTAGCATTCGTTATGTTGTAGTTGGGATTCAACCTAAATACATATTTATATGCCTTACAGCTTCACCCAAAAAGTTTGAGGCATTGTAAAAGCCTTCATTATGCTACGATTATTAGACATTATGGTTCTATTTCTACGATCAACCACACTGTTTTATTGTGGTGAATAAGGCGCTGTAAGTTGTCTGGTTATACCATTATCTTTACATAAGTGATGGAATTCACTCGATGTGAACTCTCCTCTACAGGTTCTTAACATTTCAATTTGTTTCCAACCTCATTTTCCACCATCTTTTTAAATTCTATAAAATTTTCAAAAGCTTGATCTTTAAAAGTTAAGAAATATACCCACATAAACCAAGTCTAATGGTTTAACATAGTTGAACTTGGCCTGGTTTAGGAATGGAGCTCTAATGTGCTTTCCCAAAAGACATGCGTCACACACTTGACTTGCATGATTTATAAGAGGAACAAATTCTTATGAGTTATTGACTTTATTGCATAAAATTTCAAATGATCCAAACGAACATGCTATAGCCATGCCTTGTCATCTAATTTGGACATAGACAAACGGGTGCACCAATTTTTAAATTGATGCTATAAAGTCAATTCCTTGAACGTGTGACTTTCATAAGCAACATTTGATTATGATCGTATAAAAATAAAGAGTCACGTTCCGGTAAAACTTTGCATCCTATGATAATTGTCCAACACTCGCAATATTGATTTTAAAACTTGGAGTGTGAGATATAATTCCATGTTTCTTATTCTTACATTCCAATAACAAAGAGCCTCGTCCTTTAATTTTTACATACAATCCATAACCAAAACGAATTCTTACCAAGATCTTTTCATCTAGTTCTCCTAAATATTTTCTATTACGAGTCATATGGTTACTTACACCATTGTCTAAGTACCAAAGACTTTTGTTGGTGGTCGTATATAGATTAGGCCTAATTTCCCTTTCGTTTAGGGAAACTTCTTTGTGGATTTCTTGATCACGAAGAACTATCATCAATTACGTGGGCTCATCGTCCTCTTCCACCAAGTTAGATTGCTCATGTGCTTGTTCACTTTGAGGACATGGATTGGCATAATGCCCATGCTTCTTGCATTAAGCCTTACTCATATCTTTTTGAGTTTTCTTAGGTTTATTGTAAAAGTAATGTTGAGATGATTTTTCATCCTTATCAACTTGTTTTCCCTTGTTATCATGCCAATTCTTTTGTGATGCATTGAACCTCTTTGGTCCATGATTTCCATAAATCTTCTCGTGACCCTCATTCTTGTCATGGTGTGTGAACAAGAGTTTATCTTGAGTATCGGTCACAACTCCTCCTTCAGACTTAAGCCTTTCCTTGTAGGTTTTAAGCCTCCAAATAATATCGTCTACGATTACTTGTTTAGATCAGTAAATCGCTCAATCGAAGTAATTATTTGTATTGGGCTTGTTGGGCAGTCTTGAGTTCCACCACCTCACAGAGTTCGTTGTACCCTAGGTCAATCACAACACAATATTCCTTCGATCTCAACAGAGTCTTTATCAGGAGGCTCCAATGTTCGTAATCGCGATCGAACTTTGGGACGCTTGGAACCTGAAAGTTTGTGTTATCAACCGCCATATCTCTAACTCAAATTCTCTCCCAGAGATTTGTTCTGATACCACTTGTAATGGTATTATCACAGATGAGTCACTCCGATGTCCTCTCATTTAAAAACACATCTATTTATAATTGCTTTACAAAGACTCAAAGAAATAAATACTGGCCGATGGATTACCACCATAAAGCCATAACAGAAAACAATAAACAAGGACAAACCAAAATACAAACATAACATGCATGCACACATGCAAACCCTAACACCAACTTCGGCTGAAACCCATTATTTCACTGGACTGGACTAAGAGACAAACATAACCCATTACATTGATCTCAAACCAAGCAAAATTTATAGATTATTTAACCTGCTACATTCGAATAACCCGTGTGCATCTGCTCTCTGAGAATCTCTAGTCGTCAAAAAACAATCCTCGTACACCCTAATGCGACACCCCAGGATGGCAAAACACAGGGTATTGGTAATCCCATGCTCATACCCATTTGTAAAACCGGGTCCCATACCCGGCCCATTACCCGTCGGGTAAGTACTCGTCAGGTATCGGGTATACTCATTGGGATTTTCAAGTACATTTTTTTATCATTATAGTTCTTTTATACCTTTTATTTATACAAAAATTAATACAAATTAGAATATAATACACTCCATATATATATATATATATATATTTATGTTATAATAAATAAATAATATCACTATAATATATATATATATATATATATATATATGTGAGATTTCAATTAAGAACCCCTTTGAGTTTTAAGAACTTGAAAGAACTCAGTGTAACGATTTTTTTTCGAATTTTTTTTACACATGCGTAATATATGTAAGTTACATACACGTAAAAAAATTACAGAATTTTTTACGCACCGAGTCGACTTTTTACACATGTGTAACGGACGTAAAAGTTAGTGTAACCACTTACATATTTATTCTCTCTCCTACTTTGACTTTTTTTCAGATTTAATCTCAACCACATATTTCAATCCATTTAATTAAACGTGTGGCCTAGAATTGAGTTCTTAAGTTCTTAAAACTCAATATGGTTCTCAAAATATCTCTCCCATATATATATATATATAGGGTTTGGTTAAAATAAGAAGTGAAGTGTGTCTAAAAATTGTAAGAAGTAATTTGGTGCGTTAGATATGTTGATTTGATGGTGAATATGAAGTGTGTTTATTGTGCGATGTATTTTATTTTAGTTGTAGTGTGTTTATTATGTGGTGTGTTTCATTAAATCTGATGATGAAAACACACTTTCTACACTTTTTAGAAAAAATATACTTCTTATTATAACCTTTCTCTCTCACTCTCTCTCTCTCTCTCTCTCTCTCTATATATATATATATATATGTGTGTGTGTGTGTGTGTGTGTGTGTGTGGGAGGGTTATTCTAAAAATAATTAGTTTTTTAGGAACACTAGGAATAAATTATAGTCATTGGATAATGTTAAACAATTGTTGAGATTTAAAATTACAAAAATGACACAGTTTTCTAGAATTGTTCTTTCACTATAGGTTGTAATGTCAAATGTCAATAATCTATTGGTTCTTATCATTCATATGAAACTTCTTAATTTTATTTAAACCTCTCTCTCTCTCTCTCTCTATATATATATATATATATATATAATTGTCTACCATAAAATCCTAGATGTCGCTCTCAAATTGTTCCCCCCATTCTCTAGAGCCACCAGATTGCTTGATTTATAAATGGAGGATTCTCATGCATTTGACCCGAATTCGCGGGTATGGGTTTCACCAAACCCGGGTAGTTTTTAAATGGGTTATAACATCTCATTTATTTGTAAAACTATTTCATAAGCAAACAATAATTTTCACAGGTCATGGGTCTCACCAAACCCGGATAGCCCTTAAACGGGTATAACATCTAATTTATTTGTGAAATAACCCCTTAATTACCAAAGAATAATTTTCACGGGTTATGTGTCTTACCAAACTCTAATAGCCTTCAAATAAGTTATAAGATCTCATTTATTGATAAACACTTTCATTATCAAACCCTAATTTAATTTATCTGCTTTACATGTTCTTCGTTGCGGGTCTATCATCTCCATCGTCGGTTAACTTCCAATACTACTCACCATCGTCAACTACATCAACGCCTCTTTTTGAATTAGACAAATATTTGTGTTCATGTTTGCACATTTAAAAAAATCAACATGCTCGTATTCGTTTATGTTGTTCGTTAAAAATCTAAAAAACCTAAACATCTCAACTGATAAAACCCAAACGTTAGAATATATAATAACAACCTAATATATATGTATTAAATTAAAACAAAACTAAGTTAAAAAATTAAAATAATCATCATAAAATAGCAAAACGATTAAAAACAAAACTTTAAATAAACTCCCGTAACACGGGAGCATCAAACTAGTATATATATATATAAATATAATATCAAAACCTACAAAATACAAAGAAAATTTCGCATATACGATTTGGATAAACGGGTACGCGTTTTCGTGTAATCGGATCAGGTATCATCTAATCCCAAACCCGTCCCATACCCGCGAAAAACTTTAAATCCTAGTCTCATACCCAGCCCATACCCATCGGTTTCGGGTATACCCGTCCTATTTATGTCGGGTTTCATGTATAAACGTCAGACTGGGTTTTTTTTTCCATCCCCAAAACCACCTACTGCCATCGACCAAATTCTCTTTTTATTTGCAATTGTTTACTCAAGCCCACCTAACCAAAATGCATGACACAATTAAGCTTTTCTTTATTTCCTGATTTCCTCTAGTCCAAACTTCAGCGCCATTTTTCTTTTCAATGGTAGTGGGCTATGTTTTTCCTTTAAGTAGTCCGCCCAACTAGACATTACTTTGAGAATTCTAACTTTGATTCCTTTGGTTGCTATTAATTTTATTAATGACTCTAATACAATAAATTCATGACTTCGTTCATTTTTTCTTTATAAACCATAAACACAAAAACAGATAAAACTAATAAAATATATGTTAATATTAATGCATTTTCTATATTGTTAATATGTAAATACAAGTACTTAAGATGCACCAGCAAGTAGAGTTGCACAAATCGGGTTTTCCCAATACCCGGGTTCGGGTATGATCGGGTATTAGAAAATCGGGTATTGGTAAAAACCGGGTCGGGTTTGGGTCGGGGTATTGCCTCTAAAAACCATACCCTATACATCGGGTTTGGGTAGGGTATAGAACCAAGTATCCTAAAACCGAGTATTTGAATACCCTATTTTCAGGTATTGAAAAAACCCTATTTGTGGGTTTTTTCGGGATTTTTTACGGATATTTTTCGGCTATAGATTGGATTTTTTAAAAGGTTGCACTTTTTAGGGGTATTTTTCGGGTATTTTTAAGGTATTTTTCGGGTATACATCGGGTATTTGAAATACCCTGTTTCGGGTATTGAAAAAACCTGGTTTCGGGTATGGAACTGGTTTGGGTTTTCAGGTATTGCCGGGTACAAATCGGGTCTGGTTCCTGGTTCGGGTTTTAGTGCCGAAATGCATACCCTATCCGTAACCTACGGGTAGAGTCGGGTAGGGTTCGGGTATTAAAAACCCGAGTATTAAAAAAACCGGTTCCGGGTTTTTATTTCAGGTCCGGTTCTGGGTTTGGGTTTTTTGTGCACCTCTACCAGCAAAACTATGTTTATTTATGACCAAACCAACCAATTTGATGGTGAACGGCCCAACCCAAACCGTCTTGATCGACTCTGGAATCAAGCCCGACACACTTAAGTTTCATTCATTCTAATTTGTGTTTAATAGGGGCATTCGTGTAATATAACTAAACCTTTTTTAACACACAGGCATGAAGCTAAATTTATCCAAGGAATCGTACAAGAGGTTTCACTAAAGCTACATTTCATTAATTCGAGTATTGATGGGGAGTTAGTAGGCATGGAGACCCGGGTAAAGAATGTAGTTTCATCTTTAGAAATTGATTCCGATGATGTTCGTGTGATAGGGATCAAGGGGATGGGAGGTGGTGGGAAGACCACTTTGGCAAGAGCTGTTTTTGATCATATATCTATTTGGTGAGGGTAAAAGCTTTGTTGAAAATGTTAGAGTAGTTTCAGAAGGCTCTGGTTTACAAGAACTGCAAAAACAAATTTTAAAAAGTGTCTTAAATGATCAAAGCATTGATGTACCAAGTGTTTTCGAAGGAAAAAAAATGATGAAAAAGATGATGTGTAGTAGAAAGGTTCTTATTGTTCTAGATGATGTTGATAATATGGAGCAGCTTGAGGCGTTAGCAGGTAACCATAATTGGTTTAAGCCAGGAAGTAGAATTATCATTACAACAAGAGATCAACAAGTACTGGTAGCACATCCAGTGATGTTTTTTCATGATGTCAATATGTTATCTGATGAGGAAGCAATATGCCTCTTTAGTAGGCATGCATTTAAGAGGGACATTCCAGATCAAGGTTATAGAGAGCTATCAAGAAAAGTTGTATGTTATGCTGCTGGTCTTCCTTTAACAATCAAAGTTTTGGGTTCGCATCTTTGTGGTAGAATTGAGCGTGAATGGGAAGATGCCATAGAAAGGCTGAAAAAAATTCCTTTGAAGGAAACTCTGAAAAAATTGGAACTAAGTTATAATGGCCTAGAAGATGACGAGAAAGAAATATTCCTAGATGTTGTATGCACGTTGAAAGGTAAAAATAAAGATGACGCAATAAGAATACTTGAAAGTTGTGGATTCAATGCTCAAATTGGTTTAAGAGTTCTTGAACAGAAATCTTTGATAACTTTTTCTGGATATTATGAGTGACTGGGCTTCCATGACCACATTGAAGAAATGGGCAAGAATATTGTTCGGCGTTTAGACCCTAACAAACCAAGCAGACATAGTCAATTATGGGTTAAAGAGGAAATTGAAGACGTGTTAGTTAAAGAATTGGTAAGTTTCAAGTTTATATGATCAATGGAAAATCAGACCATTTTTACTTGTTAGATAAAAGTTCATGTCAGATTTTTTTTACAGGGTACTGAAGAAACACAATGTATAAGATTGGATTTTTCGGATCTCCATCCAGCAGTTATTATGAAAGGTCTTAGAAAAATGATGGGACTTAGATTACTTTACGTGCATCATGAATTTAAAGAATGGGAAGTTGACGAAGTTAGCGGATACTTACCAGATGCTTTACGAAATTATTGGTTTGGATACCCTTTTCAAGTTTTACCTAAAACATTTGGAGCAAATAAGCTTGTTCACCTTGAAATGTGTGAGAGCAATATATCCGAAATTTGGAAAGTGGGAGAAAGTAAGGTAGAATAATGGTCTTTTGATTTGCTTTATTATACTTTATCTTTTTGTCATTATGCTGACATTCGTCTTTCATATATCCTCTTATGACAGGTTCTTGATAAGCTAAGATACCTTGACCTCAGTGGGTCAAAGTTGAGAACCTTTGACCTTGGGATGGCTCCAAACCTCGAGACATTATATCTTGGTAGATGTATGGACTTTGTGGAACTCACTATGCTCAATGAATGTCCCAAACTCAAACGCCTCCACCTCAGATATTCTAAGGTGAATAACCTTAATCTCGGGATGACACCACATCTTGAGGAGTTAGATCTTGTAGGATGTACATATCTTCAAGAAATTCAAGCTCCAATAGGATGTCTAAAAAAGCTTATCTACTTAAACTTAAGTGGTTCATTAAGGTTTGCACCTTTTAAAATTGACTACCGGCCTCTTCATCCTATGCTCAAGTTAGAATTGTTTGGAGAGTCCCTAGATATATCCCCACTGCATCCCAACAATCATTTGTCAAAGTTTGAGTTTGGAAGTAAATCCAGCTTACATTTGTATGCACGTCCCCAAGATATATGCTCGCTGCATCCAAACAATAATTTGCCAAAGTTTAATTTTGAATGTTATTATCATGAACCTCTACCCTTATCGAGTGGAAATCTTGAGAAGCTTCTTTCTTTTGGTCTATGCCCTTGCACAAACCTTGAGTCTTTTTCAGCAACCACTTGTGGTTTACAACATTTAAGAGAGTTTACCCTTGAAGGCAACATTCCTGAGGTACCCAAGGAACTGGGCCAGTTAGAAAGTTTAGAGAATCTATGTTTAAGAATGGAAGAGATGCTCGTGTTGACCTCACTGGGGTGTCCCTGTTGGTGGGGCTGAGAGATAGTGGCTTCGTACCGGGACAGGCGGTTTTGAGAGCGGAGTCTAGGAAGGTTGCTAAGCATGAGACATTGTGTTTGGAGAATCAGCACGTGTTCATTCCATTTGCCTTCGACACTTTTGGATCCCTAGCTCCCGAGGCGGTTCGCTTCTTGGAGCGGGTGCAGAAGGTGGTCCACAGTGACTCGCAGAGCCTGAGGAACCAAGGATTTATATTTAGTAGAATAGGCTTTGCGATTCAAAAGGGGATAGCGGCGCAGCTTGTTGCTCGCTTACCCATTATCCAGATCTAGTTCGGTTTGTGTTATATATAAAAAATTCAATATTTTCTCAAAAAAAAAAAAAGAGATTAAGCATCTTCCAGATAGCATTTGCATACTGAAAAATCTAAAGATCTTAAACTTGAACATTGCTTGCTTCTTGAGCAGTTGCCCAATGATCTTGGGAAATTAGGGGGTGTTTGGTAGAGGGAATTGAGGGGTGAGAAATGGAATTGGAAAGAATTCTCTTGTTTGTTTATGAAAGAAAGAGGTGAGAAATGGAAATAAACCATTTCCATTTCTCTGATTTTGTTTCTCCAACAAAAGCGGAGAATTGGATTTCTCGACGTTCATTTCTCTCATTTTCCTCCTTTTCCTTTCATTTCTCCCATGTGTTCATCTTTCTTCTGCAAGCGTAAGGCCGCCGCAAGCCGCAAGGATGAAGCCTCCACCTCCACCTCCACCTCCACCGCGGCCGTTACTCAACCGGAAGAGAATAAGGAGGTTGAGAATCCTGCGCCTAAAACGAAGCGTGCTAGGGCTTCCAAAGCTGAAGCGGAGCCTGAGTTCTTCGATGACCAGCGTGAATTGGTAAGGATACGTCTTCATTGTTTGCTGAAAACGTTGTTGTTTGTTTCAGTTTTTGATTGATTGAATTTGTGGTTAATTGAGCTAGGGTTGAATGTAGCATATGGAGGTTAATTTGAACAACACATATTTTGATTAATTGATACGCAGCTGAATCTGTGGTTAATTGATTGTATGATAAGTTAGGGTTAAAAGTAGCATTTGGAATTGAAAGCTAAAACAGTTATTTCATATGTTCAACAATTGTTTGATTCATTGATATTAAGCTGAATTCGTGGTTAATTGAACGTATAATAAGTTAGGGTTGAAAGTAGCATATGAAATTGAAAGGTAAATAGTTAATTTGAACAACACATATGTTGAACAATTGTTTGGTTGATTGATGCTGAGCTGAATCTGTGGTTAATTGGTTGTATAATAATCTAGGGTTAAAATAGCACATGGAGTTAAAAGTAAGTATAGTTAATTTGAGGAAAACAAATGTTGAACAATTGTTGGATGGATTGATACTGAGCTGGTGGTTAGTTGATTATCTAATAAGCTAGGGTTAAAAGTAGCATATGGACGTAAAAGCTAATACAGTTAATTTGAAAACACAAACAGAGAATTAACTTATTGGTACTTTTCTATTCTGCTACACCATTGCAGGTAGGAGATTAGATAAATACTAATAATGAGATACAGGGGACATGGTTAGCAATTCTTGTTGTAACTTGGGTTAATTGTTAGCATGCATCAAGGTTGAATCATTAGTTAGACATGTATATTCGTTTGCAAATTGATGTGCATGTTAAACTCAATCTTCAGAATCTTGAGGTTAAAACTTATATGGGCCCTGTTACGGATTTATATGCAGATGCTTCTATAATGCTATAGTTTTAGAGGTTGTGCTTGATTTATAATGAATTGTGTAATTTTCTCTTATCAAAATATGTATCACAATAGTTTTGCATTAATGCTTAACTGGTCATAATCTGTTTTTATTGTTGAATTTAGTTATCTTTTTGAAACACTTGAACATGATGCTTGTTTTTACTTTCTCACTAGTCATGACTAAGATTATACCTTCTTTTCTTTCAATGGTTTTATTTTTTTACTTGTTTTTGTAGGAGGATTTATGGAAGCAGATCTTTCCTGTTGGGACAGAGGTGTGTGTGATCATTAATGTTCATTTTTTATATTGTTCATTTTTTATATTGTTCTTGACAGTGAGACCAACTCGACTTACTTTCTGAATACAATTGGAATTTCTCAAATCTAGAGGTGAGTAATACTGTAGCGTTTGTTTAACATCCAAAAAGAATTGATTATTTTTTAATGTTTTATTTATCTAATAAATGTCACATAACTAAGCAACTTTTTTATCTCTTCATCAAACCGTGCAGGAGTCATTCGAAGAGGGCGGGGTATTACATGGGAAGAAAGTGTACCTCTTCAGTTGTACAGAACGTAAGTAGAACATGACACTCAAATATTTAGATTTTGAAATTCACATGTTTGTGGACTTATAAGCTTAGATTATTGCCTGATATGTTGCATTTTTTTATTGGTTGAAAATGATGCTATCATCCATGTTTATGTGACTTGATTTATCTTTCTTTCAGCACAATTGCTCTTTTATAATGGTCAATCAAAAGTCACATGCATACCTGTACTAGAGTTAAATTGAAATAGATTACGTTTGTAATTCAAATGAGGTTTAGACTGCTAGACGTTATTTGAAATTGAGTCAGATCCACAGAAACTTACAAATATAAATTGCATATTGTTAAGGGCATATTTGGTATTTCTCTTAAAAAGTTGAGTTGAAGTAAAATGTCAACTTTGAGATTGAATTGGTCAAATGATAGTGTGGTAGCCTAAAAATAGTCAGTGATGTGTTATATAAGTTTTAATATTGACATAAACGTTACACCAAATATAGGGATCTAAATGGGTTTGAGACTTTGAGTTATTCAAATGAAACCTATCTCACAAAAGACTTTTTTGCACATGTTGGCATGAAAGTGAAAAAATAATGAGATAGCCAATGACATCCAAGTAGTACAGGAGAGGAAATCCTTTGGTCGATAGGGACTCTTTTAGCATGCAAAAAAAGCATTAGCATGGGTTATAACTCTTCTGGTGTTTACTTGAAATTCATTGTGTAACAACTGATATTGTGAGTTATGATAAAAACGGTTCAAAGCAGCTCATTTGATTGGTAAAGATGTGGATCTAGGACGTTCTTTTCTTGCGTTGACAATAGAAGAGAAAATTGAGATGGTCGAGTTGTATACCGATGGTTCAATGGGATAGTTGTGTATGGTTGAAGTATGTTTTGTATGTGAATTGGTTTTAACTATGGTTGATGTTTTTTACTTAAAAACTATGTTTTGTATGTGAATTGGTTTGATCAATGCATATTTTGGTTGGAATTTATGCATCTTTTTATATGTTTTTTATTTTTTAATAAATATTTGTTATGAAAAAAATACTTATGCTAATGATAAAGTTGATATAATTCTCTGTTTATTTTCTATGTACCAAACAAGAGAAATGATTCTCAGCTATATTTCTCTACTGAAATCTCTGTACTACCAAACAGAACAGTCAATTCTCATTCTCCAGACCAATTCCCTTTCTCTGCAATTCCATTTCTCTATTCCATTTCTCTACAATTCCATTCTCTGTACCAAACACCCATTGTAGATCCTTACAAGATATCCCGAGAAGTATATGTAAGATGAAAAGTCTAACTAGTTTAAATATCTCCTACTGTCATCAAGTTAAGAAATTGCTAGAGGAACTTGGATGTTTAGAATGTTTAGAGAAGTTAGACCTAAGTCATTGCGGATCCTTACGAGATATCCCAAACAGTCTCAGTAAGATGAAAAGCCTAACGTATTTAAATCTCTCATGTTATCAACTTGAGAATTTGCCGGAAGAACTTGGGCGTTTAGTTTGTTTAAATAAGTTAGATATAGAAGGTGCAGGCATAAGTCGTCTTCCGCAGAGCCTTTATCAATTGAAAGGTTTGCACATTCAGGGGTCTTGGGGGCAGTTGGAGTCGTATGGTTTCACATCTGTCACAAAACAACTGTGGGACATAAGCTACGTAGAGCTGTGAATAAGATAGGTACTCACAACAAGAGTATCCCGAGGGATGATTAATTTGGATTTAAATGGAAGTATTCCAAGCTAGATCTTTTAATATTTAAGTTTGTGATTAATATAATGTAATAGTGACTCACTTTCCGTCAATACTTTTACATCCATTTACAAATTTTAATTACTTTGTCAACAGAATATTCGAAAGGCTTATTGAAGTTAGATTTTGAACATTTTATTTCATCTTTTATGGAGTTATGTTATTTTTCCTAGCTCGTTTGGGTGGCACATGTAATGTGCCTGGTATGCAGGTGAACTGGTTTTGAGTCACCAAGGCAAACTAATGCAAGCGGGTTGCGTTGCGCCAAAATGGGTTATGAACAAGTGAAAAAACCGTGGCCATGTGGCGCCTTTGGCCACATATAAATATTTTAGGCCAAGTGTGACGAAAGGTTGTGGTTGAGTCCTTGACAAAGATTTACATCATTGATCTTGATGTCATGGTCTAATAAAAAATAAGATTAGATAGTGTTCCTAATGACCTTAAACTAGTTAAGGCAAGGAGGGTGTCGAACCACAAAGAATGGTCAGTTTTCAGTGTAACCAATTCTAAATATTATGAAGTAATTATCTTATGAAGTAAAGGTTGAGTGTTGATCATACTAGCAATGGTTTTAGGTTAAAACAAAAGATCACTTGAATAATTTGTAGACAATTAATGTAAAACAGATCACACCCGAGTTCAGAAATATGCAAAAGTAGGTTAGCCTACACAAATGACTTGTTTTCAGTTAAACACACATAACAAAGTAGATTCACCAACATGTATTCCTAATCATAGTGTCAACAATCGTCTATCGCCTGGTGCATGAAAACACTTTCACAACATGAATCAAAGACAATTGTACACTTTATAAATAAAAAACAGTTAACAAATCTAGCATGAATCAGTCTTAATAGAAATTCTCTTTTCCTAATGTTACTAATGCAAGAAAATCCTAGCGATGAATCCAAAATACAAACAACTTAATTCATACTCTTCAATCAATTATAAAGGTTAAAATCAAATAAACATGCAGAACTATAAACCCTAGATTACATAATCTTACACCCAGGCATGGCTCGAAAGAACTAGACACACATAGCAACCATCTGATCTTCAATTCTTGAGTGAAATGTTGTGGATATTGGCTCGAATATGAGTGGAAGGCTTGAAGTTCGTCCATAATCGTCCAAGAACTGCTGTAGTTGCGTAATAATAAATTAGGGTTCTTAAAACTGATTATATTCATCGAACTAATTTTTTCACATTTTAAAAACTTTCGCGTATCGCCAAAGAGTCTTAATAAGTCCGTCGCGTAGGGAGACGGACAAAATAGACGGATCTTGGTTTAAATCATTAAGGACCCACTTCGATCTCTTCGCGTTGCACGGAGTCCCTCAACAACAACACATTATATCAAGCTATTCTACTTCGTTTTGTGTGTGGATAATCACAAGGCTCCATCCCATGCTCGTACAGGTCCCAACATAGTATCTTTAAAGCCCAATAACCTGTAACACAATAGCACGTATGAAGTACCATTGTTCACACCATACACTTATTAAAAGCTATAAAATAATGCATTTAGGTACAAGATATATACCCGACCACTGATATATGGGTGAAAGTATGTGATTATAGGATGTAATCTCGTGCGTTTTATTTGTTTATATGTTTCGAACGCGAATACTTTGAGTGGTTTAATGTTTACAAGTGTGCGGAGCTTAACGTAACTAATTTGGAGCATTTATGATTCAGTGGAAATGAAATTAATGATATATTATATGATAGAGAGTTGAAATACGAAGACGTGGCCACAAACGGAGTAGGAATGAAGATTTTATAAAGAAAATGATGTTCGGAAGTGATTCGTGCACATCCTAAGTAAAACGGGCATATCCGGGGCTAAAAAATGAGTTGTGGAACCCATAATATATGAATTTTGGGTTTCTCGACGAGAAGAGTATGATAAGGATATAATGGGAACCGTAAGGCAGAGCCACGTAGGCTATGGTGGCTTGGTCGTAGGCTACGATCAGGTCTGACGGGAATTGCATTTTCGGCTTGTTTTCTTCCATATTTAAGTTGGGATAAACCCAAAATCGATAATTCTTCATACCCTAGCCACCAAGGACGACTTTGGAGCAATTATTCACCATACCAACACCTACCGATCACCATAATCATCCATGCTTTCATCCTTCCACTCCATAATCAAGCTTATCAAGATGAAGATGCAAGGCTAAACCATTTGTAAATTCCTTCGAGTGAACAGTTCGTTTAGGTTAAACATTAAACATTTTTTATTCATGTTTTGATTTGTTTTTTTCATTGACGTTGCATAAACAATTTGATGTGTTGGTTATTTAAACTATTTGCATGTGTTAGTAATCCTTACTTTGCAACTTGTTCGGTTGATAACAAAACCTGGTAGTTCGTTGGGTGACATAGAGTAGTTTTCTTCATACTAGTAAATAAGGTAATTGAATTATAAAAGATGTGATGACAAAGATCTGTTTTTGATTACTTAATTAACCGACTTTCCAACATCATGTCTATGTGGTGTCCAATTAATAAAACGAGTTTTGTGTGAAACCCTAGAACCTAAAATCTGGAGGAGGTTGCATTTTACCTTAAATTGTTTAAAAATCAGTCTTTCAATTCCTACTTAACATCGTTTGTCCATCTTAATTAGTTAAAATTAGATTAAATAATCAAACAAATTTTGTAACACTGACCACATGCTCCTCCGGGATACGATACCCTACTTACTCTATCTAAATAGTTTAATTAGGTTTTTGAATGACTAAAACAACGCTCATCAAAATGGCGTTGTTGGCAAGGAGCTAGTGCGCTTAGTGTTGCTTTACTTGTTTGATTAAAAATAAAACTAGAAAACCAAAAATATTAAAAAAACAAAAATCCAAAAATATTTTTCTTTTTATTTATTTTTGTTTAGGTTCGGTATTACACTTGGTATTGTCTTTGCTTGTGCAGGAACTTATTATAGTGTCGGTAGCATGCTTGTAGTTCAGTTATGAGTTATTACAGTAATCAAAGTCCACTAGGTAGCCCATTATACCCAGCATTCACACAAAAACACCAATGTTCATACTTTCACCCATACATCACATCCCCACACTTTGACATGCCACATACTCAAACCCAACACCAAAATGAATATGATGAGTTTGTGCCTTTAGTGCCAAAATTTAATCTAAGAGGTCGGAATCGGGTCAAGTTGAGTCAGCAAAGGTATAATGGTGTTCAACAGAATAATTATGGAGGACAACATGGCCAGGATGAGTACATGAATGAAGTGTCTATGGCGAATCACAGATCCCAAGTAAGAGGAGTTGCCAGTCATTTTGTGCCTATAGTACTAAAGAACGCCCCAAGGATCGCATCACCGCATCAGAATACAAGATCTTTGAGAATCAGGGGAATAGGCAAACGGGTCAGCATGGGTCGGATGATAACTCCGTCAATGAAAAACTAGATACAATTATTGAGTTAATGATGGATGGCCCGAATGGCATTCGCCAAAATGTGAATGTGCCATACGGGCAAGTAAATGTAGTCTTTACCTGATCTTCAAGATGAATAGCTATCTGGTTATACCCGGAATAACCATCTAAAAAGCAATAAAATTTTTGACCCGATAGCTTTTCAACAATTTGATCGATAAACGGGAGCGGAAAGTGATCTTTCAATGAAGCCGCGTTTAATTTTCGATAATCAATGCAAATACGACACCCGGTTACCGGCCGGGTGACTCCCTCGTTACCTGAGTCGTCCTTGACGACTTGGATGCCCATTTTTTTTATACTGTCTGAGTCAAGCTAACCCACGTGCTGTATGAGATGGCGAAAATAATCCCAGCATCTAGCCACTTCAGCACTTCCTTCTTCACTACCTCCCGCATGTTCGGGTTCAACCTCCCCTAAGCATTATGCGCGGGTTTGACATCCGATCTGTTAAAATCTTGTGCGTAATAATAGAGGGACTAATACATTTCAAATCCGCTATAGTCCACCTGATTGCCTCCTTGTTTGCAATCAACACCGCCATCAAAGCACTTTCCTGTTCAAAAGACAAATTAGAAGCTATGATAACAGGTAAAGTTTCATTCTTACCAAGAAAAACATATTTTAAATGCTTTGAGAGCTCTTTCAGCTTGACTTTTGGTGCCTCCTGCAGTGACGGTTTCAGTTCTGTATCAATCATCACGGGTAGTGATTCCACCTGAACTGACCATGGTGGACGGTCTCCTTGCATAGCTGCAATCTCCAACTGTGTCTCTTCATCTTCCAATTGCTTATCAGTTTCCACGTGTAACCTGTCCAACAAAAAAACACGTCTCCGTTGTGTCACCCGTGTTCATGACAGAATCGTATAACGGAATGCACTCATCACTAACATCGGCCATAAAGCACTCGTCATCGACCAGAGAATTATTTACATGTGCGAAAACATTAATTCTTAACTTACGGTTACCAAATACCATGCCAACAGTACCACTTCTGCAACTAATTTTGGCATTTTCGGTAGCCAAAATTGGTCTACCAGGGATAATCGTGGACTGTTTGGTCTTTTCACCCGAGATGTAATCGAGGACCAAAAAATCAACTAGAAATTAGTAAAAGTCTTCAACCTTGACGTTCACATCAGTCATAATCCCCCGGGGAAGTTTCGGAGTTTGGTCAGCTAGAACAACCGTGGTGGCGGCTGCTCGAAGCGTACCGAAGTCATACTGATTGTATAGACTTCCCAAGAGGATACCGATACTAGATCCAAGATCTAGAAGTTCCCGTGTCATTTTAAAATCACCTACTTGAATGGGTATAATAGGCGTTCCAGATCTTGTAGCTTGGGTGGCAGAGAACTCGAAATGATTGCACTAACATTATCAGTAAAATCAATCTGTTTGGGAATCTTATGACTCCCCTTTTGTGTGCACAATTCCTTCATGTACTTCGCATAGGCGGGAATCTGTTTTATGAAATCTAAAAGGGGAATATTTATTTTAACTTGTTTCAACGTTTCCCACATTTCTTCTTGTTGTGGGCCCCTTTTTGACGCCATCTTCGCCTTTGATGGCACCAACAATTAATCGGGATACGGGCGGTTTTCACATTTCCCTTGTCCTTAGTATTGTTGGTGTCATCTCTCGGAGCCGGTTCATTAATATTATTTTCACTTTTGTTAGGTTCATTTAATTAATCGGTTTCGGCTCGTTATCACTGACGATAGTTTCATCAATCTCTTCCACCACCCCCTCAACCAATGGTGGTGGACCCCAACCTTATTATCATATTTTTTCCATTTCTTAAAATACTTACCTGGTTAACGTGCTTCTTCGAACTCGAGCTGTAATGGCTCGGGTTGACTGTCGTATCACTCGGGAGTTGACCCACGCTCTTTTGTAACTTTTCCATGTCTGCTGTGAGTTGACCAATCTGCTTTGACATTGCCTCTGACGATTTATCCCGTAAACCATTGTTTCTTAGTGTAAATCTTATTATCAGTCAGGATCTTCAGCAACGCATCCAACTTCGAGTGCACAGATTCGTCCGAATTTCACTAGGACCCTTTCTGCTGGTCCTGATTCTAATTACCCGATGAATTACCACCTCGGTTACCATCTGTGCTATACCCCCTATTCTGATTATATGAACCATGTTGCTGATAACCGCCTTGGCGGTAATTTCCCCGCTGTCTGTTCTGGTTCGATCCTTGAAAGATCGGGTTCGACGTGGTAGCCTCATTCCCAGTACTCACAATACGGGAACTTCACCGCAACTTTACCAACCTCTTTCTTCTTCCTTTTTCTGTACCCAGCCAGTTCACGTTCCAAATCGGCTATCCGTTCAGACTAACTCGTGACTGACTTTACTGACATAGTAGTAGTCTGTTTTCTTCGTCTTTCTGCTGTAGCTTCTGACTTAGAATCTTCACACGTAAACTCCAGAAAATCCCAGTCATCTTCCTCAGGTTGGTATAACAGTTGACCATTACACGAGGCCTTTAAATGTTTTCTGTCTTCGTATGTTAACCCGTCAACAAAGAACTTCACTAATTCCCACAACTTGATTTGATGATGTGGGCACTTTCTGATCATCTCTTTGAATCGGGTAAATGCCTCGTGAAACAGCTCGCCAGGTAACTGTGAAATATGGAGAATCTCAATTCGGGCCTCGTTTGTGTTCGACCGTGAATAATACTCATTAACAAAAACCTGCTTAACTCGGCCCAGTTACCGATATTGTGCATCGGTAGCGAGTTAAACTAGTGTTTTGCTTTATCTTTCAATGAAAACTAGAATGACCGCAATCGAACCTCATATTGGTCAAACATACCATCACCAATTGACCTGCAAATAGCCAAAAAGTTGGACAACTGTGAATACGGGTCCTCAGAAGCCATTCCGTGAAAGTGTGGCACGATAGTAATGTATGATGGCCGGTACTTAAACGCCAGTCGTCCCAGCACTCGCACATGTGGGACAATCAGGGATACTCCGTCTGAGATAGCCGGTCTGAACCAACTGTTAACACCCTAAACTGGGGCTACATAATTCCTCCTTCGTCCCCCCCCCCCCCAGGATTTACCAGACCTCCTCTGTTAACCTGAATACCCTGACCTTTTTCAACTATATTAACCCCGTTTCTCCATATTCCAAATCTAACCATGTTTCGGTTCACAAATACCCCACCTCTTCGGTTTACTGGCGTTTCTACCTCTTCGTCCCAACCATCATTCATTTCATTTTCTAGCTCAAACTCAACATTATGTCTGACTCTCCAATTGTCCACATTACTACCATCCTATCCTTGATCTGTTTCATTCTATTCCACGTCTTCTTCATCCTTAGTATGAATACAGATATAATCTTCATCTTGGTTCACCGGAACTCTTCAGTTAGGGGTATTATGTGGGGCTGATGGTCCGGTTAGATTAAGATTTTGTTTCCAGATTGTCGTGTGGTTTGGGTTTTGTTGTTGGTTAATATTTATGGGTGGAAGTTGGTTATTTTCGGATTGGTAGTCATTATTTGGGTTGAAAACATTATTTTCTGGTAGTGGGTTTTGATCCTGGTTCTGGTTCTGGTTTTGGTTCTGACTTTGATTCTGAGGTTGGCCTTCCATTTATGACCCTCTATTCTGAGCTCGGTTCTGTTGGGCTAATCTCTCAATCTCGGGCTCTAAAATAAGTGGTGACTGTCTGCTCGAGTTGCGGGTGTGCATAAACCTGTTACCTGCAGAAACAACACACCCCGCATAAAATGGAAAAATAAAATTTAAACTAAAAACAAAAAAATTAAAACTAAACAAAACAAGAAAATCAAATACACGAAAACACTAAGTGCACTAACTCCCCGACAACGATGCAATTTTGATGCTAGACTGTCGATATCTAGTCAAAAACAATTAAATCAAGTTGCTAATCACCTAAGCAAGCTAGGAGAAGTAAGGTGTCGAACCACGATGGGTATTTGGTCAGTGTAATGTGTAACCAATTTCTAATATTATGAAGTAATGAATTGTAGTGCTCATCACACAAGCAAACATTTTGGTTTTAATACTGATTAAGTAATTTAACAAATTCAAGCAATTGACAAAAACAAATCACACCTGGGGTTCAAGTATGCAAATTAATAGTAATCTCATGCAATCAAACAAATTAACTATCATTGATTAACACAAGCTGATTAACGAGCTAAACCTTAGGCATCAACAATCGCAAACACACGGCACTGGTTATCAAACGGTCCCTGCCAGTGTGACTCAACTAAGGGCAATTTTATGTTTCTTTGTATTCAACTAATCAAAACAATCATATGAGCAATTATTATTGCAACCGACAAACTAATCGTTCTGATCAACGTAAACCTAAACCGATTGAATGCACAACAATGCTAAACATCAATACTTATAGATTAATCAAAAATAATTACAAAGTATATGTTCTTAGTACACAAGAAAACTGAAAATAATACAAACTTTACACCCCGGGTATGATTCGAAGGAATTAGCTGAGACTCGACATCACATGATCTTCAATTCTGATGATATGGAACATGTATATATGTGATCTCGGGATGAATCGATATGATGGAATTGACCTTTCTTTGATCTAGAAACTACCTGGAATCAGTTAGATACGAATAGGGTCATCAAAAACTTATTTTAACCAAAACCCTAACATTCTCGTCTTTCCCACCCATCGCAGTACGCGATGGGGTCTTTTGGGGTCTATCGCGATACGCGACGGATCTTCAATCTATCCCATCGCGTACCGCGATGGGAGTCTTCACCAGCAGCAACAGTATCTTGCATTGTTTTGTGTGCTAGGCGTCCCGGGTCTTCATCTTGTGCCTCAACAGGTCCAAATTAACCGCTTTAACACCTGTGACATGAAATGCAATATACACGTATGAAGTATCGAAGTTCACGCAATACACGATTAAAACTAGTAAATAAACGAACTTAAATATATACAAATTTACCAACCATCACTTGTTAACATGACATGATACGACACGGGTTTTAACAGGTTTGGGTTTAAGTTTAACATGTTTCGTGTCTTAAACAGGTCGGCATGTTTAAGACATGTTTAAATTCATGTCCTAACATGTTAAATACATGTTAACCTGTTAGTAGGTTGTGTAGATTTTTATTTTAAAAAAATAAATGTATATACACTCATAAATTCTTAAACCGAAAGTCATACTTACAAAAGACATTTCACTAATACCCGCCACAACCCTATATTATATTTTTTGATTTGCTTCTATCGTTTTTTGTTTCAAGTATGCTACGTATTTGTCGTCTTTTGTTTCTAGTATGTTATGAATTTGTGGCTTTTTGTTTCAAATATGTTATGGATTATCTACTAATTAAGACTTTTATGCTCGTTTTGAAAATTTTGGTTTCGTTACACATTATTATTCATTGTGTCTTTATACATGCCCCTTAACAGTTCTTAACCTATTACTAAACAGGGTCGTGTTCGTGTTTGGAAAAAATGACACGGTTAGTTATCGTGTGGTGTTCGTGTTTAACACAACAGGTCATTGTGTCTTATCGTGTCGTGCCCAACATGTTATGACAACCATAGTTAGGGGTAGCATAGACACTCCTCAAATCTATAGTTTCTTTCGTAAACTTCTAAGAATTTAGATCCAAATACTCAAGTGTTACATTTATAGTTTTTTAGTGTCCCAAAACCAACTTATAAACCCAAAAAACAAAGATACATGATCATCAATTGCCATTGAGGCTTTGGCCCATTAATAGGAGGAAAAATCTCAAGTATCTTACACACATATATTTCCATGTTTCCTTAATAACTCATCATAAGATAGTTCGTGACGTGGCATGGTTGAAAATTAGTCTTTACATAATCAGGATTATATCAATGAAATGTTGTCAATTAGATATAACTTACATATTTAATAACGAAAGTAACACAATATGAGTATTATTATATATAATAAATAGAAAGTTTGGTGCCGCAAGTGTTTTATTGGGCCACTTGGCGGCACCGGACTTATCCGAAAAGTTTATTTTTATTTTTTGAGTTCAGTCATTGTAACGAAAACCAAGTGGACGTGGATTATTTTATGTTTTCTTTTGTTTTAGTTCCAGGATCGACAACGATCGGCTTTTACCAACGCTTGAGTTTTACCGACTAATGTCACTCTATTGGTCCACCTCAACTTTTATAATTTTTTTGTATTTGGTTTTAATTCCGGTACAATAACACACGTTATCGAAACCGACCGAATACGCGTCGACTTATCGGCTTAGTGGTTAGGGTGATAAAGCTTGAGTTTTGTCACCGTCCGAGTTTTACTAACTTTCCCGGCGCAACGCGCCGGGTAAAAAACTAGTTTATAATAATGTTGCCATTGTAAGTTTTAGTGGAGAGACGAGGTGGCCAATAATGCTACTAGAAACATGAAGTTACAAATCCATAATCTATATAAACGAAAACATAAAAATCCTACGTGTTGTGAGGTGGTCGCTCCCCCTTTTTTTGGAGTCATCAGATTTGCTTAATTTTTAAATGGATGCTTCTCATGCATTTGACCCGAATTCACAGGTATGGGTCTTACCAAACCCAGATATTTCTTAAACGGGTTATAACATCTTATTAAATTAAAAATTATTTTCACCAAATAATTGATGTAAAATCCTATAAAATAGGATATACTAAAAATTATTATATGATTTTTTAAAAAATATATATTATTTATAATTAAGAAACAATTTTATAGTAACAAAATAAGCGGGTCTTGGATCTTACCAAACTCATATAACTTTTAAGTCGGGTTATAACATCTTAGTTAATTGTGAAACATTTTTATCATCAAACTCTTAGTATGAAAACATAAAAATCCTACGTGTCGCGATGTGGTCGTTCACCCTTTTTTTGGAGTCATCAGATTTGCTTGATTTTTAAATGGAGGCTTCTCATGCATTTGACCCGAATTCACGGGTATGGGTCTTACCAAACCCAAATATTTCTTAAACGCGTTATAACAACTCATTAAATTAAAAACTAATCTCACCAAATATTTGATATAAAAATCCTATAAAGTAGGGATATACTAAAAATTAATATGTTATTTAAAAAAGATATATATTATATATAATTAAGAAACTATTTTATAGTAAAAAAATAAGCGGGTCTTGGGTCTTACCAAACTCATATAACTTTTAAACCGGATTATAACATCTTAGTTAGTTGTGAAACCTTTTTATCATCAAACTTTAAGTATATTATAAACTTGTTTTTGGTGTGTTTTAGCAATTTAAAACATTTCATTACAATAAATAAATAAAATTAAACCTAAAAAAATATATAAATATTAAAAACGAGTAATGTAAAACAGCCTCCGTAATACGGGGAATAAAAACTAGTAACAAAGAAACTCATTAAAGATCTTAATTCATTTATGACTTATATAGATTTTTAGTTAGTTAACTAACGTTTCATATATTTCAGGCATTTTGTGACTTTCTCAAGTCCCAATCGATAAAAAAACACAAAACTAAACGACTAACTCTCATTTATATTAATCAGAAAAGATAACTCAAAAAACTTATTACAATCTCTCAAATTCTAATTCGATTGCATCATATGTTTTCTAGATGAACCATAACTTGGTTGCATCTCACATGTTCTATAATGTCTAACCACGACTTGGTCAATATAGACTAACCTAACTTAGTGAGGGATCTAAAACAAAACTTTAGATGCAATGTTCAAAAATATTTTAATATTTATTTCATACAATATAAAATAATCAAAATATAGGAACACGATAATAAATACATTTAAACACATGGATTGCAGATTTCTCCTCTTCGGTTTTTGAAAACTTAAAATCGAGCCATAGGATCACTTTTAGTTCAAGAGATTGTCACATTTTTGCGTCCACTTATTATGAACACTATTACTTTCCCTTTTAAGCAATCTGGTTTACATCAATTACAAAAGTCTCCACTTACAAAAACCTCTCTTCCACCTTGATTACCAACACTTTCATTAAACAAGCAACAACATAAGCAATATGTTTTTTCTTGTATAGTGTTGTACTCCAACCAATCATATATATTAAACCACTTTACATTAAAATGTCTCGGGCCACTACAATAGTTTGTTCATTTAAAGCCATGACCTCGTGGTTGAAAAACCTTTTTAACAAGATACGTTATTCTTATGTCATCTATTTGATTAGGATTATAACTAGCAATAGGTGGTCTATCAGAAGGATCCGAAGGAAAATCATTCAAGTTAATTGTTAAACGTATTGAAGGTCTTGAAGCCAAAGGAATAATTGGACTAAATTATTATTTTCTTGCATATCATTAGCTGAACTAGTTGCACCTGGACCAATATCTTCATTTTCTTGCATATTATCAACAATATTTGAACGTGGAGTATGAATATTTGAAGATGGTGTTTGACCGATATCATCATTATCTTTTCTCTGTCATTTAAAAAGATTGTTAATAAGACTTTGTTTACTCATCTTTCAAGTTCCTAAACAAAATATAAACCATAAACCCAAAATCAATTCCAATTTACACATAAACCTTAAATCTCTGATCAATTCCACAAAACCCTAAATCGCTAATAAACTCCAATTTCCAATTTATATTATCCAAAGATCTAATAAACTATAATCAAACATTCAATTGTCAATAAACAATTTCAAACTAAAAATGAATTTATATAAACATTTATAATTTTAGTTATAAGTAATAATACCTAAATTGAGCACTGAGCATAGTCGAATCGTGGTGGTGAGTGCCTGAGTGGTGACCGTAAGAGGAGGGCGGGCCTGGCGGAGTGGTGGCGTCAGAAGTGGTTCAAGTTGGTGGTACGGTGGTTGACTGGTGGAGTCAATGCCGCTATTGTTGATTGTTTTAATAATTAAAGAGAGTATTTATGTATTTATCTATTTATTAAAAGGTTAATGGGTTTAATTTGTTTGGGCTTTACACTTTGCTTGGGATTTAGTTAGAATGAACTTTTAAATTGATTGGGCTTTAAACAAATAGGGATAACGTTATTATTTTTCAGTGGCAGCGAAACTCGAAAACCGATCGAAAAAATACTTTTTATACATTATCAACAAAAAGTTGAAGTGTAACGAAGGCTACCCCTGCTAATACTCTGTCTCCACTATCCCGCTACTACTCTATGTCCGTCCCATCTCCTCTTTATAAACACTTTCAAATTTTATATTCCAATTTGTCTACCAGTATCTTCTTATCATATGTGTAAAAGAAATCATAACATAATATAAAGATTGGATACAAAGTTTTTGTGTTTTCATCTTACCATCACTACATTCCGATAACACATATCACCCTGTCGCAGGGCTGGCCTAAGTGTGTGGTCGGGTAGTCGATGGTCACAGGTCCGACATCCCGCTAGACCCGAAAAAAAATTATAACTTTTTTTATGTATTTTTATAAAAAAGAATTATGTATAATCATGTTTCAACATAATTTCATAACCACTAGCTTGGTCTAGTGGCAAAGAGGTATGACATCTAACCAAGAGGGTTTTATGTTTATTTTTATACACAACCCAAATCATAACTAAGTAGTAAGTAAGTCCACTTAAAATCAAATTGTTTAAACAAAAAAAAAATGTTTCTTTTACTTAAGGCTCAAAAAAAATTTTCGACTTTGGCCCAAAAAAATTTTCGTCTTTTCAGAGCCGACCCTGCCCTGTCCTAAGTCAAAAACTCATAAAAGTGGCCACCTCACAACTTTCAAAACCACCTAGAAACTCTCTTTTTTCATTTAAGTTGTACGAGGACGTTCTTCTACAACAACGACTCTCCATCATACTCACACCCCTCACTTCCCGAAAACACTTTATCAAAGAACCTTTTAATCAGTGACGGATCCAGAATTTTTTTCCAATAGGTTTACCTTTTTTCGGTGTTCAAATTTCACACAACTAAACGTTAAATTTTTCGGGCTGGTCGGGCCTTGTCGGAGAATATGATATAATACGATGCTATAATAAAACAATATGCTAATTTAAAGTAAGGTCATTAAAATGAAATTTTTTTTACAATAAATGGGTTGTGGATGCGTGATGTGTGAATAGGTACTTTGAAATAACTGGAAACGAAAATGTACTTTTTTTAGCTATTAAAAACCTAACTAAATACACAGTGATGGTTTACCAAAATAAAAAAAAGGTTACCAAAATGGAACTTAAAAAGACTTGAACTTGAGACATTTCATGTAAAACCCAAACTAATAACACAACTATGATTTATCAAAAAGAAAAAATAAACTGTAATCAAAATGGGTATTTGAAAGACTTGAATTTAAGACCTTTCAGGAGATTAGAAAGGTTTTAAAAAAAAAGTTTACCGCTACATCATATTAAAATTTGTAATATGGATTAACTTCTAAAACTCTTATGGGATAACTAATATTTTTTATATATCGTCTTGACGCAAAATTTGAAAATCAATGGATTCTCGTGAACTCGGGGAACCCACACTAAATCCACCCATGGTTTTAGTCTCCCACGAAACATCCACAAACCAACAAACTTAACCGATATCGACAATTCAGTTCAACATTTCAAATTACAACCTACTCAAACCGCATTTACCCAAATTTTATAACATTGTTTAACGACCCAAATAATAAAGGGAAAATTCCCTAAATAACCCAAATGAAAAGAGAGAGAAAAAAAGATCCAAAAAGTTCTAAGTTTCCCAATATAACCCAACTAATTTATACTGAGGCGACGCATAGGAAATATAACCGACGAGATTCAAGAACCATTTAAAAGATGACACGTGGCAAGATTCTGACAAGTCCGACCATATTTTTGAAAATCTTGGGGGTTCCGTCCAAATCTGTTCTTTAACTCTTTTTTTGTAAAAAGCAGTCTCTCCAGACGGTTTTTTTATGTTTCTTATCTGGTCCGTTCAAATTTTGATTATCCCTAACCTCTTCTTCATCTTCATCATCTTCAACTAATAATAAAAATATAAGAGGAGTATGAACTCAATGACGTCAGATCAGATTGGAAAAGTGGGAGTCGGAATGGCGGCTAATCCGTTGTCGTTTCTTACGCCTAGATCGGAACGTAAGCGGCCGAATTCAAGAGGTATAGATTGGAATTCAACTAAAGGCGACAAGGATTGCGGTGAAGTTCTTTTCTTATTTTTTCAACTGTGAAATTCTTTTTTTTTCCTAAAATCTTTAATTTGATTGGTTGATTGAAGAAACCAACATGGTCATCGAAGATGAAGATGAAGGATGAAGATGAAGAAGATGAAGATGTAGATGAAGATGAAGAAGAAGAAGTTAGGGATAATCACAATTTGAACGGACCAGATAAGAAACATAAAAAAACCGTATAGAGATATTGTTTTTTTACAAAAATATTTAAAGAACAAATTTAGACCGAACCCCCAAGATTTTAAAAAATATGGTCAGACTTGTCAGAATCTTGCCACGTGTCAGCTTTTAAATGGTTCTTGAATCTCGTCGGTTATATTTTCTATGCGTCGCCTCAGTATAAATTAGTTGGGTTATATTGGGAAACTTAGAACTTTTTGGAGCTTTTAAATGGAACTTTTTCTCTCTCTTTTCATTTGAGTAGGTTATTTACAAACTTTTTCCATTTTCAATCCCATTGGCTTGCAACTTGTTTTATTTTCACTACTAAACTTTAACCCAAAGTTAAATCTGAATACTGTTTTTACCGGTTGGTAAAAACCGAACTGAACAATAACACAGAATTAATTAACAGTGATATATATATGAGACTATAATACTATTACACCCTTAAAATAAAAACCTATATTTTACTAACTGAACGCCAAATAACGCAAGTCACCAATTCACTACACTATCCTTAATGACCCAAATAATAAATTAAGTAATTAACCAAAAGTAGAAAATTTTAAATAACATATATTCCATTATATTCGATTTGATTATTAAACAAAGACAAATCTTACGTGGGGAACAGACATACCTTGTCCCTTTAACGGGTTAATAATACCGGATTCAAAACATTTAATTAAATCCCACTTTATAAAACCCATTTCAAGTCCACCAAAAATAATAAAGCAAGTGCCTTTAAAACGGAAAATTCTGAACATAGTTTAAAATAAGGGAGAGAAATTGAAAATAGTCTAAAATAGGTTTCATTTTGAAATTAGTTCTCTTAAACTTATGGTTTTTTAGAAAACTATTTTTTAAAAAAGAAACCTCACGTGACAGACAACTTTCATTCCAAACATATGGTTTATCAGAAAACTATAAGTCAAATTTCTATGAAATTTTATCGTGTGAATTTGTGATAGGATACTCAAATCTCACGTTATGAATTTATCTCTTATTTAGGACTATGTCCAGAATTTCCCCCCTTTAAAATCTATCGCTTGTACTGTTTCTGCTATATTGTCCCATTCCACCTGACACCCACCCACACACTCTCTGCTCTGTCCTGTCACCATTATCGAGCTTCAAAACCTTGGTGTGTGTGTGAGAGAGAGAGAGAGAGAGAGAGAGAGAGAATATAGACGTTACAACGTCTTTTGTTGTTGTTAAGCTCAAATTATTGTGTTTTAAGTAGCAGCAGCTGATGAATAGTGTGGTGGTTGTTTAATAAGAGAGATATTGGAAGAATGTCAAGAGGGTTTGGATTGGTTTTGGTTGTTATTGTGGTGGTTGTTGGTAAGCCATTGTTATTAACTTATTATGCACATTAAGTGTTTGTCAAAATGTCTGAACCAGTTTTTTTTTATTATTATTATTTTTTGAGTTAGTAGCTGATGAATAATTTTCCGAATGTCAATTTGGGTTTTGGTGGTTTTGGTGGTTTTGGTTGTTATTTGTGTTTGTGCCAGTTTAGGTGTTTTTTTTTTTGAATAGTTGTAGAATGTCAAGAGGGTTTGGATTGATTTTGGTGGTTATTGTGGTTTTTGGTATGTTATTGTTATTATGCATTTTAGGTGTTTGTCAAAATGCCTCAATGAGGTTTTTTTTTTTGTTGTGGGGTGTGGGTTTTCAGTGATTTGTTAAGTTGATTCACATTTTGGTGTAAACGAGCCGAGCTGCGGGAGCTTGAGCTCGGCTCGTTTTGACTTGTGAGAGCTCGAGCTGGGCTTATTTTGAGTTTTTTTTTCTACAGCTTGAGCTCGTCAAAAGAAGTCAATTGTGGTTGTTGGTAAGCCATTGTTATTATGCACACATTAGGTGTTTGTCAAAATGTCTGAACCAGTCTTTTTAATTATTTATTTATTTTTGAGTTAGTAGCTGATGAACAGTTGTAGAATGTCAAGAGGGGTTGGATTAGTTTTGGTTGTTATTGTGGTTGTTGGTAAGCTATTGTTATTATGCACATTAGGTGTTTTTTATAAATGTGTGAACCAGGTTTTTTTTTTTTTTATGATGACCAGTTGTAGAATATCAAGAGGGGTTGGATTGGTTTTGGTTGTTCTTGTGGTTTTTGGTATGTTATTGTTATTATGCACATTAGGTGTTTGTCAAAATGCCTCAATGAAGGGTTTTTGTTGTTGTTGTGGGGTGTGTTAAATTGATTCACATTTTGGTGTAAACGAGCCGAGCTCGAGTGCTGCGAGAGCTGGAGCTCGGCTCGTTTTGACTTGTGCGAGCTCGAGCTGGGCTCATTTCGAGCTTTTGTTTTTCACAGCTCGAGCTCGCACTATTCAAAAGAAGTCAAACTTAAAAGTACACAAAGATCAGGCTCAATAACTAAACTGGCATTATTTGAGGCTCGGCCGATATTGGCTCATAAGTCAACATGCATCAAGAGTGGTTATTGGTATGTTTTTGTTTACGCACATTGGGTGTTTGTGAAAATGCCTCAGTGAAGTTTTTAGTGGTTTGTTTGAATTAATTGACATTTTGGTTATGGGTTTTTAGCTAATTTGTTAATTAATTCACATTTTGATGTTCTTTTTATTATGCACATTATGTGTTTGTGTAAATGCCTCAAACCAGTTTTTTGTGGTTGATGTGTTGATTCAAGTTTTGTAGCATGTGGTTAATTTGTTGGTCGGTGGGTTTAAGCTGATTTAGTAAGTTGATTCTAGTTTTGGGTTTGTGGGTTTTAGCTGATTTACTGAATTGATTCACATTTTAATGTTCTTTTTTTATGCACATTATGTGTTTGTGTAAATGTCTTAACCAAAACTCACATTTTGGTTTGCGAGTTTTAGCTGATTTACTGAATTGATTTACATTTTGGTGTTTGGAAACAAAGATCTATTTTCAACTTTGTAACATTGGTTCACAAATGGGGTATTTTTTTGGTTCAATTTCAACATGCATAGGGGTTACAGTTCTTAAAATATATCTCTGTTTGTTATAATGAATCTTAGATTTGATCTAGTTATTATAGAGTATTGGCTGTTTGGATGTGTGTTTAACTTAACAACAGTCAGTTTAGGGGGTTATTTTGGGGATAAATTATTTACTTCTATGGGAAGATCGTTTAGGCTCGTCGAGCCTTAAGGAGCCTAGTGTTGTATTTTTAAGTTTTAACTATTTTGTACTTTTATGTATCAATTTCTCGCTGCATAGCCGAGCTCGAGCTCGTTTAAGGTACTGCACACGAGCTCGAGCCGAGCTTAGGCTCATTAAGGTTTTTCTCAAAATATATAAAATACATAAAAATGTATATAAAGTAATTAATAATTAATTAACGAACGAATCTTATTATTTTATTATATTTATCCAGGATACTGCAATGCAAGCAAAGTAGGAATCTGCTATGGAAGACACGCAGACGATCTCCCGACCCCGGATAAAGCCGTCGACTTAATCAAAGCCCAAAACATTAACTCCGTCCGGATATACGATTCCAACATCCAAGTCCTCAAAGCCTTTGCCAACACCGGAATCGAGCTCATGATCGGTATCCCAAATTCGGACCTCTTACCGTTTTCGCAGTTCCAATCAAACGCTGACACGTGGCTTAGAAACAGCATCCTCCCGTACTACCCGGCCACCAAGATAACATACATTACCGTTGGAGCCGAAGTTACCGAAGCCCGGGACAATGTGTCATCGATGGTGGTCCCCGCGATGACAAATGTCTATAATGCCCTTAGGAAAGCCGGGTTACACCGTAGGATTAAGGTCTCAACAACCCACTCGTTAGGCGTGTTATCCCGATCGTACCCTCCGTCCGCGGGTTCGTTTAACAGCAAACACGCGGGCTTTTTAAAACCGTTACTCGACTTCCTCGCCGAAAACGAGTCCCCGTTTTTGGTTAACGTGTACCCGTACTACGCGTACCGTGACTCGTCGACTAATGTGTCGTTGGACTACGCGCTTTTCGAGTCGTCGTCGGAAGTTATCGACCCGAACACGGGTTTACTCTACATGAACATGTTCGACGCGCAAATCGATTCGATTTACTTTGCGTTAGCGGGTTTAAACTACAAAACGATAAAAATCAAAGTAACTGAAACGGGCTGGCCTTCGAAAGGCTCCCCGAAAGAAACTGCAGCCACGCCCGAAAACGCACAAACGTATAACACGAACCTTATCCGTCACGTTATCAACAACACTGGTACGCCGGCTAGACCCGGTGAAGCGCTCGAAGTTTATATCTTCTCGTTGTTTAACGAGAACCGGAAGCCCGGTTTGGAGTCGGAACGGAACTGGGGTTTGTATTATCCGGATCAAACGAGCGTTTATAATATTGATTTTACCGGGAAAGGTACGGTTGACGTTACTAATGGCGGGAACTTAACGAGTGTGAACGGGACTTCGTGGTGTATTGCGAGTGCAAATGCATCGGAAGAGGATTTGAGAAACGGGCTGGATTGGGCCTGTGGGTCCGGGAATGTGGACTGTTCGCCGATCCAGCCAAGTCAGCCGTGTTTTGAGCCCGATAGTTTGGTGTCGCATGCTTCGTATGCATTTAATAGTTATTATCAGCAAAATGGGGCTACTGATATTGCTTGCAGCTTTGGAGGAGCCGGGGTTAAAACAAACCAGAATCCAAGTATGTGTTTTGACTCGTTTGTATGTGAATTTGCTGATTTGGGTTATTGTTATCCGGGATTCCGGGTTATGTTGATCCGGTTGTTTTGACCTGGGTTATTTTGATTCGGGTATTTTGACCCGTTTACATATTTTTGCATGGGTTCTTGATTTGGGTAATTTGATCCATTTAAATATTTTGTTCCGGGTTATATGGATTTGGGTATTTTGACCTGGGTTATTTTGACCCGTTTTAGCGCATACTGCATAGTGCATACTACCTTAAAAAGTGTTATTATCAGCATAATAATAGTTTTTGCAATGTTGCAATTTCGATAAACTCTTAATATTCATAAAAATCAAAAGAACGTTTTTGTAGATCGACCCAACCCGACCCCTTATAGGACATGTAACAAGTGGGCTGGGTTGACCTGCCAACACCATTTTTTAAACTTTTTTTATAATTTCATTATAGTTTAGGTTTTTAAAAACAATAATTAAAATAGTGATCATATATATATATATAAATTCTCGTTTAGCAAATTTCCGTTTGCTTCATATGTTGACTCATAGAGGTCAAATGTTGACTCTAGTGATATAATTTAACTCATCTTTTTTCGGTTTTGTTTTTAATCTTTGATCTTTATTTCTACAGGTTACGACAATTGCTTGTACTTGAAAGCCGGGTATGTAAAATCATCAAACCTTGTAAAAACATCTATCTTATTATAATAATAATAATTTTTTTTACAAATTTATAGCTAAACTGGCTGCAACCTTGTAACAGGAGTAACAAAACCGCTGCGAATAACGTAACCACAAGTGCAAATGCAACTTCTTCAGGGCGACGCGATTTTGCAGTCCCGAATCATTATTATTATTATCTACTCATGATGGTTTTCATGGCGATCCAATTTCTTTGAACCAATGTCTGAAGAGACGTGTTTCGGTATGTATTTTGTTGTTTTAGGTAGTTGATTTATCCAAAAATATCTTCTTCCCTAATTTTGTATCATAAGGGTAGTAGTATGGTATGGTAGCCAGGTGTTGTAAAACATGTACTGTCAAAATGTAGTAAATGTGAATGCTGCATGTTTTGTTTCTGTTGTACCGTAAGCGTAATTTTGAGCGTTAACATTAATTATATATATGTGTGGTTTATTACTTATTAGAACTAACATTTGAGCTTTATTGAGTGTGAGTGCAACGACCTCTAGCGGATGAGTTCACGAGATGGCTATGAAATAACTTTTTATAGATATTGCAATTGTAACATGTGGACGAGTATCGGTTAGGATTGTAAGCTCATGAAAGAAACACTTATTTGGAATGCTTGCTTGTACAATGTGAGTATATATTATTTGGAGGCAGACCCTCTGTCCTCGGGATAAAGGTAAGGCTTGTCTGCATTCCACCGGCCATCGTAGACTCTACTGATAGCTAGCTGTTGGTAGGATTTGATGGGGTGTGACGAGGATCATGAAGATAGTTGTGATCAGGACCACAAGGTCAACATGTGGTAATGTAATGAATGAGATTAAAGGTACATGTTTACATGGGTGATGTGTTAAAGGTACATAAAATTTTATCTTACTATTAATAATAACAATCAGTGTAAATGATGTTTATAACTCTAGTCAGATGACAATAGTTTGAAATATTATTCCTTGCATTGTGTTGCTTGTAATTTGTATTTAGGACGGTTTAAATGAATTTGGGTTAAAAAACATGTATCTTATTAATACTAGAAAGAGTCGGCGGGTTGCGCCATGACATAATACGGATTCGGTCGGTAGAGGTTCAATTCATTATGGTACCAACATTTCCTATAGGAAAAAAATTCTATATAGTATAATTTATGACAAAGAAAAATTAAAAATTTGTATAACATTATCATAAAAAAAAATAAGTTATTCGCAATTAAAAGTTACCAAAAAAACTATTAGATTTTATTGTATACCACTGAAATTAAGTAGGGTTGTCATAACATGTTGGACACGACACAATAAGACACGATGACATGTTGTATTAAACACGAACACGACACGATAACTAATCGTGTCATTTTTTTCAAACACGAACCTGTTTAGTAACATGTTAAGACCTGTTAAGGGACTTGTTTAAACATATGTGTAATGAAACAAAAAATTTCAAAACAAACATAAAAGTCTTAGTTATTACACAATCCATAACATATTTGAAACAAAAATCACAATCCTTAACATATATGAAACAAAAATTCACAATCCTTAACATATATGTTCGTTTATTTAGTAAACGAACGAACATGAACACATGCTCTGTCCGTTCATTTATGTTCATGAACGTTCGTTTATGTATTAACAGAAAATAACTAAATATTATCTAGATATGTCTATCTGCTTAAAAATTTTATATTTGTTAATTGGTGTTCATTTATGTGTTTTCAGATTTAATTTTGTTTGTGTTCATTCACATTGGTTCATATATATTTATTTATGTTCGTTTATCTTTGTTTTGTTATGTTTGTTTATATTTTAAACAAACGAACATAAACGAACATAAATGTCCATTTTTAAATAAACGCACATGAATATAAATATTTGTTCGATTAATTATAAAGTTAAATGAACAAACACGAATATGCTCTTGTTCGTGTTCATTCGATTCATTTACGGGCTTTCAATATTCACATTGATTAATACATCAGTCTTATTCTCTAGCCTCTACCGATTTTATTTGTGTTCGTTTGTGTTCGTGAACCGTTCGTGAACACGTTAATTTTCTTAATGAACGAACACGAACATAAAATCTCGTTCTGTAAGTGTTCGTGAACCGTTCGTGAACACAATATTTTCTTAACGAACGAACATGAACAAGGCCTTGTTCATGTTCGATCGGTTCGTTTACAGCCCTGTTTTTTTAAATAAAAAATCTACAAAGGTTACTAACATGTTAGCGGGTCTTTAACCTGTTGAGACACGATTTTTTAATATGTCTTATACAGGTCGGCATGTTTAAGACATGAACCATGTTAAGCTCAACCCCAAACCTGTTAGAATCCATGTCGTGACTTCTCGTGTTAACAGGTCCGTGTCATAAATTGATAGCCCTAAAATTAAGTTCATTATCATATACACTTGGATTAAAAAATGCAACTTGCACCCTAGGTCGGATAATTTTTGCGACAATTGCGGTCTTGGTGGTGGTGGTAGCGGCGGCGACAAGTTTTTAACTTTGATTACATTTTTCATTTGTCCCCTCAACTTGAGAAAAATAACATATTTTGGCCTAAAATTAAGCGGGTTAGTTTCCGTTAAGAAAATATTCACCGTAGGCCAATAGGATAAAAGTTATGATTAATCTAAATAATTTCTTAAGCTGGGATTAATCCTGGTCAATAGGCCAATAATTTGGTTATTAAAATCCAATATCCCAAAGGTTAAAGACATTTACTTCAAGTACAAGATCAGGTCCAGTTTGTTACAATTCGTATCAGCGTCTACCGAGTCAGGTTAGCATCATATAAACAAGTGATGGTTTATTTTGTAATCATGTTTTTGATACATTTTTCGTGGTTAACAAAATTGTGAGTGATCTAATCTTCATTGATTCTTATAATCATCAATTCACCACTTGAATAATAATAACATTCACTCTCATATCGACCAGTATAATCACTAGGAGCTCATTGATTTGTTTTTGTTACCGAGTGGAGATTATATCGCTCGAGCACCAAAAGCCAAAGTCCTAAGATCCTAGCGGGTAATGTGTTACACAATATGCAATATGGTACGCAGTTAATATGAGATTAATGATCGGAAAAACAATATAAGTAAAAACATGTTACAACATACAAATATATGATGATGATGATGATTATAAAGCATTTAAGATATCCACCAAAACAAGTTTTTATAAAACATTTAATCATGAGGGTAACACCACCATAAGTTTTGATTTAATCTTCAATACATTCTCAGACCGTATCGTTTCCCTGCATACATTTCTATTCGTTAAACTTTCGAATAATACACAAATTAAAAAAAAATATACACTTTGGACGACTTCAAATCTATTCACTTTAAATCTCAAATTCTTTAAATTTTATATCGCCTAAATGAGCCGACATTAACGAAACAAATAAATTAAAAAGGGACATACCAAACAAATTAATAGCCCTGGTCAAGGAGGTAGTCACCGAGCCTTTCAACAATCAGGTTGCATTGGCTTGGAGCCATGGGCTCGTCATAGATGCCGATGATTAGAGCCATTCCGGTCTTCTTGACCGTAACACCACCGGGTCCCTGTGATCAAACAATAATCAAACTCAGTAACTAATTACCAGATTAATGCAAATTATTATTTAAAACATAAACAGTTAGTTGGGAGTGTTAATCTGAATATACGAATAAAATGCGAGGTTTTATATATTTGAAAATAGACTATATATAACTTTCAACCCATTCGGCTCGTTCATTTTTTTTATCACAAACGACGGAATATAATGTTGGAATTTATGATGCAACTTTAAAAAAAATGTCGTATAAAAAGGCTATCTGCGTTCTAAAAAAGGGGATTTGAAAAAACGTCAACAATTGTGGCTATTCCTATTTTACCCTTCCAGCCATTTAATTTCTTCTGTTGTACATCTAGAGCACATCTAAGATCTTAACCATTCATTAGTATGATCAATGGCCCATATTCATTCTTAACATTTTCGATAAGTAACTACGGTTAAGTATGAATACAAAAACAAATCAATAGTGATATGAATAAAAACACAGAGGTTGTATGCATTAATAAGTAGACTTGTTTACAACTTTATGTCAGTGTAATCAAAGCAATTAATTCATTCTTTAATAAAATAACTAATTACCTAACAGGCTAACATATACGGATTAAAAAAATATGCGGGTATTTATGTCAATATAATCAAAATATTTATATCTTTAAGAAAATTAGATCTACCTTTTTTTATTAAATCAATTTATATCCTTTTCGAGTGCAGTATGAGATGAATGTGGTAAAAATCAATGAACGATGTTTATAGGTCTAAGATGATAAAGACAAGAAGAAATTATGAATGAGTAGTACTGTTATTCTCACATGTTCATTAACCTCCATGGATCCATGGAGTTTTCAACCATCTCTTTCCAAACTGTAATACAAAAGCGTGTTTTATTTATGCTAATTTTATATATGATGTTCCGTTTTATGTCATTCATAATGAAACTTCTTATCATTTTTTGTTATAATTCGCTATTCCATTAAAAAATATATTTACAACTTATAAAATCACTAGGTGTATCTTTTTCGTGATTATGAAGAAATTGCGTGAGATTATATCATGTATTCGTATGAATATTCCATTAGAAAATATAATTCAAACTTATAATACCATTTAATTTGATAAATATATTTTTTTAAATAATCATTTAATTTCTATAGTTTAATGTATTTCTTTTAAGCATCACGTGTACCACACGGGTTCTAGAGCTAGTTTATAATAATGAAATATCCGTATTTATTTCATACACAAGAGAAACTTTAACAACGATATTTATTTAAGGGGTAGATTTGCAGCACCAAAGTTGAGGGGCTAAAGATACTATACTAGAATGAAACTAGAACAGTCAGTATTGCCATAAAAGAAATCTTAAAAGGGATAACTTGTAGATATTTCATGAGTCACGATTAGATAGAAAGCCACGCATCTTACCTCGATTCATCCTCATTTTCTACAACTATTACCGTCCACCATCACTCCTATACAACTACAACAACTTCATTGATATTAGTTCCCTCCTTCAAATCGTTTTACAAAATGTGAGTGTGTTAAAGAAAATTAAAGCCAAAATATCACAAAAGACTTAAAGAAGGTTCGATTTTTGATTTTCACTATTGGGCCTAGTCACAAACCCAAGGTAAGCTTGTTTCTAGAACTATATACACATCGAGGTTCAAATCGCTGTGTATTTGGTTATGGAAACAAGCTAACCTTAAGTCCTTGACTAGACCCAACAGTGAAACCAAACCTCGAAACACTTCATGCTTTTGTGATATTCTTCTCTAATCTCCTTCCGCACACTCACAATTGTTTAAACAACTTGCAGGAGAATCACAAGGGGCTGTTGTAGGTATACATGAGTGATGATGGGCCACAACAAGTGTAGAATATGAGGGTAAATTGTGTTAAAATGTAAGATATGTTGCTTCCTTAGTAATCATGATCCACCAAATCGACTACAAATTACCTCTTACAAGATTGATTTTATGGCTATAATTAATTAATTACCCTTTGAGTGCATTATAGTAATATCTTTACCCCCTCAATTTGGGTGTAACAAGTTCGTCAGATTTTGATTGATTCCAAACTTGCGCTAATTGAATTAATAAATTATAATCTACAAATGAGCTAACTTTCTTATAAAGTAAAACATCACATAGACTAAATGATACTCCAACTCACTTAGTGTTTAATTTGAAATAATACACATGATAAGATTCGATTCTAATTAATAGCAACGGAAATTGAAATCGAATGAAGTAACATAAATTGAAAATCGAATTGATATGAAGAAGATGATCCTATCGAATCTTACAGACTCGATATACTAACACCGAAGTGTTCCCGGGACTATGCCCTATCTCAATGCCAAGCAAAGAGCCTAACAAGCCGAATAATATTCTCCCTGCTCCCTAAGGAGTTATTGATACAATGATACCTATTTATAAAATATAAGCTGCACTTAACCCCCTCGTAAAATAGACAAATGACATTTAGACTAGAAACTATAACATAATTCCTATCAACACATGTAAAAGGACTCACATTACCATCCTGATCTTAGTATTCAGCCTTTTATTACGGCCACCGGTACATTTAAACTATTTCATAAGCCACCTAACTATGTATCGAGTTCCATTCATACAAGATCCAGCTAAAAACAAAACATGCAACATTACCCGAGAAGACGCTATTGAAAAAAAACACCATTTTCCCCCTTCATACACAAGTATCATTTTCTTTTCAAAAATTTTAAGGGTGTTTTCGTCATTACTCATTAGGCATTGTTGGTCTGATTTAATATAAATGAAACTCAATACAAAAAGCTAATCACTATGAAAAGCATCTTCACTAGTGTAAAAACTTAAACTAATATCAATTATCAAAACCAAAAAAGTTGTAAATTAATCACCTTTTTGCCTCGAATAACAACTCCGGGTTCGCCTTGAATCACCATATATTTTGTCCCACCCAAGTGTAAGCCTGTTGGAGCGAGTGAGCCAGGCTCATTGAAGTCATTAATGATAGCGGTTATTTCCTCTGGCTTCACCTGCACATCAGCAAAACAATAAATGCATGTTGGAACAAATTAATGAGATCTAACATCATTAATTAGGGAGCGTTTGGGATTTTGATTATTACAACTGATTATCTGCTTTTTAAGAGAAACAATCTGGAATAAGTAACTGCTACTTTACTTATAAGTTATCAAGTAAAATGTTTGGACAAGCAATCAAAAACACTCTCAAAACTGCTTTTATTGTATTAAATCACAATAAGTTAATAACCAGTTTTAAGAAGCAATTGTAAACCCCTTACAATCCTCAAATAGAGACTTCAAGAAACATATTATAGATACGCTCATGTTGTAATGCATGTTTCACAGTTCCAACCAATAATATTTGTAACGTTTTTTTTTCTTTTTCCATTCAACTTTATTTAGATCCAAAACATTTACATCCTTTAAATAAAATCGGCTGTTAAATTCAAGGTTATATCTATTAATCTACTTATTACCAAACCAAATCAGATCATAACAAGCATTCGCAATTCACCTAAAAATCAAATTATCCTATAGCCAAGAGACATCGACACTAAGGACCGATCACAGTCAAAGCAACATCGATCATTTAGTCAGATCAACAAGCAAACTCATGAAATACCCCGATTGAACTCGAAAAACTAAGCGAATCTGAACAAGAACATAAGAATATTGAAGTATTGATCAAATCCAAAGCTTAATCAACAACAAATAGACTTAAACAAATCAATCAAAGTAAAAATTATGCAACAATCAAATCAACTGGATAAATAATTAGGTCAAATGAAATTTCCATGTAAATCGATAAATCTGAACCAGAACATAAAAATACTGAACTATTGATCAGATTTAAAGCTTAATCAACAACAAACAGACTCGAGCAAATCAATCGAAGTAAAAACCATGCAGTAATCGCATCACCAAGATAAACAACTAAACCAAATGAACGATGTTGTGACATACGTATATTAACCTATTGATCAGATCCGAATCTCAATCACAGCAAATCGAAGTAAAAACTAGGGGTGTTCACGAGCCGAGCTGAGCTCGAACCACAGCTGGCTCGGGCTCGGCTCGAATTTTGATCCAGTTAGCTCGGCTCGAGCTCGAATTCGAAATCGTGCTGAAAACCTGAGCTCGAGTTCGGCTCGGTTTTAAAACGAGCCAGCTCGGCTCGATTCGAATTGGCTCGAAATACAAAAAAATAATGCAAATTTTAAACTTAATAGCTTAACTTATCATATAATATTTAATTTAATAAACCATATGCAAAAAAAGTTCAGCCAAATAGATAGATATCCAAATCAAGTCCATATATAAGAGATAAATATATAATAATTAATATATACATATATATACATTATTAATTATATATATATATAACCACCGAGCCACGAGCCGAGCCGAAAATGGCTCGGGCTCGGCTCGTTTCGAAACCGAGCCGAGTCGAGCCGAGCCGTTTTTGTTCGAGCTTTTTTCGAGCGAACCACGAGCCACGAGCTTTTTGAACAGCCCTAGTAAAAACTATGCAATAATCAAATCAATTTGATAAAAAAACCTACGTCAAATCAAATTTTCACATAAATAAAATAACGTGAACCGAAACTATTGATCAGATAAGAAGCTTAATCAACAACTGATAGACTTGATCAAACTAATCGAAGTGAAAACTATGCAATAATCACATCAATTGGATAAACAATTACGACAAATAAAAATTTTCACGTAAATCGATGAATCTGAACCCTAACATAAGGATATTAACCTGTTGATCAGATCCGAAGCTTAATCAACAATAATCTAATCAATGATACCCATTTTTCACGTAAATCAATGAGTTTGAACTGTAACATAAGGATATTGAAATATTGATCAGATCCGAAGCTTAATCAACGACAAACAACTCGAGTAAATCAATCAAGTAAAAACTACGCAATAATCAAATCAATTGGATAAAATTAGGTCAAATGATCGATGAATCTGAACCAGAACATAAGAATATTGACCTATTGATCAGATCCAAAGCATAATCAACAACAAACACACTTCAATTAGGTCAAGTGAGATTATCAATTACTTAACCTATTAGTTAGATCCGAAGCACAATTGAAGTAAAAACTATGCAATAATAAAATCAATCGGATAAAATTAAGTCAAATGATCGATGAATCTGAACCAGAACATACGGATATTAGCCAATGGATCAGATCTGAAGCATAAACAACAACAGACATACATGAAAAAATCAATCGAAGTAAATCTATGCGATATTAACCTATTGATCAGATCCGAAGCTTTATGCATAATCAAATCGGTTGAAAAAAAAAACTATACAAAATTAGGTTTAATGAGATTATCAATGAATATGAACTGTGACATGCGGATATTAACTAACCTACCGATCAGATCCGAAGCTCAACCGAAGTAAAAACTATGCAACAACCAAACCAGCTAGATAAAAAAAATTAGGTTAAATGAAATTATGATGAATCTGAACTGTAACATACGGATATTAACCTATTGATCAAATCCGTAGCTTAATCGACAACAAATAATCAAATTAGGTTAAATGAAAATGTGGCGTAAACCGATGAATCTGAACCGGAACATAAGGATATTAACCTATTGATCAGATCCAAAGCCTAATTGAACTAAAAACTAAAAACAATGCAATAATCAAATCAATTAAATAAAAAAAATCAGTCCAAATGAAATTATTCATGAATCTGAACTGCAACATACGGAGATGAATTAACATTTTAATCAGATCCAAAACTTAATCGAAGTGTAAAACTATGCACTATTCGAATCAATCGGATACAACATTAGGTCAAATAATATTATTGAAGAATCTAAACTGTAACATACTGATAGTATTTAACCTATTGATCAGATCCGAAGCTCGATTGAAGTAAAAACTACGCAATAATCGTGTCAATTGAATTAAAATATAAATTTTCAGTTAAAATCGATGAATCTGAACTGTGCGATAGCAATATTAACCTATTGATCAGATCCGAAGCTTAATCGACCCAAAATCTACGCAATAATCGAATCAATTATTTAAAAAAAATTAAGTTAGGTTAAATGATAATTGTGATGTAAATCGTTAGAAATGAAGTGGATATATATATATACCTGAGGGAAGTTGGGTGACTGAGCCCAGACAGTGCCGTCGTGACCGAGAATAGCGGCGGAGGTGAGGTGGTTGCCTTCGATCTCGCACATCAAGTGATCATCTACATACGCTTGCCACGACATATTATTATTATTAGTCTACCGGAAATTGCTGAGAGTATGTGCGTGTGTGATACTATTATTTGGTGGAGTTGAATGTGCGTTTTCAGAGATGAAGTGGAGATGATGATGATGATGATGATGATGATAATAATAATAATAATAATAATAATAATAATATAGCGTGGAAACAACGAGAATGTGGTGTGCGATTACGATTTTCCGAATCAAATCTAATCCAATAATAATAATAATAATAACTTTTATTCTCAACTTTTGTTTTACCCGGTGAGCGCGTTGTCGGTCACAAGTGTTAGTGTTGAGGTGATGAGTCGACGCAAATTCATTTGGTTCCGGTTACGTGTGCTATTATGCCAGAACTAAAATTAAAATAAAAAAATAATAATAATATTTGATGTAGACCGATGGGGTGGCGTCAGCCGGTAAAACTCAATCGTTGTTGATCCCGGGCATTAAGGTAATGAGTCTACGCATATTCGGTTGGATTGTGTCAAATTCGTGACGGTTCCGGTACTAAATCAAAAAAAATAAACAAAATCTTCATTATGTCGATTTTCGTTACGTTTGTTATGGTACTAGAACTAAAACAAAACACGTTGAGTTTATTCGAATTCGGTCGGTTTCCATCATGTCCGTTACAGTATCAAAACTAAAACAAAACAAAACAAAATTTACATTCGGTCGGTTTTCGTTACGTTTGTTACGAACCAAAATTAAAATAAACCAAAAGGCACCAATATGGTGCCGCAAAGTTGCCATATCGAGACTTTGCGGCACCAAACTTATTGTTCGTATTATATAATAATTGTCAGTTTTGACATGTACGTACACCTATCTTTTCGTAGTCATGTTCAGGGTTGACTTCTCAACTGTCGTGAGTAGAGGTGCAAAAACCGATTTAAAACTCAAAATCGGCTTGGGTTCAAACCGGTTCAGTTTGGTCAACAAAAGTCAAAATTGGTTTCGGTTTAGGTTGAAACCGGTTTCTTGACCTGGTCACGATCGGTTTCAGTTCGGGGTTTGACAGGCTTTTGCCGGTTTCAATTCGGTTAACCGTTTTGGAACCGCTTTTGATGGAGAAAATTACAAACCGGTTTCAAATTTTGGGTCGGTTCAATTAACCTGATTATTTGCCCACATCTAGTCGTGAGAGTGTACCCCGAGATGCGCAGGAACCGGATGGAATCCGTAAACCTCGCCCTTTGTCGGGTTCGAACATAGGATTAAAGCCATGATTTGTCCATTCACCCAGATGTCCTTCGAACTGGCCCAACTGTGAATCAAACTTGCGTCTCCACTTAGGGAGGACAAGCCTCTTACCTCTAGACTAAATTCTTAGGACTTGGTTTCACTTTAGTCTTTTGTGAGCTGTAGGGGTGCAAACGAGCTGAGCCAAGCACGAACATGACTAGGCTCGAGTTTGGCTCATTTTGACTTATTAGAGCTCTAGTTCGGCTCGTTTCAGACTCTTTTTCTAAAGCTTCAGCTCGGCTTGTGAGTGTTTTTCAAACTCGCGCTTGGCTCGTTTACTATTCATCAATTAAGTTATATACGTTTTAATTATATTTATATATTATGAGAAACGCCTTAAATGAGCTAAATCTCAGCTCGAGCCCAGCCACCTGTTTATGAAAATTTATATACGTACTGTGTCTCTATCGGCGTACACTTGGTCTTAGTGTTCATCCTTTAAGATGTGGTGTGCAGTTAAGAATTATGATAACGTGGCTTCTTTTCCCTTGATGTTTCTTGGTTTACTTTGGTGGCTAATATGAAGTTGGTTAGAATTTCGAAGCCTTTCATCGACTTGTTCAAAGATAAACTAAGCTTTTGGAAGGTGAATCATTTTTCTTTGGTGGTTGGTTGACTTTGACTAAATTGGTTCTAGAAAGCTTACCCCTTTACTATTTTTCGATATTTTTGGTAGCTAAAACAGCTTTATGTAGGGCATGTAAATGTACCGAACGAACACGAACAACGACATATTCATGTTCGTGTTCGTTTATATTCTTTCAATTAAAATTTAAAGGAATAGTTCACGAACATAAACAGACTTGATTGAACAAAGATAAATGCACACATACGAACATATGTGAGCGAACAAAAACAAACATAAACGAACACACTTATATGAACACAAATGAACAAATATAAAACAAAATAGGGTGACATAATATTTAAAATACAAGCACTATAAAAGTACGTTCTATTAATATGTAAACGAATATAAACAAACATAAATGAACTAACGAAACATGTGCTCATGTTTGTTTGGTTAATTAAATGAACACAAACATTTTGTTCATGCTCGTTCATTTATTAAAGACAGAATTACAAATTTTGTCCTTTAAAAAAAGCCAAAAACCGGTTCGTGTCCTTTTCTAAGTTTCCTTGCAGGCGGTGTCCTTTAAACTTTTTTTTTCTACACGTTATGTCCTTTACGCTAACTGGGTTAGAAAAACTCAGTTAAATGCCCTCACGTGAGACGCATGTGAGGGCATTTTTGTCTTTTCACCTGTACCTGCAACTCCTTCTTCTTCTTCTTCTTCTTCTTCTTCTGTACCTTCACTAACACCAACACCTGCCATCACCCTTCCTCAACCATCACCCAACCTTAACCACCTGCCACAATCGATTCAACCTACCTGCAACCAAACACCAAGCCGACCCTATGAATTCAACCACTGCCACCATAGCTTCACCTCCGGCGAGCCACCACCACTGTCTTCTCCGGCAAGCCACCGACACTGCCACAGGAACCACCATACATCATTCTCTCTTTCTCTCTCTCTCTCTCTTTCTCTCTCTCTCTCTCTCTCTCACTCATCCCCCAACACTACCACCACCACCATTGTCGTCCGATCAAAACAAAACCCAAATCAAAATCCATTAGCATATTTTGGTAAATCCGAACCTAATAGAAGCCCATTCATCATCCTCGGCCAAATCGGAAGCCTATCAAAGTTCATTCATCCTATTCTGGCAAATCGGAAGCCTAATAAAAGTTCATTCTTTCGATTCCGGCCAAATCGGAACCCTAATTAAAGCTCCATTAAAGTATTACGACTCGATCTACCTGAAACCCACGTTCCGTACAGTCACCGGCATTTGGGGATTGAATACGGATGATTTTGTCGCCGACGGTGGTAGTTAATAGGTGGTGTTTGCAAGTCTTCATCGCCGGCGGTGGTCCACGTTTTTCCGGCAAGTGAGAGAGAGAGAGAGAGAACGATGGTGGCCAGTGGAGTTTGGCAGGAGGCGCTCCACGTGAATCAGGGAAATAAGTGAATCGGAGGAAGGGTGAAACTTCTGGTGGTGGCTCGCCGGAGGTGAAAGCTATGGTGGCAGTGGTTGAATTCATAGGGTCGGCTTGGTGTTTGGTTGCAGGTAGGTTGAATCGATTGGGGCAGGTGGTTAAGGTTGGGTGATGGTTGAGGAAGGGTGATGGCAGGTGATGGTGTTAGTGAAGGTACAGAAGAAGAAGAAGAAGAAGAAGAAGAAGAAGGAGTTGCAGGTACAGGTGAAAAGACAAAAATGCCCTCACATGCGTCTCACGTGAGGGCATTTAACTGAGTTTTTCTAACCCAGTTAGCGTAAAGGACATAACGTGTAGAAAAAAAAAGTTTAAAGGACACCGCCTGCAAGGAAACTTAGAAAAGGACACGAACCGGTTTTTGGCTTTTTTTAAAGGACAAAATTTGTAATTCTGTCTTTATTAAATAAACGAACTTCGCAACGAATAGTTCACGTACAGTTTCACTGAACATTCAGTTCGTCTACAGTGCTGTTTTATTTTTTTTTCTTGGATATATTAGGAATAATTTTCTTTGGGGTCTTAATACATGGAGCATACATTGGGGGTGGCTTGTACGAATGTAGTGAAACCGTATTATTGATGCAGGGTATCTGGTCCATTAACTCGGCCCGGCCCAAATGTTTATTTTCATTTATAAATAAGGTTGTTAAATTTTTTGTTTAAGGGTTTTTGATTTTGATTAAACTTGTAAACCTTGAAGGTTTAAAACCTTTTGTTTCCTAGCTTTTGGCTAATAATCGTTTGAGTGTCTTGATTGTCATTTGACATGCGTTTCTAACTGCATCATCCTAATGGACCGAATACTCCAGCATCATCTATTGCCATTCACAATGTTTTAAAATCGATATTATGATAGGTTGGCAAATTCTCATTAAACTTAAACATAACCATTTGACATGCGCTTCTAACTGCTTCAAAATCAATCTTATTTTATGATAGGGTGGTAAGAGGCGCGACAAGAGAGATTAAAATAATGGATGAGATATAATCGGATCTTGATGGTATGGTCAAGTGTTTCATGGTTTATCGTTTAGATGGTGAAGACGGGTGGAGATGGATTAAAAAAAGTTTTGGGATTATTCTCGTAATTCATTGAGGAGGGCGCTCATGTCGAAGTTTCCATAGCGTCACAACCTAAAGATATTGTTTGGGTTAAATGGGGGTGTCACTTAAGGTCTGTTGTTACATTTGGATACTAGTAGCCAAAACTTGTTGACTACGGGTGTATGTTTGCAATCGGTAACTTGTAAAATCTGCTTGTTGGATGTGGATTCGATGGATCTCGTCTTCAGTTCTTGTTCGATTGCTCTAATAGTTCAGGATATGGCGGACAAATGGTGTAGGATGATGGGTGGGTTGGATCTTTTGAAAAAAAGACCGAGTACAAAATATAAAAAGGTGGTGCTCACAACTTAAAATTTTATAAAATTGATCGGTCAGTAGTAGTTTTATCGGTTTTCCCATATCTTTTTTTTATTTTCTTATGATCCCTTCTCTACTTATTTTAATACATTCTTTAGAAACCTAAACAAAAGTTGTAAAAAAGTTTTCTTAATACCCGAACTTAGCTATTTTAACTTACATTAAACTTTAGAGATTTATCTCCCAATCAAAGATGTAAATCTAACAATCCACAAAAACTTCATATATTTTGGTTGATGTAGTTGTGGTACAATTTAAATTTGGTTTAGCATCAGCTAATGAGTTAAAGTTTGGATGATTAAAATCCAATATCCCATTATAAATTTTTTTTCGGTTTTTAGTTTCATTAGTAATTTTTAGGATTCTTATTTATATTTGTACAAGAATTCACAAAGTTGACATTTTATAGTCTAATATCATCATAAGAACATAGCAACAAACCACAAACGGAGTGAAAACTTCTTGAACTTTTATGTATTTGATGAAATATCATATGACAAGAAGTTGGAGAACAAAACTCCAAGACAACAATCTCGTTTTTATATGCTCGTAAGGTAAACTATAGATAAAAGATAACTAATTGCAATTCGTTGAAGAAAGAAAAGTCTTAATGAATATCGAGAAGGACATCTACATGCCCTGGTCGACGAGATAATCTCCCAACCTCTCGACAACCATGTTGCATTGTCCGGGAGCAACGGGCTCATCATAAAAGCCCATTATCATGGCTTGGCCTGTTTTCTTGATGCATACTCCTCCAACACCCTATCAAGCAAAATTTAACACGAGCAACTACAAGTTATTAATGAACTCGAAGAATCGTTTACTAGAAACACTTTATTGTAATTGGATCTTTTTACAAATATATAACACAAAACATATAAAAAAAAGTTTGAAAAAGAATTTGTGTCCGGGGTTTAAATTCTATAACCATTTTGGTCCATGGTCCGAACCCCACTACCTTTTTATGTTAAATACGCTCGCATACCCTCACATGAGGGGCATTTTAGTCCTCGATAAGAACCATCATACTTCAGAAATTGTGAGAATCGCATAATACACTTGTACATTTTGCTTTAAGTGTGATACAAAAGGCCGTTACATAACAACCGACCCCACTATCTCATTAAATAATAAATGCACTGCATACAAGTGTTTTATGTTGTACTGGCAGCGCCCCCTCCACGAATAACTTACAAGGATATTTATAAATGTTGAATCCGATTAAATCACCCAAACCAAAGCAAATTGGTGGATTTGAAATATATATGGTCCGATTATGGCTTGGTCTTGACGGTTTACAATTTGGAACTTCAAAAACGGTCGTCTAAACCGAACAAATCGTTTAACGTTTATTAGTATTAACAATCCTTATCACTTCAAAAATCTAATACAAAATTATAGAATTTTTTTTCCTTGTCCAAAGCGTTAAACTGCCAAACCATGAAAACTGAAAACTAGTTGGTTCTGCCAACTAGTTTTTTTTAAAAAAAACCACAGTTAGCAATTCATCCCAATAGTTTTTTTTTAAACGTGGTCTAACCAGACCACAAACACCTACAAATTAATATATATATATATATATATATATTATTTACAAATTAAAGTCATCTAAAATTTACTTTTATGATATGTTTTAACCCGAACCCATATATATTAAAAGGGCAAAGAAGTGTTAACGGGTCAAGCTAATCATGTTTGTTTTAACCCGAACTGATAAATGATATTGTTGCAACCCGAACCCGTTAATGTTACATTACCTTCTTTCCACGGATAACAGCTCCGGCCTCGCCTTGGAGTACCATATATTTAGCACCCGCGATGAACATACCTGTTGGGGCAAGGTGACCAGTTTCATCAAATTCTTTGATGATGCCTTTCATCTCCTCAGGCTTAAACTGCAAAACAAAATGGAACATAATAATGTCACAACCTAAATCAATCAATTGAAATTCAAAAACCGAAACGTTTAATAAATCGAAAACCAATCCTAAAATCATCAAGATCAACATCGGAAAAGCCAGATCAGATCTAACAAAGCACGAATTAAATCATCACAACATACACTACATATTTACATATACATGTGTGTGTTTACACACACACATATATTTCAATTAGTGCATGTTGCAATGATTTAATTCGTGCTTCGTTAAATATGATCTAGCTTTTACGATGTCAATCTTGATGATTTCAGGTTTGGTTTCCAGTTTACTAAACGTTTGGGTTTCGAATTTCAATTGATTTGATTTTGCTTATAAAAAAACTAATCAAATATCACACGTTACAATGTGTCAATGACATAAGTCCATAACTCATGCCTCATTTAAATCAAATTCAAAACCGAAACGTTTAGAAATTATTAAAAATAACGTGACATACCTGAGGAAACTTGGCGCTCTGAGCCCAAACGGTACCATCAAGGCCGAGAATGGCCGCGGAGGTGAGATGCTGACCGGTGCCTTCAATGTCACACATCAAATGGTCATCAACGTAAGTTTGCCATGACATATTGAACCTGAATGTAAGGTGATGTAATGTAATGTAATTAGTGTTGGATTAAAGTTTGTGAGATTAGAAGGTGGCAATTTGGGTTAAATAAATATAGAAGGTGTTTTGTTATGTCCATTCAGTTACCGTTATTTTAGCACGAATTGTTGGCAAGGAGTTATTAACCGTTGAATTATTGTATGTTTTTGGATACCATTTGAATGTCTATAGTAATAATAATAATAATAATAATAATAATAATAATAATAATATTATTATTATTATTATAAGCCATTAATTTATTTGTTAGTTTTGTTTTTTTTTTATTTTTAGAGACTACTAGTTAATCTTTTCTTAAACGATCTTTTGTATTTAGGCTACCGCACTTTTAAATTTGGAGAGTCATGTTTGTTTCACTCTGACCAAATTATGTTCTTTTAACCAGACACACGTTGGCTTTAGAGTTTGGTTTGGGCATTCCTTCGGAAAACCATACTGGCTTCCACTTGACAAGCGTTGTGCCGTCAAAAGAGCATCACTCTTTGGCGTAACAGTCGGTGGGACGAAAACCCGGATGGACTCGGGATTCGAACTAGCTAACCAGGATTTGAATCTTCGATAAGGTTTTAAATGAACCGAACGTCTGGCGAACTGTTTGTGAATTATTTGGTGGGAAGTTCGTCTGTTTAATAAATGAACGAAGACGAACATAGGTCGAGTTCGTTCAATTTTGTTCGTGAACATTCAATAATGTGTTTGTTTGGGTAAGCTTAATGAAAGAACACGGAGATGTGTTCGCTCGGTGATTGTGTTCGTTTGTGTTTGTTTACGTTCGTTTACATTCGCCCAGTTATGTATGTTTATGTTTGTCTGGTTACGTACGTTTATATGTATATGTTCATTTATTAGAGTTTACTATTACTATTTTTATTTATTTATTTTTTGCTATATTATTTTAATATAGTAATGTTATGATTATTATGCTAAAGTTTTTTTTATATTATGCAGATTGATTGTGTTATTTAGTGATTGTTATTCTCAAATAGTCAAATTATTATATTTTTTTTTTGTGTTCGTTTATACTTGTTTACATTCATTTGTGTTCGTTAGTGTCCAGTTACGTTCGTTTGTCTCCATTAGTGTTCGTTTACAAAATTAATTAATGGGCACGGACGGAAATAAACAAGCTTACTTAACACTCGAACCACCCAAACATGAAATTTCGTTTTGTGAAGTGTTCATGAATCGCCTGTTTCTCTAGCACCCATTCTATAGTTATAAAATAAAATCAGACAAAATAATACTTTCTAATTACTTGATATTTGCAAATCGTCATAACTGAAACATTGTATTTTTTAACTTTTTAATTAATACTTAACAAAATTTAAATATAAAAATAAGTATACATATCTTGATGAAATGAGCATTGTAGTTCTAAAGTTTTCAAATTATTAATCAACAAATAATAATAATAATAATAATAATAATAATAATAATAATAATAAACTGGTCAAATGTTGTATCTTCTATTATTTATTTTAATAAATTAGACGTTTATAATTTTGATATGAAAGAAGATTAAATTATTTATTTACTTCTCAAAATTATATTTGTTTGGTACATTTTGAGGCATATAACCTTTGGTTTATTAGATAAACAAAGACTAAAGACTTATCATTGCATAAAATTAGCATCGAGACACGCTATCAAACCATGTCATTTGACCCAAAACGAACTCAAAATAAACCAATAGAGCATATTCATGTTGGTCAAGTTGCCATGTTGCGTTGAGCCAAACAATTAGTTCATCAAGCTCAAGCTCGAAAATGAAGACTCGGCTCGAGTTTTATGGCTGGATGGCTCCCAAACCTGAAACATATTCATGAACTAGTTTTTGGCTAAATAGCACTCTTGTGTAGGGATGTTCAAAACGGTTTGGGACTAGGAATCGGAACCGGTTCCTAACCGGTTCCTATATTCAAAACCCTCAATTAAACCGGTTCCAGGCTCGAACCGGTTAGGAAACCGAACCGGATCTCCCACCCTCGGACCCCTAACCTATCTAACCGGTTCTTACCGGTTCCTAAACCGGTTCCTGTACCGTAACCGGTTCCAACCAGTTACAGTGTAAATTTTTTTTTTTTTTTTCGTTTTTCGTTTGCGATTTGGATTCTAAACTACGATTCGTATTTGTATAACATGAAAAATAAAAAAAACAATTAACATAAAAATAAATATAAAGTTGTGACATGTTTTAAAATCTTCAAAAACAAACTAACAAAACATTAAACTTATAAATATAAAGTTGTGACATATTATTTCTAGAAAAGCCTTCTTGTTCGTCGTAATTATTGAGCGGCGACTTCTTCCTCGGAATTACTTGTAGAAATGCCTTCTTGTTCGTCGTGCACTCGAACATCAAGTGGTGTTTCATCTTCGAGAGTGGTTACGTGTTGAATACGATCGATTGAGTTCAAGTGATCCTTTAAGCAAATGCACATCTCCACCGACTCCGAATTTAGTCTTGTTCTTCTCACCGATATTACCCTGCCACTAAGAGAAAAAGCGGATTCCGAAGCTACCGTAGAAGCTTGGACGGTTAGTAAATCACGGGCCATGGTGGCAAGAATCGGAAACTCGGTTTCCTTTACCTTCCACCAAGCCAAAACATCAAAAGTGTCATATTCCTCTTCGGATAAACCGGTAGAGTAATCATTTGCACTATACCTTCCTAGTTCGCTTGAAGGGGTGTTACCCCTTTGTTTTTTAGCCGTTACGTTGCGAACGGTGTTCATAAGGCTAATCATGGGATCTCGTACTCTAGTAGCACTTGAACTTGATGATGACCCCCCCGACATAGGCATGTGTATGTTTGACCCATATTTATTTAAATAATAGTCATACATAAATTTAAAATTCAAGTTAAAATCATTTTTTGCCTCTGTTGAAAAGTTTGGGTCAACTTCATGCATATCTAAGACTGAAAAAATTTCGTCTATCACACATTCAACCCCCATAACATTTAACATTGGGTTTAAAGCGGCGGCGCAAGTAAAAACCGGTGGCAATTCAAGAAAGTATTTTTTTAATTTAAACTTCATTGGTAATATGATGTTTGATAACATTGGACTTTTATTTTCAAATTCTTTAAGATTGTTAACGATTAAAAATAACTCCGAAAGAACCAAGGGACTTGTCGGATAATACGTTCCCGATAGTTTCGTAGTTGATGTTTTAAAAACTTCAAGAAAAGTCGATAAGTCATTGATAATTTCCCATTTCTCATTTGAAAAGGGGATTGCCAAATCATTCTCGGCAAGACTAGAATGAAACATTTGTAAAGTTTCTCTTTGTTTCAAAGCACTTTGAAACATTATGCAAGTGGAATTCCATCGATGAGGTACATCCCAATTAGCTCCCAAAGCTTTTCTTCCCGTATCATTACAAAATTTTCTATATTCCATTTGTCTTTTTTTACTTTTCTTAAAAACTTCATGTATCATTAGTCTAAAATCGTTTATAACCGATGTAACCTCATCCGAAGCAAGTCCGTCTTGCACGATTAAATTAATGATATGTGCAACACACCTTGAGTGAAAAAATACACCATTGCAAATCGGCGTATATTTTAATTTTAATTTATCAACCGCCGATGTATTATTCGACGCGTTATCAAATGCCATTGAAAATATTTTATTTTCTAGTTTATAAGTTTTTATAACATAATCTAAAATTTCAAACAAATTATCTCCCGTATGTGGATACTCAAAGAGTTCGAAAGCAATGGTGCGTTTCATCATTTCCCACGATGACGGGTCTACCCAATGAGCGGTGACACAAAGATAAGATTCGGGTAGACCATGTGGAGCCGACCAAACATCACTAGTTAAGTTTATTCCCGTATTTATATTTTCAAAATATGCAATTAGTACCTCTTTGGCCTTCTTCCACAATTTTAAACAATAACGTTTAAGAGTATGACGACTTACGTGAGTGTATTGTGGTTGAAGCGTATCTCGAATCATGGCGGTTAAGCGAGGGTTGTCGAAGTGGCTAAACGGCAAAGCTTCTTGAATCACAAACTTCGCCATACGATCTTGAACTCGATCAATTTGGTATGTAAATATTCCGCCTTCACTATCCATTTGCGTTTGTTGCGAATCGTCGTTCTTTTTCAACGCCTTGCAATACGGTTTTTCGATGTGTTTCTTCAAATTTGAATTCGAAAGTGGGTTTAAATAAATCCCACAAAACTTGCACCAAGCCTTCAATGAATGGTCACTCAATTCAACCAAATCCCAATTGCACCAAATCTCTTGATTACGATTATGAGGTACAATACGAACGAAACTTGGTTCGGCGTTGGAACCTTGACCAACCGATGATTGTGAGGTAGCCATAACAACAAATATGAATATAGAATAAGAGAAAACAAGAGATTAGAGAACTCAAAACGTTGTAATAGCGTTTTTTTGTATTTTTTTGCGTTCGGGTTTGCGTTTTGAGTGTTGTGATGAACCCATGACACCAAATACCTATTTATACTGGGGTGCTTGGGGGAGCCAAAAAACGGCTATTTTCGACCCCAACAGTCAAAAAACGGCCAAATAAACGATTTCCAACGGCTATATTCGATCCAACGGCTAGAACCGGTTAGGAACCGGTTCCGGATGGTTCGGTTCCAGAACCGGTTCCGGTTCGGTTCCGGTTCCTACCCGCCCACACTCAGTAATGCAAGAACCGGTCACGGATCATCGGGTTGAATCAGATAGGGTCCGGTTTCTACAAAAATCGGGTAGGAACCGGTTCGGGTCCGGTTCGGGTCCACCGGTTCGGTTCCAGGAACCAGTTTCGTTGAACATCTCTACTCCTGTGTATAATATTTATAACATGCAACTTTGTGCACCTGTGTCATTTACTTGAAACCAATGTTGTAAAAATCGCTAGTCGGTATTCGGTCGGTGAGGACTAGCGATTGATCAGGATTAAATAGATCGGACTTTAATGTACACTTTTCAGTTTTATATATACACGCATACATTTTTATATGTAATTTTTAGTTTTATACATACACAAACATATTTTGGACGGAAAATTGGTTGGAGTCTCGCCGGAAACCGTCGATGTTGGCCGGATTTGACCGTTAACCGATTAATTAGTCGACTAGCCCAAATTTAATCAGTGAAGTAGAGACCAACAATTAATCGGGGATTAATCGATGCCTAGTCGGGATTTTTGCAACACTGCTTGAAACCCAACCATGCAACTAATGAAGAAAAGCAAAAATGTACAAAATGCGAAAAATTTATAAATTAAAAGACATCAGTTCTTGACGCACTTTCAGTTTTGTACACGAGAACTACAACAAATGGTATCCGATATTCAAAATGTGTAAAAAGTTCCACCTCGCCTGTTTTAAAGATAACTAATTATCAATTTATCATAACATAATATCAACCACCAACGCTGTAAGATCTTCCTCTAAACGCCCCACTCGTGTTGCTAGCCGGTTGGGTCGGGGTGTATGCAGGAGCTCCGATTCTGTACTTCGCAACTATTTTATGTCTAAGCAGTATCAAGTTAAGAAATTTCACATAAAATTAATGTTGCATTAGCAGTGGTAATTTATACCCATTTAACTTATCTGTCAATCCCAAACGGGTCAAATAAAAATTAAGCGAAAAGAACATGTCAAGCGAGTTGAAACTTGAAAATCACCCATAATGCACTTTGAGTGCATACTGTATGGACAAAGTGTGGGAAATAGAAACACGCTTTACATTTATTACTGATTTTAGTAGGGGTGTGTGTGGTGCGGATCGGTGCGATTTTGAGCTCAAACCAAACCGAAAACCAAAACCTCGGTTTTGAATTTTTGAAACCATTCGGTTTCGGTTTTTACGGTTTTCGTTTTGGTTTCAGTTTGGTTTCGGTTTTTTCCATATGAGCTTGAAAATTTTAGGCCGAAAAGAAGTTGGCCAAAAATAATGAATATAGGTATAAATAATTTTGTTAATTGTTAACTAATAGACTATTATATATTTGACCAAAAATATTTGAGTTGCATATTTTATTAAATTCTTATAAATTACTTAAAATAAAAATTAAACAAAAAATTAGGAATTCGATTCGGTTAGGTTTTTTCGGTTTTTCTTACACTCAAAACTAAAACCGAACCGTTAGTTCAGTTTCGGTTTTTACAAAAACATAAAACCAAACCGTCGGTTTTTGTTTCGGTTCGGTTTTTTCGGTTGGAAATTTTTGGTTTTCTTGGTTTCGGTTTCTTGCACACCCATACATTTTAGCAACCAAAAAATTAGGCGTAAACAAAAAAAAAATTACATTTAATTACCAATTTAACAGTCAAGTTAACCTTTTATTGTCACTCGATTTTCAACCGGGCCAATTTTTATTTTTTCAAAGATTGTTGAAGTGTCACTATATGCACACGCCACGTGTCATCTAGCATCAAGCAGTCAACAATTTGCAGATAAAATCAGGTTTGTGGCTAAAATCGGTAATAATTTGCAGGTTGGTTTTCCAACTTTGCCCCGTATATAAAAAAGTATAAAATGGGTCCCGGAGGCCGGACCCTTACTAAAAGCGAACTTTTCAGCCCACACCATTTTGGCTATCACCCAATCCGCCCATTTATAAGCTATTATGCAAGAATAATAATAAAAAAAGGATACACCCACTTCGGAGTTTGCAGGATGAACTTTCCTCCAGCTAAAGGATGCAAAACTGTTAAGAAGTAGTACATGTGGCCGGCAATGATGCCATATAGATCAGGGCCAATTGGCGAACCAAATATTACATCCATAGCAAGCATAGCCCATGGCAAATAGAATGCCTGCAAATAGTCGAACACGGGTTAACTTAGTCAGTCGTAAAGGTCAACCCTGTGGTCAACCGGGTCCTAATATACGTAGGGTCTAGGTAAAGGTGTCAATTTGACCCATATTTATCTTCAGCCGGTGAAGTGGTAATATATTATATTAACCCATTCCGTAACTAATTTGCTAAAAAGATAATACAAGTCAAAAAGGTAAAAAAAAATTTACCTGTCCAAATTTCATGAACTCGTTATCATTTTGGAACACTAGACATATTATATTAACCCATTGTGTAACAAATATAATTATTTAAAAATAATGTCATAACCGAATTCCATAAAATTATGTTCATTTAGAGAAACATGCTGCAAGTCTGTGATTTTAATAGAGTTAACTCTCAAATGTCCCTAACTACTTAAGTTTGAAAAACTACATGCATGTCTAAAACTTGAAAATGAATGGCCATTATTAAGCGCCTTTGAAATGACTAAGATACCCTTACTTTTATTATAAAAATAAAATAAAATAACTTTGCATGAATGCAAAAATGTTTTAAGTGAAAATCCCTTATATTGATTTATGGCAATTTTATAATAGCTATAATGAACTTCACAGAAAAAGGACAGGACATACCTTTAGTTGAACGAGGCCATAAATGTTGATGTTGGCATTTGGAAATTCCCTGCTCCACACGTACAGGAGCATAAAAACAAGTGATACCCCCAAAAAGTATGACTCAACGAAAGGAATTAATGATAACACCTATGAAACCAGATATAATTACAGTTAAAAAAAGACTACAGAGAGAGAGACTTGAGGTCTTTAAAACCATGCAGTATAATAATGTCAATGCATATAACCAAGTATTATTTCAAACACGATTAAAGATAGGAGTGTTCAGAAACTGTTTGAAACCGACCAAGCCCATACGTAAGCAAGTTGGTTGGTTTGATATTATTGATGTGGTTCGGGGTTCGATTTGGTTTAGAATTAACCGTGTATACCGAACTAACCATTTAAAATATATTGATAATAGTAACTATGTATATCAGTATATGTATAACAGTCATGAACCATTTCTAACAATTTAAAAGTTTTAATACAAATTAACAATTAAAAATATATTATTTTTTATCTAGTATCTTATTTCTTTTAATCGTATTTAACATATTAATAATTTACAAACTTTATACACAAAAATGACCTGGTTTTGTAGGGGTGTTCATTGGCTTATTTGGTTTTGTATTTTTTTTTTTTTTTTGCCCTAATCAAAAACCAAACCGATCAAAATTTAGAAACGTGCCTAACAAACTGGATTAAACCGATTAGTTCAGTTCAGTTATCTGATTTAACTGGTTAATATTCGACTGAATTTGGTTCGGTTATCCAAATAAGCAAGATTTGTGAAACCGAAAACCAAATTCATAATTCGAATATGATTAGGAACAAAACCGAATTTTCAATTCGATTTGTTTCTTCGGTTACAGATACAATTTAGTTTGTTTATTTTATTTGACACCCCTAGGTTTTTGACGTAACCCGTTTTGTTACTCTTACATCCCTCACAAAACTCAAAATATAATCATATAAATGAGTTGCACGTGTAATGTATTTTCAGTTTTCCATACCAATAGCGTTAAAGAACCAAATATCATCATCCATAAGAAGTCTGATGTACGCCTATTAAAAGGCCCGCTTTCCAATTGAACTCCATATCTTGCTCTAATATAGAATAGATCAAAGAAATCAGAAGTCAAACGATAAGCATTGATTAATTGAACTCAACATACAAACACATGTGTCAGTGTCGTGATTAAAGCAATAAATCACTCACATCATTAGTAGACGGATCCCAAAATTGATAGAGAAAGGGCCAAGAAAAAAGAAGTTTGTAAGCAGTCTCCACACCTGAAATATTTGTGATATTTTTTAAACAAACATATTACAGTCATTGTGAGACTCAAAATTAGCGGTGTAAACGAGCCAAACCGCACGTGAACTACTCGAGATCAGCTCGCTAAAAGCTCATCAACCTGAACTTAAACCATCTTGAGCCTGAGCTCAAGCCGGCTCGCCAGCTTAAATGAGCCAATATGTATATAAATTGTACTTAAATATATATATATATATATACTACTTATTTGTATATAAAAGTTGAAATTAAAACGAGCCAAGCTAAGCCGAGGTCAAGCTCTCATAAGTTTAACAAGCTCTAGCCCGAGCCTAGTCGAGCTCAGGCTCGGAATCGTTTACAATCCCCTACTCATATTATGATTCTTGTGGTCGAGAACCAATGACTCGTTAATATTACGAAAATTGCGCTTAATATTATTTGCTTAAACTTGGAGATGGCAAAATGAACAGAACAGTTTCAAAAAGGTTGGGGCTAGAGTAGAACATATAAGTTTTAATAAGGGTCACATTGGGTTGACCACTTGACCATTGACCCACAAACACTTTGTTGTACATTTTATTTTTTATTATAACTAAAATGCATTAATTATAATTACAAAAAAAAATACACTAAGAGCATCACAAACATATATTTTTAAGGGTTTATAAAGTTGCCATGTTATGCCACATGGCCCACATCAACATTCAGCAACCCATAAACCTTTTCTTTTTTATAAACCTATCTCCATTATCACAAACTTTTCCATTTTATAAATATTCATGAACCACTTCAAGATTTTAGACCCCACATGCATGAAAACAGACAATATGGCTGAATAAAAGTTAGACCATGTTTTAAAAACAGGACCAAACTTTTCAACCCACATGAATCCCATTTATCTTAACTTTTACTTTGGGCCCCGTTTGAGATAAAAGAGAACCCAAATCGACTTTCATAAAAATACAGGTCACATTCTAATTTTTTTTCATCAATCAAGAGAGAACTTGTACCTGAAAACGATAAAAGACCTCCTCATGGAGCAATGCGATATAATAGATTGGCAATAACTTTAGTGTAGCTGCTGTTGTAGTTAGCAAACACAAGGTCCCATACGCCTTGCTTATAGGTGGGAGTGAACTGTACCATCTGAAACATGGTAAATAGAGATCAATGCATTAATAAAGAAAGACACGACCACAAATTAAGTGTCAACAATATATGACCAGCTTCTCTTTTAACTAAAATTCATTATATGACACATTTGATACGTTTGAAATAACACACAATCCGATAAACCCTCCCTTCAAGAAACGATCCACTTGTTTTTCAAATGCATGAGTATTGGTATTCTAGCTCAAAACTGACACACGCTTAATCATGCAAACCAAAGAGTTAAATTTAGTACTGCGGACTGTTATTGGCAATTTTAAAGTGAAATGTAGGACATTTAAAAAGGTCAATCTTGCATTCATTTTAGGTGGAGGTTCGATATGTTCCATCATTGAATGCCATATCTAGTTATTACCATCTTGTATTCATTTCAAATACATATTTTCCTAATTTTATAAAATTTTATAAATGCTTATGAAGAACTAATCTGTGAGACATCTATTAGTATATGGATATCCTGTATCTTATATGAGTGGCATAACAACTAGAGTGACATCAATGATAAAAGACTAGACTGAACAGTAGGCTACTATAGTTACATTCCATATTGATATTAAACATTTGCAATTCACATGTTTTCTTTACTGCCATGCTTCTTTCAAAGTAACAAACAATGTTTCATTTTTTAAGCGTCTAATCACAAACTAGAGAAACATCATCAACACAAAAAGCATGCAACTGCAGCCACTGGTATCAGCTTTAGTCGAATCATCCTTCTACAAGATTTAATGAGCATTACTATAGTTAGAAGCCACAAGTTTTTCTTCTTCTATATTTAATTTTAAATACAGCTATAGCCTGCCATCATACCATGTAATAAAGTCTTACTTATCACCTATGAAATTATAATTGTTTCCAACTGATTATAAAGGCATGTCAAGGCATACATAAATTATGTGAAAATACATGACACTGAAAGCATAATTCAACCCGTGTTAAGTTAGTAAGTTAGTAAACCAAGCACAATTCCTTCCATGGATTTCAACCACAAAATTTATATACTATACTTCACAATCTGGTGTAACATATAGCAGCTAAACCTATACATCAATCATGCCACAATTGTGCGGAATTCACAGTTTTTTCTATACTTTTCCATAAATTCCGTAACTCGTAATTATGAATCTAAACAAGAAAGAATATATCAATAGCACATTGTGATATGTATTACGCTTTCTTTAGCTTTGTAATTGGAGACTTCCCATCTCGAATTGGGTTATTATATTTTAATAATTGAATTGTTTGTTTTCAAATCTCTAGATCCTATCTTATTGCTTTTGGCAGTTCCATCCATAACCTACGCAGCTGAGTCATGAAATTAAACAAGCTAATTAGCTAAACCTAGATCACATATTCAAATCACACACTCCAATTCACTTCAAATAGCAACAAACACAATAATCTGAAACTAATCAACATAATGATACTTCAAAACCTAAAAATCAAACACGATTTACAGGATTCAATCATCTATACAACTCAAATAACATGCAGATTAGCAATACAAGTCCATTCGACACTACATCCTTGAATAATAAACAAAAATATTTGAAGCTCTACATAAATTCACATGCTAGACGGCAGAATCATGTAATTAAACAAGCTCATTAGCTAAACCTGGATTACATTTTTTTTGCAAAAAGTAAACTGCGGTTTTCGTCCCTTTAGTTTGTCCAAATCTGCGGTTTTAGTCCAATAGTTTCAAATTTGTGATTTTTGTCCCTGTGGTTTCATTTCACCTGCAATTAAACCCGGATTCATTAACCCCGTTAAGTCTGGTTGTTAAACCCATACTTGAGGGGCATTTTTGTCCTTTTTCTCTCCAAATAAACCCCAATCGTAATTCGCAAGCCCCCCTCACGTGAGGGGCTGGGGTTTATTTGGGAAAAAAGGACAAAATTGCCCCTCACGTGAGGGGTACGTTGATAGGTTTAACGACCAGAGTTAACGGGGTTAATGAATTCGGGTTTAATTGCAGGTGAAATGAAACCACAGGGTCGAAAATCACAAATTTGAAACTATTGGACTAAAACCACATAGGCACGTATTTGGACAAACTAAAGGGACGAAAACCGCAGTTTACTCTTTTCCAAATCACACACTCCAATTAGCCTCAATCAACTTCAAAATTACAAATAACACAATAATCACCGGTTAATCAACATAATAATCCTTCGAAACCTAAAAATCAAACACAATTTGCACAATCCAATCACCTATAAAACTCAAATAACACGTAGATTAGCAATACGAGTCAATTCGACACCAGATCCTTTCCTAATTACAGCTTGTTAGCTAAATCTAGATTACATTTTCAAATTACACACTCCAATTGACGTCAATTAACTTCAAAATCACAAATAACACATAATCACCAGTTAAACAACGTAAAACTCCTCCAAATCCTAAATTCAAACGACTAATACATGATTCAATCATCTATACGACCTAGATAACACGCGTATTCGCAATACGAGTCAATTTGACACTAGATCAACGAAATGACATGAACTAAAACTACGAATCATCGAGTACTGAATAATTGCATAGGTATAATTGCGTAAACGTAAACATGTAAGGAACAAAGAAATTACTCTTGCAGTTCATTTTACAAATGCTAGAATGCTAGATAGCTAAATCATGAAACTAAACAAGCTTACTAGCTAAACCTAGATTACATATTCAAGTTACACACTCCAATCGGCACATAATTCGCCATTAGTCAACATATATATCCTTCAAAACCTAAATTTAAACACAATTTACACAATTCAATCACCTAAATAGCGCACATTCGCAATACGAGTCGAATTGACACTAGATCAACAAACTTACATGAGCTGAAACAACGTATCATATAGGCGTAATTGCATAAACACGTAAGAGTTCAATTTACAAATGCTAGACAGCTGAATCATGAAATTAATCAAGCTTATTATTATTAGCTAAACCTAGATTACATATTCAAATCACACATTCCAATTAGCCACAGTTAACTTCAAAATTACGAATAACACAATAATCACCAGTTAATCACAAATAAATCCTTCAAAGCCTAAAATCAAACAAAATTCACACGATTCAATCATCTATACGACCTAAATAACACGCATATTCGCAACACGAGTGGAATCGACACTAGATCAACGAAATAAACTAACTACATGAACTGAAACTACTACGAATCAACGAGTACTGAATAATCGTATAGGCGTAATTGCATAAACATAAACATGTAAGAGTTCAATTTTCAGCTACTAGACAGCCGAATCATGAAATTAAACAAGCTTATTACATGAACTAAGACTACAAATCAACAGTAAATTACAAATGCTAGACAGGTTAATCATGAAACTAAACCTAGATAACATATTCAAATTACACACTCCAATTAACTTCAAAATAACGAGTCAATCAATCATCTGTATGACCTAAATAGCACACGATTTGACACTAGATCAAAGAAATTATATGAACTGAAACTACTACTACGATTCAATGAATATGAATCAATCGTATATGTACAGTATCATAATCGTAAAAATGTAAGGATAAATTGAGAAGATAAATTATTACTCTGCCGGAGAAGACATTAATCTATCTTGAAGAGAAAGAAACCACTGATGATTAATGAGTTTAGAAAACCCTTTTATATATGGGTTTCGGGACTTAACCCGACCCGGTTTTTAATTGGTGGATATTGTGATTATTAAAGAGAAAATGTTATATGAAAAGTTAAATTTGAGGATTCACTTTATATGTATAATTTGTTAATATTTTTTTAAAGTTATTGCGAGGAGGAGAGAGAGAAAATATAATAATAAATGTATAAAATATATTATTTAATTAAATATGAGAGAGAAAATGCAGTGATTTTTAGTATAATTATATGATATATATATATATATATGGATATACGGTGTGAATGGGCTGGGAATGCTCTAAGGTGTTGATTTGTTTTTTTAATAAGTAAAATGTTTACTGACTATGTTTTCATATATCTATAAAAAATGTCGACTAAACATTTGTAGAAGAAGACGTTTATTTATTAACGTTTATAGACTGTTAAAATAAACTGGTGGTGGTGTACGAATGGTAGTAATGAGTTGTGGTGCTGCTGGACAGTAGGTAGTGGGTGTTTGTGGTGGTGATGAGTAACCATCTGCAGAACTTAGAAGATCTTAGATGTGGATGAGCCATGTCTGCATCAAGAAAATCTCGCGCAAACATTTTTTTAATTAAACGTATTCGAAAAACAAACAATAAGCAGATGACAATGTATGAGCGTAGTTTGCTCGACGCAAACAAAAGAGCTTGCGCATGCCTTTTTAGAAAAACAAGCACCACTTAAGTGTGATTATTATATAGATATTTATCTTATTTAATTATGACATGTGTTTCTCTTGTCAAGGGTGTTTTTCATACATAAATTATTACGTTTCGCTAAAATATCGATTGTGTAGTGGTTTTGCTAAAAATCCTGGAGAGTGAGACTTAAAGCCAATAGAATGGTTCTGTGGTATTTAATAGGTGACACACGGAAATAAGAAACAGCGCAAATGTTGAGTTCAACGATGGTATAAAAGTCTTTTTAAAGTGATGGTTATTGATTGGATGAGAGAAGTGACGTTTGATTGGATGAGAGAAGTGACGTCTGTGATTTTTTACACTTATTTTAAAACATTTTCATATAATAATAATAATAATAATCTACCACTTTGTCAACTCATATATGGGTTTAGAGCATTCTTATTCAACCCCTCATATTATGTAAGAGGGTGTTTTTATAATTTAAAGAGTGATTTAAGGTGTTGTGAGTGAAGAGTTTTTATATTTTAAAAATCGTAGTGATTTTTCTGTATATTTGAAAAACTATTGTTCACCCCATATAATTTTTTAATATATTTTGTAAGTGGTTGTGAGTGAATGGTAATGATAAATGTATAAAATAGTATTATTTAATTGAGAAGGAGAAAGAAAATGTAGTGTGTTGTAGTGCAATTTTGAATTGAGTAAAGTGTCATTTTCGTCCTCGTGGTTTGGCAAATAATACGAATTTAGTCCAATAAGTTTATTTTTTGCATATGGACCCTCCACGTTTCCCAGTTCTTGCAAATTACATCAAAATCACTAACTTCATTAAATTTAATCATTAAGTTAGGGGCAGACATGTATTTTCACTATTTCTTTATTATAATAACTTATTTTAATGAACTGCGGTTTTCGTCCTTGTGGTTTGTCCAAATCTACGGTTTTAGTCCAATAGTTTCAAGTTTGCAATTTCCGAACTTGTAGTTTCATTTCACTTGCAATCAAACCCGAATTTATTAACCTCGTTAATTTTGGTTGCTAACCGATTTGTGTGCCCCTCACGTGACGATAGGGCTGTGCACGGTTCGGTTCAGTTCGGTTTTTAAAATATACAAACCGATCGGTTTCGGTTTTTCGGTTTTCGGTTTCGGTTCGGTTTCGGTTCGGTTATTTTCGGTTTGTGTGTGTGTGTAAACGTTGCAAAAAATTTCAAAATTATGAAAATTCATATTAGATTCAAAACACAATAATAGACATTTGTTGCATAGAACCAAACGAATACAAACTTGAAATCGTACTAGAGTTTAAATTCAACAAAGTTCTTAATAAAAAAACACTAAAAGTTTAGTTTCAATCTTCATTCTTCATCTTCTTCATATTAACAGCTTCTACTATTTTGTGTAGATGTTTCTGTATATTGTATTGTTGTTGGGTTAAAAGTTATTAAGTCAACTAATATTATATGTAAAATGGGTCACGTACACTTGGTATATGTTAAGAAAAGACTTGTGGACCACAAAGTTGGGCTAAACAAATTCAATATTCTGAAGCAATACGGTTCGGTTATACATCGGTTCGGTTAATATGCCGGTTTGGTTATTCGGTTCGGTTTGGTTTTTTCGGTTTTTTAGAAATGAGTAACCGAACCGAAACCGAAATTTCGGTTTTTCAAAAAAAACAAAAAAAAACGTCGGTTAATGTTTCGGTTCGGTTTTTTCGGTTTTCTGCACACCCCTACGTGACGACCAGCTTTGTCGTTTCTCTCCCTAAATAAACTTCAGTGTTGGTGCATAATGTCAGTAGTTCAGTATCTAGTGTTTTGTATGTCTGTAATCGTGTTAGATTGTTTGTTTTGGTTTTGGATATTGTGTCACACAATTTCGCCTGGGATGTAGGCGAACTTGTAGACAAGCGAAGTTGTGACAACTTCGCCTAACATGTTAGGCGAAGTTGTCGAGGATTATATAACCTCAGCTTTGACTTGTTTTGTTTAAGGGTTAGGAGACAGAACGTGTTTGTGATTAGAGATCACGTGTTGAAGTGTTGCAATACAACGTGTTTATTAGTATTGTAACGTGTGTTCGTGTATCGTCTCAACGTATTATATATCTTACGCTCGTATCGTATTTCGTGGGGATTCCGCACCCTCGTGTTACGAGATATTCCTGTGAAGATTCGGCTAGGAACCTACAATTGGTATCAGAGCATTTGCTCGTGATTGTGTGGTTCGGGACTATCACACGGGTGTTACGATTGTTACGTTTGACTATTCATGGAACGAGTTTACGTTGAAATACCTAGTTTTTGTGTCTTGCCCATCTCCCACCATCAAATACAACCCAATACACCTTCGCATACCTCGCAATACGTTCAATCAAAACCTGCAGAAATTCGTGTTCATCAGGCGAAGTTGCCGTCATCGTTTGTAGGGTTTAAGCGAACTTATAAGGTTTAGGCGAAGTTACAAATAAGGCGAAGTTACAGAGAAAGCGAAGTTAAGGTTCAGCGAAGTTAAGTACAGCGAAGTTAGGAAGCAAGCAAAGCTAAGCTCAAGCGAAGTTAAGCACAACTTCGCCATCTGATCACTGTTCAAAATAAAAAATATATATATATATACTTTCTTTGTATTTCGAGTCGTATTTCTTTTAACTATGACTTCAATAAACATTACTGAACTGGTAAAAATAGAGGTTGAAGCCGGTTCAGCAACCAAAGCTCCAAAAATGCTAAAGGGTACCGATTTCGTTGCATGGAAAGATCGGTTTGAACAGTATGTGAAGTATCAAGACGCTAAGATGTGGGTTTGCATTCAAGATGGATACATTCCACCAACATCCTTGTTCAAAGGTCGTGATCAAATTAAGAAGTACAGTAAGATGGAAGAGGAGGAAAAGAAAATGTATGAGGCAGAAAGTAAAGCTCATGCAGCAATAACAATGGCTCTTCCACAAGAGATTCTTCATACCTTCAAGAAGTACAAAACCGCTAGAGAGCTATGGAAAGCTCTAGAAAATAGATATGAAAGTAATGTGGGGATACGTGCTTCCAAGACAAAGCTACTAAAAACCCAATTCTCTGTATTCAAGTATTTGAAAAATGAATCACTTGACGATATCATCACCAGATATTATCACTTGATGACCGAACTTAGTAATTACTCCATTGAATACAAGGAAGAAGAGATAGTAGAGAAACTCCTTGATGCTCTTCCACCGAAATGGGAAATGTACACGGTTTTGATGCGAGAGGATAAAGACTTTGCCAATATTGATCTGGAAACAGTAGTGAATAAGTTACGAAATTTTGAACTTAACATGGTTCGGAAGGAGACACCAACTGATCAGGTTCAGGATCCGGGAATGTATGGTGCGAAAGTCACTCCAAGTTCAAGTTCAAAATCAGAATCCTCTGCCTACTACTCAAAGGGAGAATCAAACTCAAACTCAACTCGTGATGGTCATGTGATTCTCAATATGGATGGCGACGTATGTTTCATAGCTGGAGGCAGTAATTCTTCAAAACCTCAAGCCACAACTGGAAATTTCTCGTCAAATGTTCCGAGTTACAACTACTCACAGATGCCCATGAGTGTTAAATCAGTTGAACAGCAGGTTGCTCTCTATGCATCGTTCATTGCATCTTATGAGAACTACATCAAAGGTAAAAAAGTCGACCCTGCAATGTTGGATGAAGACTATGATCAGATCGATGCCGATGATTTGGAAGAGATGGACCTACAGTGGCAGATGGCTATGATAGTAAGAAGGGTAAAGAGATTCATGAAGAAAACGGGCAGAAAGTTCGTTGGGGAAAGACCAGGGTTTGATAAATCAAAGGTACGATGTTACAACTGTCAACAAAATGGTCATTTAGCTAAGGAATGTACAAATGAGAGAGTAGAACGAAGTCAGAACAGGCCTGCACAACAGAATGGGGGTGGTAGTGAGAATAGGGCTATGGTATCTAGACAGAATGGTGGATACAACTGGAATATACAGGTTGAGGAAGTGTTCGAACAGGCAAATTTGGTAAACATCGAAACTGGAGGAAGTGAGAGGGAGACGGGAGAAAATCAAGCATATATGGCAGAAGTGAACGATCAGCTCTCTGAGGTAAGTTCTGAACTTCATTGTATATAATGTGAAAATCTGTCTGAACAATTGAAAACAGTAACTGATCAGTTTATTAGTTTGGATGCACAATTTAAAACATTAAAAGAAGACCATCACTATACTAAAACTAGAGAAAACAGTTACTCGGTAAAAATAAAAGCTAGTGAAAAGGATATCAGAAGTCTTAAAGCCAGTCTAGCTGATAAAATACAAGTAATTGATCTTAGTTATGAAGTGCTAGAAGAAAAAACCAAACTAATTGCTGAAAGAGATAAACAGATAGCTGATTACCAGGTAAAAGTGGTGGAACTAAACAGAAAAATTGAACAATTTAGAAATTCATCAGCTATGCTAGATCACATCATAAGTGTTCAACGTTCCCCGGTTAACAAAGGGGGAATTGGATTTTCTGAAGTTCCACCACCGTATAACAATAACTATACCTATAATCCTAGTAATCAGAAATCTGCTGATGTTGAGATTAGTCAGACAGTTCCAGTCAAAATTTCGACTAAAGAACCTGAAGTTATTAAGAGCGAAACGAGTAAGCCAATTTCCACTGTTGAGGTTTCTGTTCCTAGCTCTGTCTCATCAAATTCGGACAAGTCATCCGAATCGGGTGAGATAAAAGAAGAGGTAGTGTTACTAAAACGTGGGGAGGAATATAAGCCTGATGAAAAGAATTCTTCCCTAAACCCGTTCGTCCCACCATATGTAAGACAAACGGGTAGTAATGCAACCTCGACATCTGCAACAACTGTTGAGACGAAAGTTGAAAACAGAAGTTGTTTCAGATGCAATCAAGTAGGACACCTTATTGCTGATTGTTCTCTAAACCAGAGAAACCTTAGAGGTATGAGGCCTCCGAAAACGCAGAATAAAACAAAGAGTAATTATTATACTGGTAAGAATGCGAAATCACAAAATTTCAGACATTGGACTAATCCAAGATTTCAAAGAAATCGGTCTCATTTTTCACCAGTTAACTACCAAACCAACAATTATAATTCAGTTAATTCACTAAGGTTTGGATGGCCTCATAGTCAATCCTCAAGAAGGTTTCCTTTCAGAACTTACATAAATCATCCTCAAACTGATTTTGGACAACCAAAGTACTGGATGCCGGTCAACAGATTTAATCGACCCAAGACCAGTAGGTCTTGGGTCCCCAGATTTTAATCTTTTTCTTTAATTGTGCTGGAACAGTCGAACAGGGTTGTAAACAATCTGTGGGTTGTGGACAGTGGCTGTTCCCGGCACATGACTTGTAACAAAAATTTGTTACGTGACTGGAAACCTGTTCAAGGAGGAAGGGTTAGTTTCGCTGGAGAGAGTGGAGGTAGAATCACTGGTATGGGAACTGTGACAAATGGAAAAATGAAGTTAGAGAAGGTTGATCAGAAGAAAGATGTGATGTTTATTCATCAAACAAAATATGTCCATGATGTGCTTAAACGCTTCAAGATGGAAGATAGCACCCCATTTGATACTCCAGTTTGCGTCAACCACAAACTGGGTGCTGATTCTGACAGTGATGAAGACGTGGACCCCACCCAATATCGAGCAGTCATAGGTTCTTTAATGTATTTAACTACATCTAGACCTGATATTATGTTTGCAGTTTGCCTTTGTGCTCGTTTTCAGGCAAGCCCGAAGGAATCTCACATGAAGGGAGTGAAGAGAATATTGCGGTATCTCAAAGGCAAGCCTAAGTTGGGATTGTGGTACACGAAAGGGGGAGAACTGGATTTGGTCTCTTACACAGATTCTGACTATGGAGGTTGCAATCAGAATAGGAAGTCAACAACCGGTGGATGTCAGTCTCTGGGAGGAAGATTGGTGTCGTGGCAGTGCAAAAAACAGACCTCGGTAGCCATTTCCACCTGTGAAGCAGAGTACATGGCAGCATCGAACTGCTGCTCCCAGGTTCTTTGGATACAACAGCAATTGCGCGATTACGGTCTGAATTTCACTCAAACTCCTATTTGCATTGATAAAACTGCTGCAATCTCAGTAACTAACAATCCCGTCAAACACAGCAAAACTAAACATATTGACATTCGTCATCATTTTATACGGGATTGTGCTGAGAAGAAATTAATTGTGCTTGAAAAGGTTGATTCGTTGGATAATTTCGCCGATCTTTTTACTAAAGCGTTTGACCGATCCCGTTTTCAAAATCTGGTTGAGCTAAATGGGATGATCAATCCAGAGTAACCTTGTTTTTCGTTTCTATTAAAAAAAAATCACTACCGCTTAGAATTAAGTCGGTTGCTTCAGTTTGAAGGACACATCCTCGGATATGTTTGGTCCTTACTTCTACTAGTAGATTATGAGGATAGCCATTAACCAGATGACTGAAAGTGACCGGGGTGGTTTATGATGGGTTTTTATTCTTTCGCTGAAAAATAGTCGTTCATACTTAGTTAGAAGGACACATACTAGTATGTGGTCGGTCCAGCTGATCCATTGGATCTTCAGGATAGCCGTTTACCTGAAGACTTTGACGTGATCGGGGCGATAGAATTTAAAATTTTTTTGGGGAGATGATATAATTTTTTAAGTCTATAACTTCGTAAGAAGTTTCAATACAATGTTTAAAAGAAAATTTATCCAACCTTGGAAAGTGATAGAAAAACGAATTCTGTGTGCTTAACTAGTGAAGTTATTAAGCCTAAAAGACTCTAGAACAGCCATTGTAAGTTATGGTAGCTTTATATGGTGCGTAAAAGTAGAAGTGATACAAACTAAATCTCCTCAATTTAATGTGGAGAATCATTCTGAGTTGTGCATGTCTCCATATACATCTTTCCGAATGATAGGCAGAAAAGTGATTATCCAGTCATACACGAGCCCGTGAGTGTTCTGATTCCCGAGAAGATAGTGTCAAGTACCTGCAGTGAACCAGATTCGGGACTTGCAGTTGTCTAAAAGATCAAGCTTGTTAATGTCTTTATTAAAAAAATTATTATTAAATATATATCTGTGTTGTTAAGCCTTCTGAAGCTTATGTTGTTTCAAATATCAATCAAGAGGCAAGAAAGAAACCGGGAAGAAGACTCTAAAGATCGATATGTACTTACTGTTTAATCAGACACTACGGGTCGAAGTCAACTCGGGGTGACTTGGGGAAAGCCAAATACGCTTTGAGAATAGATAGGAGGCATCACAATCTCTCATGTGATGTCCATCTAAATTTTGAGCTTAATTGAACCTAATCCGTATCACAGAAGCGATGAAAATCATACTAAGTTTTATACCTGCTTACAACCTGTTTCCTAATGTCATAATACCGCTGAACATGGATCTATGTGACAGCCACTTAATTAGTATGATTCCCGTTCGGATCTTTTCTAAAACATGCTGGTCTCCGTCTAGACTGAAATTTGATCCCGTTTATTTAATTACTAAAATTTTCTTTGCATATTTTGTTTTGTGGTTTAAAACTTGGTTACTTGGTTCTTTGATCGTAAAGTTTAAATCTTTAGCGGAGAATTTTAAAAGACAGTTGCACTTTGATTAAATTTATAAGGTCCTGTTTTGTAAATTAAGTTAGGCGAACTTGTGTTAAGGTAAAGAGGCGAAGTTGTCCATGCTTGGTGTTAAGTGAAAGAAAATGAAAAATCACAGGTACTCCCGAGCACACCCTTGCTACCGAGCACACTTTTGCTCCCGAGCACACTTTTGCTCCCGAGCATGCTTGGTGTTAAGTGAAAGAAAATGAAAAATCACAAGTACTCCCGAGCACACCCTTGCTACCAAGCACACTTTTGCTCCTGAGCATGCTTGGTGTTATGTGAAAGAAAATGAAAAAGAACTAAGGAATCCGAGCATACTTTGTTTCCGAGCACTAAGTAATCCGAGCACACTTGTACTTCCGAGCACAGTTTGTGCTAGTTGAAAATTGAAAAATCACAAGTGTTTTGATTTCCGGGTACACTTTGTGCTAGGAAAGTGCTTCCGGGTACACTTTGTGCTAGTTAAAAATTGAAAAATACAAGTGTTTTGCTTTCCGAGTAGACTTTACTTCCGAGCACACTTTGTGCTAGTTGAAAATTGAAAAATCACAAGTGTTTTGATTTCCGGGTACACTTTGTGCTAGGAAAGTGCTTCTGGGTACACTTTGTGCTAGTTAAAAATTGAAAAATACAAGTGTTTTGCTTTCCGAGTAGACTTTACTTCCGAGCACACTTTGTTTTCTGAGTACACCTTGTTTTCCGAGCACACTTTGCTTCCGAGTACACTTTAGGCGAACTTAATAGTAAGCGAAGTTGTGTAGGGGCGAAGTTAAGGGTAAGCGAAGTTAACCTTAACTTCGCCTGAGTATTTTCAACCCTATATAAGGTGTCTTCTTGGTCAAACACTTAAACTTTTCAAACACTCCGGCGAACTTATCATCTTCTAACCCTCGGCGAACTTAAAACTCGAATCGAACCTCGTTATTTTCTGTTTCCAATCCGTGTTAAAGGTGTGTTGGATTGGTATAACATGTAATTCATACTAATGGTGTTAATCAGAGGACTTGGTGATTCGATTTGTGACATAGTGTGTGCTAACTTTCAAACACTCGATAAACTTTCTGGTTATAACATGTTTGTAACTCATTTGATCTTCTAGATCTCGAAAGAAACATCTTTTCATGTTTTCATTCTCAAATACACCACACAAAACCATGATCGGACCTCTGTGTATGCCGGTTCATATTCAGGCGAAGTTAGGGTTTAGGCGAAGTTGTTCTCAACTTCGCCCTAGGTCTAACTTCGCCTGCTCAAGCTTGTAATTCATTAAGTCTGGTTTGTTCAGGGGCGAAGTTAAGGATTAGGCGAAGTTATATTCAACTTCGCCTTAGTTTTACCTTCGCCTGCTCAACTTTTAATTATTTAATTAGTCTGGTTTGTTCTCAGGCGAAGTTAGGATTAAGGCGAAGTTGTACTCAACTTCGCCATATGGATAACTTCGCCTGCAAATAAGATGTTATCATAACTTCACTCATGGTAACAGGCGAAGTTATGATCTGCTTTGTCGATGTTCTAACTTAGACCGTTTATTGTACAGATATGGCTGCTGTAGCAGGAGCTGGTGGTGCTGGTGGTGACGAAGGTGGTGACAACAACCGACAGTTCTTTTCGGGTTACAACATGTACATTACTTTGGATCCGGATGCCAGTGGTATCGATGATTTTTGCGAGATCATCTCCTTCCTCGTTCGCTCACGAATTTTTCACGCCATCACTACAACTCTCCCCATTTCTCTACCGAATATAGAATATTTCTGGCGAACGGTAGAATATGACTGTAGAGTTGAGCCTCCGGTTATGCGAGCCACAGTGAACAATCAGGAGGTGCATTTCTCAGCAGATCAGATCAGAGTCGCCTTGCAGTTCGGGACTGAAACTAGAGATGATCCTAAAGATTTTTCAGCTCCATTCAGAGATGGTGCATTTTTACGTATGGGCTATTCGGGTCCTTTGGGTGACACTCAAAGGCGAAAGGGATTCTTGCTGGATCAATGGCGTTTTCTGATGCACGTGATGATTGTGTGCATGTCGGGTCGTTAAGCTGGTACTGACGGTATGGGGGCAACGATGCAGTATGCTATGACAGCCCTGACTTACAACAAGCCCTGCAGCTTCAGTCAGATGGTGTTTTATGAAATCGATTGTCAGAGACGCGCGGTCGCTCGTGAAAGATTTTTAATGTACCCCAGATTCTTACAGATGATTTTGAATCATGTAGCACCTACACTACCTCAACGATGTCCCATCAGTTATGTTGAGAGTGTAAGTAAGAGGATCTTTGCGCAATGTAGGTCGTCAAGCGCACGTAGCAAACCAGAGCTTCGTCCGCGGCACACTCTATTGTTTGGTTATTTGGTGAACCCTGCTTATATTGCTCCTCGTGGAGATGAATTTCGGGACCCGGCACCGCAACAGGCTGATGTTCCTCAACCACTACCTGTGGTACAACAAGCTTTGCCTGCTGATCCTGTTGCAGCTCCAGAGGAACAGGTAGATCATGAAGCTGCTTTTGGTGGCCAAGGGTTCTTTGATATGGAGCAGATTGATCCAGCTGCAGAGGTTCAAGCACCAGAAGCTGAGGCATCTGGTGTGAATGTTTCGATGGTCGCTACGTCTGTAGCAGATTCTGAGAGAACCGACTCTGACTCCTCCGCTGACGATATCGCTGAAGCACGACAGATTCTGGTCACACAAGAAAGAATACATGGTAAGAGAAAGAAAGACTCAAATGACAGTGAATCTGACTTCGAGGAGGAGTTAGACCGGTTGATACGTCGATCAAAGAGGGCCAGAATTGGTGAGGGTTCGGGAGCTGGTGAAAGCTCAAGGGTGGTTCGTTTCTCTCCACCCTCGTTATCTGGTATGACCATGGTTCCGGCTTCGATGACTGTAACAGTACCGATCGCCTCCAGTGTTCCCGTGGTGACCTCATCATCCTTCGGTATTCCACCAACCACGTTTCAGTTTTCATCTCCGGAGATAGTTTCCTTGCCGCCTCCTACTCTTACTCCATCGGAGGTTGTTGCAAGATTTGTTGAGTCGACGTTGGTAGCTACTGCGGGGTTATCTGTCACAATACCAACCGCGGTTACTATTCAGCCTGCTTCTGGTATTCCAGTCAGTTTGGGAATACCTCCACCTTATGCTCAAGAAGTTTCTCACATGCGCTTTGATTTTGATACTACCTTGTCTGATTCTGAAAGGATAGCGGCTCTTGAAAGGGTGGTTGCTGAACAGTCGAGAATAAATCTAATCCAGACACAAGCTATCCAGGGCCTTGTAGCAGAAAATCAAATCCAATCGTCCCTCCTTGTCGAACACGGTAAACGTTTTGATGCTCTAAAGCAGTTCATAGCATCTCAGGGGGAGACGAGCTGCAAGGGCGATGAGTTGAGAACAAATAAAAGTCATGATAGAGACGATGATCCCAATGCATCGAAAGGTGCAGGTGGTGAGTTGCCAATAACTGAACAAACTCTTGGGACTTTCACATCTCAGGGGGAGTCAACTGGTACAGCAGGTGGATCAGGTGGTGAAGATGTTGTGGTTGTGGATGATGAGGAAACGTTGGGTGATGATGATGTGGGTGATGACGATGTGTTACCTGTTGAAGAGATTGAAAAGATAGGTGAACAGATTGTGATTGATAGTGAGATTGAAGAGGGTGAGATTGTGGATGACAGTGTAGAACATGATATTACAGGCGTTGACAAAGTAAATGTTAGTCAAGATATGGATGTGACGGATGAGTCTGAGTGGGAAGAGCAGCCGAGATGGAAAGAAGGCTACGCTCAGTGGTTTGTAAAGACAAAGAAGCCAGCGGTTCCAACCATGTTCAAGAAGAGTTACAATATCAAAGGGTATGCTGAGTCGAAGAAGGGTATTATATGCTGGTTGTATGATGAGCAGTTGAGATTATTTGTAATTAAACGCTTTGATAGGATTCAGTGTTTTAAGAGGATGTTGAGATCTCTCAATACCTTGCCTGAGTGTGAGGTGAAGGATTTGGCAAAATTGGGGTTGATTAATAGAAGTGATGATAATATGGCCAGAATAATTGGGAAGATTGTGTGGAAAGAAAGTGTGAAAGAGAAGAAGTTTGAATTGTTAAAGCCGCAGAAAGGGAAGCTGGTTGAAGATAAGGAAAGAGGAATGCGAGCTGATGGAAAACCTTGGATGGTGATGAAATATAAGCCGGTTCGGTGTTTGAAAGAAATGCCGATGAAGACAATGCCCAAGGATGTTTTAAAGAGTCTAAAGTGGTGGTATGTTGATAGCCAAATAGCTGAAGCGGTTATGGAAGATGAAGACGAACAAGAGATTCTGAGAGTGTATGATCCCATGCATTTGGTAAATTTGTCTCAAGTTGACTTGCAGGTGCTAAACGATAAGAAGATATTCTATATTCCTGCGTGGAAAGATGAAGCCAAGAAATACCAGAGGGTGGTCTCTGTGTGTCAGACAGGGCGTTCATGCTTGAAGACGGGTGACACAAGATTTTTGGGATTACTAGACACGAGATTAAAGATAGAGATATGAAGCTACTGCCAAGGGGGAGTCTGTTGGTGCATAATGTCAGTAGTTCAGTATCTAGTGTTTTGTATGTGTCTGTAATCGTGTTAGATTATTTGTTTTGGTTTTGGATATTGTGTCACACAAGTTCGCCTGGGATGTAGGCGAACTTGTAGACAAGCGAAGTTGTGACAACTTCGCCTAACATGTTAGGCGAAGTTGTCGAGGATTATATAACTTCAGCTTCGGCTTGTTTTGTTTAAGGGTTAGGAGACAGAACGTGTTTGTGATTAGAGATCACGTGTTGAAGTGTTGCAATACAACGTGTTTATTAGTATTGTAACGTGTGTTCGTGTATCGTCTCAACGTATTATATATCTTACGCTCGCATCGTATTACGTGGGGATTCCGCACCCTCGTGTTACAAGATATTCCTGTGAAGATCCGGCTAGGAACCTACATTCAGTCCCAATTCACAAGCCCCCTCACGTGAGAGGCTGGGATGTATTTGGGGAAAAAAAAGGGGACAACTGCCCCTCACGTGAAGGGCACACTGATGAGTTTCACGACCAGACTTAACAATATTAGAGAGTTCATGTTTAATTGCAAGTGAAATGAAACTATAGGGAAGAAAATTGCAAATTTGAAACTACTAAACTAAAACTGCAGATTTGGGCAAACTAGAGGTATGAAAACCGCAGTTAACTAAAATAAGTATTACAATAAATAAATGGTGAAAAGACATGTCTACCCCTGACTTAACGATTAAATTTTACGGGGTTAGTAATTTGGATGTAATTGGCAATAACTGGGAAACGTGGAGAATCCATATACAAAAAAATAAACTTTTTAAACTAAATTCACAGTATTTGTCAAACCATAAAGACGAAAATGACACTTTACACTTTTGAATTTAAAGATAGGGAGTTGTGTAACATCCTACTTTTGATTATAATAAATAAATGGAATTTCGTTTATTCGATAAAGTGTCGTGTGTCGGTTTAGATAAATAAACTATATGATGATGGGCTTGGACCTTAAAGATAGAATAAAAGATGGAATGGGCCATAGGTCCATGGGCTTAAGGGAGTATAAATACCCCTTAAACCCTAAACATTTCCATTTTTATCCATCTCTACACCTAGCCTACACCATCAAAAACACACACAACCCGAACCAAGATCCGAAGGCGAAAACCCGAGCTTGTTGGTGCTGGAACGTCGTGACGAACCAAAACAACATCAAAGACCAGCTCGTGTTCGTATACCGACTCGTTTAAGGTACGTTTATATTTAGAAATTGTTCATATAGGTCCGGTTTAGTTTGGGTAATCAAAGATCTGTGTTAGTTTGTTATAAACGAATCCGAAACAACAAATCTTATGGAAATTGATTACCGTTTGATGGGTTAATTGTTAACCTAAAGAAACCCGTATATGTATGCCCAAATCGCACCCTGTAAACGTGAATGTTTGGCCTATTGGACACCTAGGGTTTTGTAGGCGCTATGATTCCAAGTTCATTGATACCCAAATCGTGATATTTCGTGGATAAATGAAGGTTTAATTGTAGATCTGGTATATGTTGACTGATTCGTGTTCTTGGAAATTTTGACTTTGACTCTGAGTCAAAGTCTGGATAAGAACATATTCTAGTTCGTTATAATGAGAGGATTAAGACAACGAATCAAGTGATTTGTACTCACCCAGTTCGTTATGTCAAGACAACGAATCAAGTGATTCGTTGCTTATCCAGTTCGTTACGCTGGGATAACGAACCAGACCAGGATAGGATAACGAATCAGTAGTTCGTTACTCACAGTTCGCTATGATAAGCTAACGAACTAGAACAGCGAATCAACTAACGAATCAGGCATGTAAGATGACGAATCAAGTAACGAGTTAGGCTTAATTCGTGATGGAGAATGAGATAGCGAATTAGAAAATAACTCAAAATCCAAATGGAAAATGTGTTATGACAGTTAATGAAAATAAAATTTTTCCAAGCTGACCTGGCAGCTTAACCCCAGCCCCTGGCTCTGCCCCTTGGATCCCCGCTAGGGGCTGCCGCCCCTAGAACCCCGCTGCCAGGGGCGCTGCCCCCGGACCCCCATTCGTTGTGGGTTATATAAAGATAGAAATACGATATGAGTAGTAATAATTAATTGATACATGTAAATATTATACAGTTAGCCGTGCACAACTCAAGAAGGGAATAACCATTAACGTTGAACGTAACCGCGTACAGGTGAGTTTCTAGCCCCATTTCTTTGTTATGTTTTCGGGGCTGTGTGCATACTCGATGTGATAGTTAATACACTTACCTTAAATGATAAGTTTATGCCATGTATGATTTATATGTTAATTATGTATATCTTGAATGTGATCGAAAGCTTGTCGGTACGTGAACGATCTTCGGATATTGCACGTATTGACAAGGGAGGTATGTATCTGATAGATGGGTGTGTATGATAGATGTATGTATGAATGTGTATGAAATAGTAAAGAATGTTATGTAAGTTACGAGTACGTAAAGACAGAATGTACGAAGATGAAGAAGTAAGGGATCAGACCCTAATAATATCTGAGATAGAGAAGAAAGGGATCAGACCCTAATAATATATGAGATAGAGAAATAAAGAGGGATCAGACCCTAATAATATCTGAGATAGACAAGAAAGGGATCAGACCCTAATAATATATGAGATAGACAAAGAAAATAGGGATCAGACCCTAATAATATATGAGATAGAAAAGGAAGGGGTCAGACCTTAATAATATTTGAGATAGAATAGACAGTAAATATATAGTATGAAAGTAATAAAGTATGTATGAAGTTATGTAATGAAAGCAAAATAGTAACGTAATTATTATGTGTCTTCGGATGCATAATGGAAGGTAAGTGTACGTATTGTACGTTATGTGATCAACTAGAACTCACTCAGCGTGACTGACTTTTAGTATGCACGCATGTGAGTAGAATGAGGCAGCTGGCTTGAGCGGGGACACATGGTGGTAGAATAAAGAAGCTGGCATCTGAAGATCTATTTGTTATGTTTTGAACTAAAAGACATGTTTAAGTTATGTTTAAAAGACAAGTTATGAATGTTTGTAATGACTATTGATGTTTTATGTTATTTCGCGAAAGTTTTAATTAACTCGTGATATTTAGAACTGTGTTTATGAGTAAATCCAACGTCTAAATGTGAGGCACCGGTAATGAAATCTCACAAATTAGATGAGAATGCTCTTATCGACTTAAATTATAAGAACTATTGTATATTTCATCTCCCCTGCCTATTTTTCAACCACTAAATTCAATTACATATTTTCCTCTCTTTAAATGAAATTTAATATCATAAAGTTGCCCAATCATAACTTAAAAACCCATTTTTCTTTATTTAATATATTTAAATTATCCAATTACAGAACTCCACGTGTCTAAACACATCTTACTCCCAATCAAAAAATAAAACTTGTCAAAAACAACACACTTAGATAACATAATATTAAAACAATAATACCCAAATTATCCATTTCATTTTCATCACAGCATATTCTATTATATCCTCTAGTCACATCAGGTTATATCGTAAATAACCCATCATCCAAGGTCAATTTTACATATCCAAATACCTTCACACCGTTTCATCACTTTCCCACAAATCACTCCAAATCTCACTGATTTTTGCCCAAATTCGATCAAATTAGTTCAAATTCACAAATCAAACATCAAATTCGTCCAAAACCCACTTCCAATTCATCAATTTCTTCCCCAATTTGGTTCCAATTTCACCTTCCACTGCTCAATTTATTATTCCTAGGGTTTCTGCATAAATTCGTTCAAATTTGCTCAAACCCATCAAATCAGTTCAGATTTGCTCAATCCCATCAAAACCCAGTTCGAATTCTTCAAAACCCACTTATAGTTCATCAATTTCTTCCCCAATTTGGTTCCAATTTCACTTTCCACAGCTCAAAGTTAATATTCCTCGGGTTTCCACTAAAAATATTGATTTCTGCACAGATTCGTTCGAATTAGATCAAACCCACCAAAACCCACTTTTAATTCGTCCATTTCTTCCCCAATTTAGTTCCAATTTGGTTTCTACAGCTCAATTTAATATTCTAGGGTTTCCAGTCAAAATCTTGATTTCTGCACAAATTCGTTCGAATTTGCTCAAACCCATCAAAACCCGCTTTCAATTCATTGATTTCTACCCCAATTTGGTTCTAATTTGGTTTCAATTTTGTTTCGACAGCTCAATTTAATCTTCTAGGGGTTCCACTGAAAATATTGATTTCTGCACAAAGTCGTTCGAATTAGATGAAATCCACCAAAACCCACTTTTAATTTATTGATTTCTTCCCCAATTTGGTTTCAATTTCACTTTCCACAGCTCAATTGAATCTTCTAGGGTTTATGCAGTAATGGGTGTTTAATTAAATCTATCGTGTTCATTTCGAGAGTTACGGGTTTGATTCTGTTCGGTGACATGAAGATTGAGGATTTGGATGATGCATCGAATATGAAAAGTGATGGGCAGATTGTGGGTTATAGTAATTATAGTCGGCAGATTGTTGCGGTGGATGCGAAGAGAGTGTTGGTTGGAGCTGGAGCTCGGATCCTGTTTTACCCAACGCTGTTGTATAATGTCTGTAGGAATAAGATGCAAGCCGAGTTCCGATGGTGGGACGAAATCGATCAGGTTTGTGTATTATAAGATGTCATTTGTTTGATTAAAATATTGCTGTGATCGAGTTTAAAAAATAGACTAAATTGTAATGGACTTTAAAGAACCTAATATATATTGAGGAATGAACTTAAACAGACTTCATTATAGGCTTGTAAACGAACGGAATGAACATGAATGAAGTAACCGAACAGAAGATCGGACATGAATAAATAAACGAGTCGTGTGTTGGTTAAAAAAATGAATATATGTTCATGTTCATTTAGGTTTGTTTGTTAATGGTATAGATTCACGAATGAATATAATTAAACATAGATGAGCGGGTGAGCGACAATTAAGTGAGCTAATACCAATGTCAAGTAAATGTGAGTGGCAAAGTGTTGGACCTAAAAGGTTTCTTAAATTAAACTAAATTGTAATGGGATTATAAAGTTGAATATTAACAATGAACCTAAACAAACGTCAAGTAACAAACGTAAATGAATGCAAACGAATGAACATAAACCGATGTAAACTAACGTAAACGAATGAGACTTGTTCTTGTTCGTTCATTTTAACAAAATGTCTGAACGAATAAAATCTGTTGTTCACGTTCGCTCGTTTAAAACAAACTAACATAAACGAACTTCATGCCGAACGGTTCACTGAATGTTCGGTTCTTTACAGGCCTAAATGTAAACTAATTAACGCAAATGAACGTAAATGAATGAACATAAACGGATTTAAATAACGAACGTAAATGCACGTACATGAATGTAAATGAACGAACAGGACATGTGTAAACAAATTTTCCGCTAAATGGTACGCTTACAGGCCTACCAGAACCAGATTACCCGTTGGTTAAAGTTGGCGAACAGATTAGAAATGTTACACATTTTCCCAGTTGTGTTATTCTTATATCAATCTTAATATGATTCTTCAAACCAGATAATTTTGAACCTAGATAATCAGAAAATCAGATTTATTATCAGCTTACACCAACATTAAAAATTGATTAAACAAAATTTCAATTTATATAATCAATTGAAAACACATCCAAATGCTGTTGTTGACAGTTCATTTGTATTCTGATCTTGGATAAGGAGTATGATTTTCATGTTTTTACCATTCTGTTATTTTAATTGATATACTACCTGATAATACTTAATATGTTTTCAAGCATGTTTGCTTTTCATAATATTTTAGTTAAAAACTGATTTGAATTTCTACATCCATCCAAACACACTTCTTATTACAAGCTATTTGTGTTTTGGTTTTGGATAAGGAGTATGATTTTCTTTTCTTATAAATCTCGTAAATCAAATTAATGTATGATATTATTTTCTTGATCATATGTAATTTATTGTTATAAACATATTTGTTTGTCATATTCCTTTAGTTTCTTCTGTTGGGTGCTGTTCCATTTCTAAAGGACGTTCCTCGACTGAAGCAGCTTGGTGTCGGTGGTGTCATTACCCTCAACGAGCCTTATGAAACTTTGGTTCCCACTTCGTTATACCACGTAAGTGTCTGTCAGTATAATTATGCTATTAATATTTTGAGCATAATGTCTTTGTTCAACCTAGTTTTGGTTAAATTTAGGTGTATGGTTCTGATCATCCATAAACTTTACAGGGTATTCATGTCTTCCTAGGATGGTTCAATGGTGGATCCGTGTTTTTTTATTTTATTTTTACGCTTCAAAAGTTTTAATAGAAAATCGTTGTTATGCAAACGCATACCCAACTTCATATGTATTGTTTGCTGACACTTTCACTTGCCACTTAAAGTCTATTTTTAATACATATTTTAGTTAAAGATTTAGATTGTTATAACAATGATATCGTTTTTTGTATCAGCACTAATCATCTTTTGTTATTGAAAAATATAAGTGGACAAAAAGTGTTTGCGGGTCATCCCAGCCTTACCCGACCTGCTTCGGCTAGGCCTGTAAAGAACTGAATGTACAGTGAACTGTTTGGCGGGAAGTTTGTTTACAATCATTTCTTTAATAAACAAACACACGTGCGAACATGAATATATGTCTCGTTCATTTATTTATTTTCGTGAATTTCGTTTGTTATCGTTACTGCTCATTCGTTTACTTTTATGTTTGCTAGTGTATGTTTGTTTCTTTATATAATCATTTAAGGCTTGTTACAGTTTAGTCTAGTTTTACGAATTTGAAATATCATACATTACAATTTAGTTTACTTTTATTAATATTTTAGGACCGATGTTCATGTTTATCTATGTTCGATTATGTCCTTTACGTTTGCGAACCATTCGTTTACGCTATTAACAAATGAACATAAACGTACACACTCATTTTCTTAACGAACTAACACGAACAAGAAAAACCTGTTCGTTTATTGTTCGTGTTCGATTGTTTATTTGATTAAACTTGAATGAATGAACACGAGCATGCCCGTTCGTGTTCGTCTCGTTTGTTTACAAGTCTAGTTTCGGCCCACACATAAAAATGACCCTTTTCAATCCAAACCCGTTTTGACTGATTACCCACCAACCAATTTGCTACCTCTAGTCTTGCACTTACACTTTTGAAATACATCATACATGTTAGGTCTTGAAGTTGATAATTTTGTTTACATAATTTTTTTTTCGTTGTCTTATTTTCCAGGCTCATGGCATAGACCATCTCGTTATTCCAACACGAGATTACCTATTTGCTCCTTCGTTTGTTGACATTGATAGAGCAGTTAATTTCATTCACAGTAAGTGAAGAATATTTTTGTTGCTAGTATTTTCTATGGGTGTGCTTTTGCACGACTTTCGACTCGTGTTCATTTCGTCTAAACAATCAGGCATTCTATAAACAAATAGTGTGTCAGTATGATTTCAAAAACTATAAGTATAAATTTTTTTAAGCAAAACCATTTAGAATAAGGGTGTGCAAAAAACCTGAAGACAAAAACGTATCCATACTGTTTATTTATAAAAAAATTACTTATGTAGGAAAAAAGTGTCCCGGAAAAAACCAAACTGAATTGTGAATACGATTTTCGGTTCAGCTACTGGTCCAGGTCCACAAATCTTGCTTATTCGGATAGTTGAAAAAACCGAATAAGAATTGCTTTAATCGGATGACTGAACCAAATAAATCGGTTTGTTGAATTTGGCCAGATTAGACGCATTTCATTTAGTCCACACCAAATGAACCAAATTGAATAAACCGAACTGAATTCAATCGAATAAACCAAATAATAATTGGTTTAATCTGATAACACTGAATAAACCGAATAAATATGTTTAATTGGTTCGGTTAGACACATTTCGGCAGTCCACAGTAAACCGAATCGATAATCCGATATCCGAACCGATGAACGCCCCTAAGTTAGAATAGGTTGTGCAACGAAAATACCCTTGGGGCTATTTTCATCCCATTTCCTTGTCTATATTTAGTTTACCTTTTTGACCGGCTATAAACATAACCGAACTGACCTATTTATATGTCAAGGGGTTAAATCGTCACATGTACCTTTGTATTTTAGTTTTATTATTTTGGACGTGCGGACTACATATGTGGCTTGTTTAATTATAGGGAATGCGACCAATTGCACGACCACATACGTTCACTGCAAAGCTGGTAGGGGAAGAAGCACAACAATCGTGCTTTGTTATTTGGTAAATATATTCTTATATACATTAAATTTTTTAATTTTTTTTACAGTAATTGACTAAGATCACTGCAGCATGCAGTAGTATATTTTGAGGTGGCAATTTTGACCAATTTACTTACGAACCAGTCGATTCGGTTATGTTTTTAATTCTTTTATGGATTAGACGGGAAAATATAAGTATTAGTTTTGGCCTCTTGCAGTCTTGTGACAACCTTACCGACCCGACCCGACCCTGTTTATATTAAGTTATAGCCTTGTAGGGATTAGAGGTGGGCAAAAAAACCTGTTGACCGACCCAACCTAGAAACCGAACTGGTTTGAAACCGTAAGGTTGGGATTGGTTTGTAGTTTTATTGTTGAAACCGGTTTGACTGCCGTCCAGCTAATATTACTGTTAAAAATTGATTTTTAATAGGTAGAAATCGATTTACCATTTTAAATCGGTTTTTTTACTTTTTTTGGGCTCATTTTACCCTCAAAAACGCAAAACACACTCTCAAAACGCAACACTGCACTCGTTTAACATACACTATCAATACCCTAAAAAATGGCACCTAAAGAATCCAAAGCATCCTTAACGACCTTTTAAGTAAAAAAGTCATACCCACAAACCGAAACCGTGATATTTGGCAACGTTTCGTTATGTGTGATGACTGATAGAGGCACAAAAACCAGTTTCAAACCCTAAACAGGTTCGGTTTGAAACCGGTTTAGTTTAGTCAACAAAAGTCAAAACCAGTTTATAATTGTTTCGGTTCGGGTTGAAACAGGTTTTGTTGACTGGTTTACGATTGGTTTTGGTTTGGGTTATGATCGATGTTTGACTGGTTTTAGTCGGTTTTGGACCGGTTAACTAGTTTGAAACCGGTTTTGGTAGAGAGAATTACGAACTGGTTCCGAACCTACGATTTCAATCGGTTCCAAACCGGTTTCTACATAATCGGTTTCAAACCAGTTCGATTTCGGTCGGTTCGGTTAACTAGGTTTTTTTTGCCCGCCTGACTGACAAATCAGCGCGTGCTCGGTGCAAGAAATGTGGTATACTTTTCAAACCCAACTTTGAAAAATCATGTAAAAAAACGATATTTGGAATAAATCTTTGGAATTTTGACTTTAATATTGTAATCAATCGATTTGCGAAGTTCATGATTCAAGGACATTTGCCATATAACAACCTTGACAACCGCGTTTGACAACGACTGCTAGAAGAACTCTCCAAGACGCAACCTGTTCAACTCTTAGACGTCGTTGTTTACGTTAATGGAAAGAAACCAAAAACGGAATTAATTTTAGGTTTTGATAAGTGATAACTTAAAAACAGGCGTTAACTTAACTACCGATATTTGGTCAGATCCACACGAATCCGATCAAACATTGGCAGTTAAGTTCGCACCCCACGCGTTATTAAATTTTCAAAACCTAAAGCTAATTCATATTTTGCTTCTTTCCTTAAACTTAAACAGCGGCGTTTAAGAGTTGAACGGCTTACGTGTTTGTAAAGCGGTTGGAGAGTTTTTTGAGCATTTGCTGTCAAAGCGGGTTATCATGGTTGCTATATGACAAACGTCCTTGAATCACTAACTTTGCACATTGAATGATTACAATATTAATGTCAAAATTCCAAAGATTTCTGTCGCTGGCTATTGATGTTTGACCTTGAATGCGGGTGCTTTTCACCGCAATGCATGCTTTTTCAACGTTGAGTTGAGTCGGGTTTGAAATATAGACCACATTTCTTGCACCGAGCATGCGTTGATTTGTCGGTCATCACACACATATCAAAATGATGCCAAATATCATGGTTCTGGTTTGTGGGTATGACTTCTTCTACTTGGAGGTCGTTAACGGATGCTTGGGATTCTTTAGGTGGCATTTTTTAGGGTATTGAAAAGTATGTTAAACGAGCGTGGTTTATGTTTTCATTAAAACTGAATAGAATTTTTGGATTTTCATTTTTAATTTGAAGTAATTTATATGAATTTAATAAATAGTATAACCCAAGTGTATAATAATCAATTAGTTAACAAAAAGATTTAGGCCCAAAGTTATAGACCAAAATTCATTATTTTTGACCAACCACATACAATCGAATAAACTGAATAATAACCGGTTTAATCTGATAACCGAACCTAATAGACGAAATAATCTGTTTAATTCGCTAAAACACGTCTAATTCGGATCGGTTCGGTTAGGGTTAAAAAAAATCAAAATTGAAATAACCGAATCGAATAAACCGATGAACACCCCTACCAAAATTCGTTATTTTGGGCTGATTTTATTTTTTTCTGCTAAAACATTCCAAGCCAAAATGGTTAAAACCGAAAAAACCAAACCAAAAATAAAAAAAAACCAATAAACAAAAACTGTGTTTTATTTTGCATATTTATTCCATATATAATATATACTATACATACTATCTTTGTTGAACTTATGGAAGTTGTATTGAGTTAGTTTTAATGTGGTGCAAGGTGGAATACAAGCATATGACTCCTGCTTCTGCGTTGGAATATGTGCGGTCTAGACGGCCTAGAGTTCTCTTGGCCCCGTCCCAATGGAAGGTTAGCTCCCTAAAAATGAAAAAAAAGGGTTAAAAAGTATTAAAAGAATAAATAAATAAAAAAATTTGGTGTCTTTCATAATACTTAAAAATGAGAACTGTTGTGCCAAAAATAATCTAAATTTATAAATACAATATTTAGGAGATTTTATGCATTTGAATATACTTCGGAGGCGATCTGCTCGATCCATTTGACTTGTTTTTTTCCTTACAACTTTTTTTTAGTAATTTAATTGTAAACATTAATCGATAAAATATAGTGTTTACATCAAGACAGAAGGTAAACGGGCAATAACCTGCGCCGCAAGCCCTTTCTGAATTACAAGTTAAAATTTTTTTAACGTAATTGTTTGACCATTAAGAGACACAAAAAACTACCCAAAATAAGGGTTTTAAAGAGCCGAGTTTAAGCTCGAGCTGAACTGTTTGCACAGGCCGTTCAAGGATACAAACAATGGCGGTCATCTTCAACTGCCACACCCTCACCATCAAGTGATGCGGTGCTAATCACAAAAGCCGATTTAGAAGGGTATAAAAGTCCGTCACGGGGCAACGGACTAGCACTTGTTCCAAGAGTAACAAAAGCCAGACCGATGATAGCAAAACTGTCTTGCCTTTTTGCGTCTTTAAAAGTGTCGGGTGCGTGTACACCAATCAATATGAAGTTAACCGAGGCGCCCACTTGTTAACTATTTAACTGTGTGACTAATGAAAGAAGTCGGCTTTGGTGCTCTTGGTTTTTGCAAAAGAGGATCGTGTCTTCGTGCAATAACGGGTTTTGTGTATACATACGAATCGTGATGTTATGCTAAGTATGATTAACAATATTGTGTTTTACTGTTAATTTATGGTGTTTTTGAGTGATGCAATGCCTTATGTAATTTATTGCTTTTCTCTATGTTTTAAGTCACGGACTTGGAACCGGCCACCTAGCTGTTGAGCCAAAAGCTGTTGAGCCAAATTGCAGTCGTGGGTTCCAATTAGGTGCAAATGAGACAAGCCGAGCCCGGAACGTCAAAGCTTGATTTTGGCTCGTGAGTAGATTTTCAAGCTCGATTACTATTTTTTAATAATTTTTTATATATTTATAAATATTCTTATAAATTTCTTTTCAATTATAATTTCATATATAAAATAACTAGCTTATATGCCCGTGTGCTACACGGGTTGAGAAAATGTCTTTTCTTAAACATATTAATAACAATATATAATAAAATATGTAAAATCTATAAAAATCAATTTCATATATAACCATAAAATTCAATTAAAATATATTGTTTTAAGAGAGATAGGTTCTAATTTTCACATAATTAAGTGAATGAAATTAAAATGTTTGGACGTGCGTCGGTTCCATTTTCCATTTTATATTTTGTAAACACCGGTTACAATTTACTAAGGTGTGCACCAATAAAAGTGTACGTCTCCAATTCTCCATCCCCTTTTACAAATGTTCGTATGATATGTTTGTTTACAAGGTTTGTCTACATATTTCTTTAGAAGATTTATTAGAAAACCAATATACCATTGAAATTTTGAATTCATGTAACATTAAAAACACTAAATACAAAACATACCTAATCTTTAATTGGGTAAGAATAAACTTTGAAACATTATATTATTTGGTTAATTTTAGTTGTTTTTCATAACATTATATATATTAATTTGATAATTATTAAATATATATATTAAAAAAATATAATATCATGCTCATTTAGGTTCGTGATCCGGTTCAAGCTAGATAAGTGAAGATAGGGATCAGGCTCGTTTAATACTTTTAGGCCTGAGCTCGAGCTTGGGCTTGGGATCGTTTAAGCTTGGCTCGATCGAGCTTTTTATGAGCCGATCTCGATTAGCTCGCGAGCGGCTCGGCCCGTTTGCACCCTAATAGTATTACACTGTAAGAACAAATACACATTAATCACATATATAACACATCTATTTAACTCTTCCTAAAAGCTCAAAACCTTTTCAAAATCTTTACTTAGGTTGCCGTAATGCCACGGTGTTACTCAGCGAGAGGTGCACAATACTAGTCTTGGGCTCAAATCTTGTAAGGTTGGAGCCAAATTCGAGTGAGTCAAAACTAGTCGAAACTAGTCAAAACCCCCTAAACTTGTTTGGTTTCGTTTGTTGAGGGAAATGATCATATTGGTTTGGTTTCATCGGAGGAGGGTCCTCAAACCAATTACAAACAGGAGTTTCAGTTTGGTTTCAAACCTGTTCGATATGCTTCTCTATGCTCATCTGTCGAAAACAGAAAACAATATAACATGTTAAACTTTTCTTTTACGGGGTTACTTAACCAAGATATACACGACCTAAATCCGCCCTTGAACAGTTGAACATAAGGTTTAATGAACAAGAAGGGTTATGGTCTTCTCACTCTTCTGGATAAAACAAATTACAAATACATGGGCTCGAACCCACATCACAAGCTTCATATGTTTAAGACCTCAAGTGAAATTTTAATAATAATAATAATAATAATAATAATAATAATAATAATAATAATAATAATAATAATAATAATAATAAAACTAGCACCCTCTAATTTTGTAACACATATTTAAATTGTCATCTAATGTGTATGAATAAAAAAACATGTATATTTCACTGAACTGGAAAAACATGTGTATATCATCCTCAATTGATGAGAGAAGGGTTTCAATGATATGGTTGTAAGGCATGCTTCCTATCTTACATTACTTTAAGAAGGCAGATTGGATTTTAATAATCTCGACTTAATGCAGTTGTTCGATAATAATTCCAACGTAAAAAATAGTTGTCACCGGTCCCAACTTTCATACCATTTTTTGTCATTGGACCTCCGTTAAAAAAACGTAATGACGTTAAGTTTTTTTTTTTTTTTTTTTTTCAAATTTCAAACTGTTATTTTAGGGCTTTTGATCGGAATTAAGATACGAGTCAATTTATGTAAAACTTACCTCAAAAAACGATGGTCCAAACGACTAAAAAATGCTTCAATTCCGGTGTTTAAATTTTTACTTAACAAAATACAAGCTGTTTATCGTTTCAAGTTAAGTTATACATCAATTGATTCGTATTCTCATTCCAATCAAAAGCCTAAAACATCAATCTGAAACTTGGAAAAAACTTAACGCAATTAAGTTTTTTTTAACGGAGGTCCAATGAGAAAAAATAGTGTGAAAGTTGGGACCGATGACAGCTATTTTCTAAGCTGAATTTATTATCGACAAACTACATTAAATTGAGATTATTAAAATTCAATTTGCTTTTAGAAAAGAAAATGATACAAAAGAAAATATCTTATTTTTTTCTAACTAAAAAGAGTTATTGTGATTAAAAAGTCTAATATATTATATTATTATTTTTATGTTATTCTCGCTTACAAGTGTATTATAAATGGGATCTGCATTTATAAATTGTCGAAAATGCTTTGACATGCATAAACATGACCCATGTCTACTTTTAGATAATTTAAGAATAAGATATTTCATGTAATTCAAGAAAATGTAGTGAATAATATCACAAATGATCAAAATAAAGTAAATACATAGAATATATTCGCCTATGATATATAACTCTCACCCAAATTCTTATATCCCATTAATATTTTCGTATTATGAGTTGTTGAGTCTAGGAGTTCTTTTACTAGTGTCATTGACTCACCATAAATTCCAATGATCATGTGTAATACTTTAAAAATCAAAATTTAAACATATCAATTTTACGGTACGGTCCAATTTTTTATAGATGGTTTTCAATATAAATCGTAAACCAAATTATTCGTTATAGTTTAAAAGCTTTAAAACTGACCGGCCAAAAGTAAAATGAAGCTACACCAATTGAAAGTACATCAAAGTAAAGGCTTGTAGCTAGCCTAATTGTATCAAGGTGTTTGTTGAGATGAAGTTCCTTGTAAATTGTGAAAGTTCAAGTCTCATATATACGTGTTACTAGGGTTGTAAACACATTGGACGTCTAGCGAACCGTTCGACAAGAAGTTTATTCATGTTTGTCCGTTTGATAAACTTGAACCTTCGGCGAGAAATTCGCTTATGTTCGTCTATTTTCTTACTATTATGTTTTGATTACCGTGTAAACTATTATTATTATTATTATTATTTATTTTATATGAGAGTGGTGGGGGGGGGGTGGGGGGGGGGGGTTATACTCTGGGTGTAATTTCGGATTTGTGGGTTGTGCGGATTTATGATTATTACTCTTGAATTAATATGTAATCGTTTACATTCGTTTGTATGCTAGTGTTGTTTCTATTCGTTTGTCTGTTAGGGTTGTTTATGTTAGTTTGTCCGTTAGCGTCCGACAGTTTTCATTAGTGTTCGTTTGCATTTATCCACAACATTAACGAACGAACATGGACAAACATGACTAAACCGAATTCCTTAATGACGATCACTTAAATGAATTCTCGTTCAGTAAAATGTTTGTGAACCGTTTGTTTGCCTGATAAAAGCTTAACGGACGAACAAGAGCAATGTCTCATCCAGTTTAATTCGATTCGTTTACAGCCCTACGTGCTATAACTCTGCCGAGTATATTATATATTATAATACATCAAGGAAAAACAAAACATCAATGTCACATGACAATGCTACATATAAATACATATAAAAATAGAAATATTATTTATGATCAATTCTATACGTGATAGTATTATTCTTAAATGAAAGTGAGTGAAGGATTCTTTGTCTCTAAAAAGCAGCCATGCATGTTGTCATATTCCTACTCTGCAACTTCTTTACGGAAACAGAATATTATGAAACACATACACCATGCATTGACAACTTGTACCTTTAGCAACTTCACTTGTACACTTGTTACTTGTCATTCTAGTCCTAGTTGCTTCTTTCTTTTGTTATAAAAGCTTCCAAAATCTTCTATAAAGTGCTAAAATTTGAATTTCAACTTTTTAACAATTTATTTTGTATTTGTATTTATTTTTATTTGCATGCATGTGGAAAGTGACACTTCTCACAAGAGAGAATCATTGTTCATCATTTATTTTATTAATATCCACAAGTCTTTGTTATTGTTCCAACTGGTCCCTATACAATATACATTAAGCTTTAACTTTTCATTAAGCTTTTCCTTTTCTAGCTACTAATTAAGATAATTATGCCTGAGCTCATTTGGATCAAGCTAGTTGATTATTATAAATATTCGAGGCGAGTTTGAGCTAAAGATAGCTTGCTTAACTAATTTGATACCTTTAATTTTCGCGTATATTGTTTGTTGATGCTAATTTATCTGAGACTTGTTCAATTTGATTATGTTACTAACTTACTATTTTAAACTTTTTTTAAAAACATATATAAAGTCATCAAAATTCAAAAAAACGATCCAACCATAGAACAATGAGCTGACTCAAGTTGAATAACGCCTCAACTTTGCTCAAACTGAAGATGACTAGCTGTGCCAAGTGCCAACTCGAATCACATAATTATGGGCATGAGTTGATGATTCGGCTCAACCCATTGTTGAACAACCCAAAGTTTAGATGATCATAGCTTATTCAATATAAGTTACACACACGATGATACCGATTTAATAGAAAGTAAGTATATTAGTTTTGTTCTTGGTCATGTCTAAGTTTCTAATTCCTTTTATTCTTGTCTAGCTAATTATTTATTAATTTAAAATGGTTTTACATATGACTCTTAAATTTCCAAGTGTGATTTACATTCACAATTTACAAATCAAGTTTTAAGGCACATTTCCTCTCCATGTACGTTAAACATGGTCAGAAATTGATCATTATAAAATGTTTATTGAAAATTTTTAAAGAATAGCTTTGAAGTTCAAAAACAAAAACAAGTGACTATTGGTTCATCTTTTAATAGACAATCTTAGAATTTGAAATCATTTAGTAGTTGTTAATTTATACTTTCATTGAAACCAATATATATGTAATACATAGGGATTTCAAAAAGTTACTATCTTATTATTTTATCGATTGATGTCCAATTTTACACTGGTCTTAAATAAGGATTGAACAAGTTATTAGTTTTATCAAGGTTATTAATTTATTTATCGTACACGTCTTGACAAAAGGAAAGAAGATCGATGCATACATGTGTGTGTAGTTTACTAGTCAAATTTGTACATGCACTATGTTATTCTCCTAACCAATAATATTAATAAAAGTTTTATATTAAACTTTGATACTATTATGTAAAACATAACTTGAAAATAAATCTTTAATTATTTTAAGTAGTTCAAGCCGTTTGATAAAGACTATAAAATAACTTTCATTCTTTAATTATGTTATTAGATTCGTTTAAATTTAGCTTTGTATGTATGTTAACTGTTAAGGGTTATTTTAATATAAATAAAAAATAATATTCATAAAGATGATATCTGTAATCATAATGGTGTCAGTATAGCAGCCTTTCCTTGAGTTTCTTCTTTTCCTTTTCCCCCTTTCCATTTTTGGATTCTTCTTTAAACTCTTTCCCCACATTATTTAGTTTACAGTTAAGGTTTTTCTTGTTGATGGATGACTGAAGAGGTAGGTCCCAGCAGAGCCCAGTTGGACCCGCAAGACTCACATTGAATAGGGACGTCTGCGCAATGACCAACTGCTCCAGCAGGACCCACCATGCTCAAAGAACCTTACGCGCAGTACGCCAGCTGTACCCGCAGGGAAAGCCTCCCAATGGTGAAGTACCCCACCTGTTCCCGCAGCTGCGGATACAAGCCATCAGGGAAGGCTACCCGCACTAACAGCAAGGCTACACGCACAAGGCATTCGTTACTTCAGTAGTCACATGAAGGAATGAGCAAGGCGGGAACACTCCCGCCTAAATGAGCCAGTCCGTATGCTTCTGGAAGGTCTTTCGTACTATACCTACTAAGGTATGGACGGAACAGACAGTTTGACCAGAGCAGCCCATGAACTAATCACAGGGTGACAGCTCACCGACAACAATACGAGGAGGAGCACCCTCTAGTACTGTTTGTCACTATTAGCCGCTGCCTACTCACCAACCCTTACGATGGAACGTGCGCAGCCTATAGTTGGTGGAACAGTGCGTAGCCGGCAGTAAAGGAACAGTATACAGCCGACCTTATTACTGTTGGCCGTAACCTATCCACCAACCAGCATGGCCTGTGCGTAGTCCACTGTTGGTAGAACAGGAATACTATTCAGCCGGCTGTACCTGCTTGGAAACCTACCTTCGGCTATAAATACTCCAACACCTTGGAATGGTAAGGATATCATCTGATATCTCAATCTTATCTAGCAATCTCTTAATATACACTTATATTCAGAGCAATCTAGTCTGATTCTCACGCCAGAGGGTGGTCACAAGGAGGAACCCCCCCTTCTCAGTGACGAGCTTACGGTGTCTGTTTTGCAGGTCCTCTGAAGAACAACCTTTTCTGCTGGACCTCATCCGTGGGAAACATTACTTAACCCCCAGATTATCTATAATCTGTCCAGGGTTCACTTAGTGTTTCTTCATTGGCGCCATCCGTGCATAAAAGCTAGAACTAATTTAGTTTTTTCAAAATTTCTGAAGAAATGGTTAATGTTACTCCGGTCCCAAGGCCAGTAACCGACCAAGAAACCCCGGTAACCACAACCCCAGCAACTGGGGGGAACACCGGCGGTTATACAAATCTTACGAACACTACCCCGACTACCCAAGCCGGGGCAAGTGCAGTAAATATTCCACTGGGGTTCACTGATGCCCAGTTGGAAAAACGAACGAGGGTCCCTCGCCAAACACTAGATCAAGTGAAGGCGTGGGCCGAAGCACGTCAAAGAGAGTTCCAAGCTGAATTGGATGAACGCTTGCGTTCAGTTCAACAGGCTGACGAATTCGGCAGTACTCGCCAACACCTCAATATGAACAGTGAGTGCGAGTACTCAGACGACGAGAGGGAAGAATACGATACCGACGCAAACCCTCGCCATAAGGCGAAAGGGAAGCGTAAGGAAACGGACTTCCAACCAAAAAGGAATTTTGGGGAAGCTTTTAAACCAACAAATGCGGAGAGAAACCCGCGTGACTTCTCCAAAACCTTTAGACCAACTGCTACAAATGCAGGAAAGTCAAAATTCGCAAGGGACATTGCGGAAGCAATCGCCCCGAGAAGTGCCAAACAAATGTCCAACATTGGCACTTATGATGGTCTATCCGACCCAGACGACCATTTGAACAGGTTCATTGCGGGGGCTACCGTCAGTAACTGGACGGAACCCACGTGGTGTTACATGTTCCAGATGACTCTGGTCGGAGCGGCCAGGGCATGGTTCGATCGTTTACCGGTCCACCACATATATGACTGGGCGGACTTTCAGAACAAGTTCAGCCAGCACTTCAGCCAACAGAGGAAATACACTGAAGAACAGTGGACGATCCTCAACTGCGTTAGAGAGGAGGATGAATCTTTACTAGACTTCATCACCCGCTTCAACTCCAAAAAGCTAAGTCTCGGCAACATAAGTGAAGATCTGGTTCGCGCCGCTTTCATCCAAGGCGCCGAATACCCAGAGCTTATCCGCACACTGACGGGTAAGGATGGCATGCCATCAACATGGGATGCCATCATGACGGCGGCAAAGCGCTTTGCCGAGACAGAAAAGCAACTGGGAAGGGATCTTCCCCAGAGTACACACCTCTACACGCAGAGGACAAGAGAGAACAATGTTCGGATTGCCCGGCAGAACAAAAAGAGGAAGCTAGGTATCTGGCAGTCAAGGGTAAACTTTGACACCTCATCCAGCTCTCACCCTCTTGTTGGCGGAAGAAGTCACACACACCCTTCAAGCCAAAAGCACCGGTGGACGCCACTCACCAAAAGCGTCACGGAGATATTTGCCACTGAAAAGCTACCATGGCCAAAACCTCCAATGATCCGACGGCGACCTAATGCGGATCAGAGCAAATCCTGTGACTTCCACGGGACCAAAGGTCATGGTACAGAAGAGTGCACATCCTTGAAGGATATTGTTGAAGCATTCGTCAAGGATGGAAGACTGTCACACTTGGTGGCATCAATCAAGAAGGGTGGAAGGAACGACAACCGGTACCGAGGCAACGGACGAAAGCCCGTGGACATCAGCATCAACATGGTTCATGGTAACATCAGAGGAAGAAAAAAGCGAACGCCAGAACCATGTGAGTGGAAGGAAGCTGAGGTGCGCTTCCCGCGAGTGCCAGGAGGACCCAGCAAAGAAGGCCCTATCGTCATCAAAAGCCAGCTGGGGCACTACATTACTTCTCGCACTCTTGCTGACAACGGCGCCTCGTCAACGGTGATGTACAGGCAGTTCTTCGACAAGCTAGATGACGAAGACAAGGAACGCCTGGAAACGATCTGCGCCTCGATGGAAGGGTTTGATGGCAGCACAAACACCCCCCTGGGTATCCTATCTTTCCCCGTCACTCTTACGAATGGGAAACACTCCCGCACAGAAGATGTGGACTTTGTCGTGATGAGGAAGCCACACCACACATACGACATTATCTTCGGGAGAGACGGGATGGCAAGATTCAACGCCGTGGTATCCTCAGTCCACGGCATGATGGGATGGCCAACAACTGAGGGTGTAGCGATGATCACCGGCATTCCCCAGGTATGCATCGCATCTGTCTCATCTAAACCCAAACCAAAGATGGCTAAACCGACCATCACCGAACCAGAAAAATGGGCCTTCAATGACAAGTACCCAGACCAGGCCGTCACCATTGGCCCGACAATTGTTGATCCCACACGCACCTTACTTAAGCGCTTATTACAAAGGAACGCCGACATCTTCGCGTGGACACCAGCTGACATGACTGGTGTACCCCGGAGTAAGGCAGAGCATAAGTTCAAATGCGATCCGGCTGTCACGCCGATCGTACAAAAGCGCAGAGTAATGGGGCCAGAACAAACTAACGCGTGTAGAACCCAAGTCAAGGAACTCCTTGACGCTGGCATCGTACGCGTTAGTATATATCAAACTTGGGTTGCAAATCCCGTTATGGTACCGAAGAATGACAAACAATGGCGCATGTGCATAGATTTCAAGGATTTGAACAAAGCATGCCCCAAAGATTGTTATCCGTTACCTGAAATTGATCTTAAGGTGGATTCGTTGGCACCATTCCGCCTTAAATGCTTCCTGGACGGGTATAAGGGGTACCATCAAATCCACATGGCCGTTAGGGCTGTTCACGAGCCGAGCCGAACCGAGCGAAGGCTTGCTCGTTGCTTGGCTCGTTTATAACTGAACCGAACCGAACGGCTGAAATTCGAACCGAGCGAAAACCGAAACGAGCCAAAATCGAATCGAGCATTTTTCGAACGAACGTCGAGCGATTTCGAGCATTATTTATTTCCTTTTCACTTTAAAATTTTCAATAAAAAACAAATTTGAAGGTTGTAAATAATATATTTTATAAATAAATTAGTAGTTTCTAGACAAACATGTAATATATTGTAACTTTTTATAAAAAAATAAGTTTGAAGTGAGATATAATGATCATTTAAACAAACTTCTAGTATTCTAAAAACTTGAATCGAACAAATAAAACTATAAAATTGACGGAATATGAAAAATTTAAAGGGGTAAAAATTATTGTAAGCTTATATTTATGTGTTTTGTCTATATATTTATATATTTGTTCATATATAATTATATATAAAATAAATTAAAAATATTCGAGCCGAATCGAACCGAGCAAACCTTTGCTCGTTGCTTGGCTCGTTTACAAACCGAACCGAGCAGAGCGGCTCGTTTTCAATCGAGCGTAAAAACGAGCGAGCATTTTTCGAGTAATTTCCGAGCGAGCGGCGAGCGAGTTCGAGCGACGAGCGGTTTGAACGGCCCTAATGGCCGTTGATGATCAGGACAAAACCGCTTTTCGGACGCCCGATGGCACATTTTGTTATCAAATGATGCCATTCGGACTTAAGAATGCCGGGTCCACATACCAACGCCTGATGGACAAAGAGTTTCATTCCCAAATTGGGAGGAACTTGGAAGTCTACATGGATGACTTGGTCATCAAAAGCCCTGACCCAGAAGCGATGTTGAAAGATATCGAAGAAACTTTCAACACGCTCAGGAAGATAAACATGAAGCTCAACCCGAGCAAGTGTGCCTTTGGAATGGAAGAAGGGAAGTTCTTGGGGGTCATCGTCACTAAAGATGGCTTCAGAGCGAACCCTGAAAAGGTCGAAGCCATTATCAAAATGGAATCACCTACTACCATCAAACAGGCTCAGACACTGAATGGACGACTAGTGGCACTAAATCGCTTTTTGGCAAACCACGCGGATAAGTCGTTTCCATTCGTGTCAACATTGAGAAACTGTTTAAAGAAAACTCACTTCCGCTGGACACTAGAAGCGGAAGCAGCTTTTCAGGAGATTCGGTCACGCTTGATCGAACTCCCAACGCTGACAGCACCAAAAGCGGGAGAGGAATTAATCCTATACCTTTCCGCAACTGATAGAGCAATCGGGGCAGTCCTGCTAGTAGAACGAAAAGGCATCCAGATGCCAATCTACTATGTTAGCCGTGTCCTAACAGACGTAGAAACCCGGTACTCTACCCTAGAAAAATTAGTCTTAGCACTAATACACGCTTCACGCAGGCTAAGACGATATTTCCAGGGTCACCCAATCACCATTCTCTCCAACTTCAAACTTGCAAACGTTCTAGGCAAACCCGAGTTATCGGGACGCCTAGCCAAATGGGCAATTGAGTTGGGGGAATACGCGATAAAGTATAAGCCAAGACCAGCCATAAAAGGCCAGGTTCTGGCCGACTTTATTGCAGAAGTGCCTGCATCGCGGGAAAAAGAGTGCCAGGAAGAGGCTCAACCCTCTCCAGCACAAGACATCAATGATGTCTGGCGACTCTACACTGATGGAGCAGCCAGTAACGAGGGTTCAGGCGCAGGGCTAAAACTAACCAACCCAGCAGGCCAAGAATACACTTACGCTATTCGACTGGATTTTCCAAGTACGAATAACCAAGCCGAGTATGAAGCATTCCTGGCAGGGCTGAGAATTGCGCGTAAGATGGGAGTGAAAAACTTGGAAGCCCACGTGGATTCCATGTTAGTAGCCAATCAAATCAACGGGACGTACACAGCCGTGAACGACACAATGGCCCTGTACCTCGCACAAGCAAAATCCCTTATGCGCGATTTCAATGACTGCAAAGTCATACACGTCAAGCGAAGTGAAAACAAATCTGCGGATGCGTTAAGCAAGCTTGCATCATTAGCCTTCACCCACTTAGGAAAGGATATCCGCATTGAACTCCTCGAGACACCATCGGTCCCGCACAAGGAAATTTGTGTCATCCAAACAGGCACGGAAACGTGGATGACACCAATAATAAAATACCTAGCGGCAGGTACACTACCGGAGTCCAAAACACAGGAAAGAAAACTACGCTGTAAAGCACTGAATTATCAACTCATCGATGACATCCTTTACAGACGTAACTTTCTTGGCCCACTCTTAAGATGCGTGGACAACCAAGATGCTGACTACCTCTTAAGGGAAGTACACGAAGGCATCTGTGGAGTACACGCAGGTCCCCGCGCTGTTGTAGCCAAGCTAAACAACGCGGGATACTTTTGGCCGGGGATGCATACGGATGCACTGGCATACATCAGAAAATGCAGGTCTTGCCAGCTTTACGCACCCAACACGCACCGCCCGAAGAATGAACTTGTTCCAGTCACTTCTTCATGGCCATTTCAGAAGTGGGCCATCGATGTGACAGGCCCATTTCCTACAGCAGCAGGAAATGTTCAGTTCCTAGTGGTAGCCATCGACTACTTCACCAAGTGGATAGAAGCAAAACCTTTAGCCCAAACAACCGCGAAACATATCAAAAAATTTATTTGGGAATTTATTATTTGTCGTTTTGGACTTCCACAGAATTTGGTGAGCGATAACGGCACCAACTTTGCTGACAAGAAGCTACAACAGTGGCTGAAAGAACTTCAAATCACCCACACCTTTACCTCAGTGGCACACCCGCAAGGTAATGGTGAGGTGGAAAGAGCAAATAAGAGCATCGTCGAAGGCATAAAGAAGAGACTATTGGAACACAGATCCGGCTGGGTGGACGAGCTTCCGCACGTCCTTTGGGCAAACAGAACGCTGAAGAGGGCAAGTACGGGAGAAACCCCGTTCAGCCTCACTTGTGGCACTGAAGCCATGGTCCCGGTCGAAATTGGTTTACTCTCACCAAGGGTCTTGATTCAGCCAGAAGACAATGATGCGGAAAGACGGTTGGACCTTATGCTAACCGAGGAACGCAGAGACTTAGCCGCAGTGCGTGAAGAGAACTACAAGCGACAAATGCAAAAGTACTACAACACGCAGGTAAAACTCTGCAACTTCAATGTAGGAGACTACATACTGCGTAACAACGAGGCTTCGAACCAAGAACGCCCAGGAAAGCTGGCCCCGGTCTGGGAAGGGCCATACATTATCAAAGAAGTCCTGGGAAAGGGCGCATACCGGCTCGAAAGGCTCGATGGCACTCCCATCCCAAGAACATGGAATGGAGCTCAATTACGCAAATGTTATATGTAGATCAATTCCAAACTTGTAAAGAAAAGGCCTAGAGCCACTTCTAATGGAAATGATTCTCCTTTCATAATGTGTTAACTTTACCTTTATACTTATGAACTTCCCACGCTGGTGCCGGTATTCACCGCATAAATGGGGAAGAAGTAAGTCGTTACGTGTGGAAGGCGGCAAAACCCGCATAAACACAACGCTAAAAATAAGGAAAACCTACACGCAGGTCAGATGTAAGTAAAGTTTAGCCATCCTTGTAAGTGCAAGTGACGGTCTTACCCGCACAATCACGAACAAGGAAGCAAAACTTCAACCTATCATCTACCACGTTCAAAGGTTATCCTAAAAAAAGATGAGGAAAACCTACACGCAGGTCAGATATGGGTAAAGTTTAGCCATCCTACTAAGTGCAAGTGACGGTCCTACCCGCACAATCACGAAAGAGGAAGCAAAACTTCACACCTATTATCTACCACGTTCAAAGGTTAACTTATTCTAAAACACTTGGAAAATTGCTAATTTAAACTAAAGTATGCAAGTCAAATAACGTTTATAAAGCAAGGAATCCAATGAAAGAAGCGGTCTTAGCCGCACAAAGATTTATATTTCATAAATATTTGTTACAAGAATGGCCGGGTAACTACCCGCCTACAAGAAAGTAAATCTATACAAACTAAATCTATCCTAGCAGCGGGAAGGGATCTTCAGGATCAGGCTTCAGGGCCACTTCCACTTGGACCAGCGCCGTCAGTAGAGCGTGGCAGTTCAAGGAAAGCCTTAAGGATAGCTAGCCCATCATCAGCAGCAGCAACTTCATTCACCTTCTCCACCACCGGATGCGGGAAGGCAGCATACTGATTCACTGCTTGGTCATAAATAGCTTCAGTATCCACATTATACAAAGGGAAGTTGGAAGGCGGGACGCCTTTCTCAACGAACCCTAGACCAAGCAGGAAGCCGGCCCGTTCCCCATCCTCGTGAGAAGCGTTGAGGGCTGCGCTCATAGCATCGTCGTAAGATGTCTCTGAGAAGACCCGATGCACAACCTACAAAAGAAAATATACAAGTGTCAACACCCTTTCTATTTACAAAGAAAAGCGTAAAGACATGAAAGCTTACCTGAGACAACGCTTCTCGAAGAAGCCATTCCTTGGCAACCAGAGCCTCCTGGAGGGCAGCTTGAGCTTCGTTACGGGCGCGTTCGGCTTCACTCTTGTTGAGGTTGGCAAGCAACACTTCTTTAGCCGCAGCCTCTTCGACGCCCTTTAGCTTCCGCTCAGTATGGTCAAGCACCCCCCTCTGGTCCAAGATCTCCTGGAGCTTTTTGGCGTCTTCCATCGCCAAGGCATCATGAGCCTGCTGGAGAGCCTCTAATTTGGCTTTAAGTTCTTCATTCTCCACGCGCAGAGGCTCAGCAACTGCTTCAGCCTTGGTGGCCCTCTCAGTTGCGTTCCTCGCAGTTTCCTTAGCCAGCCGAAGCTGTTCATTAACAGCTTGGGCAGCCTTGGAACGGGCCTCGAGTCGAGCCTGAACTTCAACCTCGAGGGCCTTGAAGGCCTTCTCCTTCTCCGCAGCCACTGCGGCAAGTTTTTGGTTCTCCTCCCGGACAGCCCGCGCCTGAGCTACTTCCTTGAGGCGAGCTGTTTTTAACTTGTCGTTTTCACGACAAAGCAGCTCGACGCGCGGCTGCATCCGGGCCAGGAGAACCCGAAGCTCATTGGTTAGCCTACCCTCCTGGTAGCTAGCCATGGCTTCCCCCAACGCACCACTGGGAGCAGCGTGACGAGCCCATTCCACGCACTCCACAGGGGTGCGAAGGGTTGTTCCTCGGCGAATGTTCCATCGTGGAACATACACTTCATTGGAATCCGACACTGCAAAAAACACAAAGCAGTTAGGAAAAGATGATAAAATATATATATATATATAAAATGGGCCAGAAGAACCCTACGCACCTGTAGGGTCAATAACAGGCCGATAGCCGCCGAACCCATCACCTGAACCCAAAGGAAATCCATCCAAGAGGTCAGGCAGATGGGAAGGTGGCAAAGATTGGCGGGAAGCCCCATGCGTACCTGATGGACCGGCCGTCGTTGCCGATGGCGGGGGCATGGTAGCAGCCGCCGTGGTCGCTGCCGCGGAATCCGCAGCAATAGTAACCGCCGGCTCGGTGAAGGATGCTGTAAAAATCGCACTCACAGCCGGCGGTGACGTCATCTCGGCTGGAACAGTCGGCTCAAAGGAGTGAGCAACTGAACCAGCGGAAGCAGGCGCAGGCGCCTGGGTCGACGCCTCAGGTAGGCTGACCAAGCCTACCGTCATTGGCGGAGAGGTACTACTCGGCGCTTCACCCTGGAATGCGTCAACATCCACGCCTGCGTAAAGAAGAAAAGTGTTAAATGATAAAGCTATGAAGATTAAAGCTAAAGGAAATTTGTACTTACGGGTCTTCTTGAGCCTGAAAGTACGGACGGGCGGGGATGAACCCGATGGAGCCGGCCTCTTCACGCCGGTCACCGTTGTCATCCGGGGCTCTTCGGTGACAGTTGTCACAGCCTCCGGAATGGTGATCTTGTCACCACCGGGATTCCCCGCCACCTCTTCGCTCTCGGTCTCCGAGTCAGACCGAGGCGCTGGATCGGCTGTGGAGACCACCTTCTCCTTCCCCTTCCCGCCGGCAGCCTTCTTCTTCCGCACCAACGGAGGACCATCTGCGGATTCCTCATCAGAACATACGATTAGAGGAATTCCAGCAGAGGTTTCAACATTGAGGGGTCGAGGGTCGAAGAGCGCCTTACCTGGCCGACGGGCGCTAAGGATCTCATGGCCTAGCGGATAGACCTCCACGAACCGATCCGCCGTTTGTTCTAGGATGGGCAACTCGTTCTCATCTAGAGCGCGAGTACCCATCCGTGCGGGACCGTCAGCCTCCCGCTGGTTCAGGAGCGACTGCAGGTCGTTCCCCTCTGAAATAAACAGGAAAGAAGTTAGAAGAAATTCAAAATCAACAAAAGGGAAAAAGGCATACCGTAAGGAACAGAGTTCGAACCGTATTCGAGGACGATCGGAATCTTGCGCGCATCAGCCTCCTTCCACACCCGGCTCATCCCCAGCATCACCATCCCGGACTCCGCAAACCGGTAAACCGGAGATTGGACCCGAGATATCTTCGCAAACCATTCCGCCTCCTGGTAGCTGGAGGCGTGAAGGCTGGGAAGTGCTTGCCCGTTCTTGAATTTCATGGCAATGGGGATGGCGCGAGCGGATATGAAGAAAAACTCCCTCTTCCACGCGCGAAGACTGCGCTCGGTCGCGCAGATCTTTAAACCCTTAATCCGGGTTGTCAACGTGTACCACCCCTGGATGCACCTCCAAGTGTAGAAGGTCATCAGGCGGTCAACATAGGGCTCAACGCCCAGTATCCGGCACACCCACTCAAAGTGGCGAATCTTGGCGATCGCCATGAGGTGCAACTCGGTCAAATGAACACCGTGCCTCTCAAGGACACGGTAAACAAACTTTGTCAATGGGAACCTAAGATTCCCATAGACAAAGAATGCAGCATAAACCCCGATCTTGCCTCTGGGGGCATCGTATACCGTCTGGTGGGGTTCAGGAAACTCTGGCTCGAGAGACTCGAGCATGAACTTCCTGACGACGTACCGATATAGATCGCCAGGCAGAGCACACTGGCACTCACCAGCAGTACTCTTGTCATCAGCTGTAGAATCGATATCACGAGACATCTTGTAAAAGAAGAAGAAAACGATTTCGGGAGAATGCTTGCCTGAAAAGGATGAGTATTCGCCGGAAATCGCTTAAATGATGAAGAGAAGAGTGAAAGTGTGGATTACAAAGAACCCTCTCCCCCTTTATATACTAATCGCAATTAATGCGATGCATTTAATACGGAAGAGAGAGAAAACGAAGGTGCAATGAAACTATGACACGTGGCAAAAAGCAAGCTGGCAACAGCTGTTGACAGGACGCATACCATTAATTTAGCGGCCACGCGCCCGAAAAATCGCGCCCACGCGCTTGAAAAAGCGTCTGGAATGACCATGTACTGTCACGTCACCATAACTTCCTGCACGTCCTGACACAGTCAGAAGAAACCGTCGCACGACGTTTCAGATGTTTGGACTGTTCCTATCTTTCCACCAACTCTTCGAATTTCGAAATTCAAAATTCAAAAAGATTCAAAAGTAAGCGGGAAAATACCCCTTACCTTGGCAACCAAGTAACCCTAAGACGGGTGCGGGTACAGTGTCAAGGCAAAACCCTTCACATACTTAGCACCCGCAGGGAATTGACGCCAGGAATACCTTGGAAATAAAGTAACCGTAAGACAAGTGCGGGTACAATGTCAAGGCAAAACCCTTCACATACTTAGCACTCTGCAGGGAATTCAAACCAAGAAGGATCTTCTGGGCCATGCTTGCGGAAACGGGAATAACATCCCCGCATGACGGGAACGTCGAGAACTATATTGTTTAAAACTCCAAGATGGAATTGGTGGTTTTAGCATAATTGATCACTATGTTGAAAACTACCAAGACCCCATGGAGAATCCACACAAATGGGACTCAACGCTCCTGACGTGCGAGGAGGTTACAAACCTACCCGCTTCATACCCAAAGATCAAGCAGAAAAGTCGGGAATTTCTGCGTGACATCAGGAAAACCGCGGGAAGAATCACCACGGAAAACCTAAAAACTAAACCCTTTTCAAAACCCCTTGCTAAGTCCAAAAGTTCACCTCTTTTATTAATAATTCATGAGAAGAACATTGGACTGGGGGGACTTGAAGAGGTAGGTCCCAGCAGAGCCCAGTTGGACCCGCAAGACTCACCTTGAACAGGGACGTCTGCACAATGACCAACTGCTCCAGCAGGACCCACCATGCTCAAAGAACCTTACGCGCAGTACGCCAGCTGTACCCGCAGGGAAAGCCTCCCAATGGTGAAGTACCCCGCCTGTTCCCGCAGCTGCGGATACAAGCCATCAGGGAAGGCTACCCGCACTAACAGCAAGGCTACACGCACAAGGCATTCGTTACTTCAGTAGTCACATGAAGGAATGAGCAAGGCGGGAACACTCCCGCCTAAATGAGCCAGTCCGTATACTTCTGGAAGGTCTTTCGTACTATACCTACTAAGGTATGGGCGGAACAGACAGTTTGACCAGAGCAGCCCATGAACTAATCACAGGGTGACAGCTCACCGACAACAATACGAGGAGGAGCACCCTCTAGTACTGTTTGTCACTATTAGCCGCTGCCTACTCACCAACCCTTAAGATGGAACGTGCGCAGCCTACAGTTGGTGGAACAGTGCGTAGCCGGCAGTAAAGGAACGGTATACAGCCGACCTTATTACTGTTGGCCGTAACCTATCCACCAACCAGCATGGCCTGTGCGTAGTCCACTGTTGGTAGAACAGGAATACTATTCAGCCGGCTGTACCTGCTTGGAAACCTACCTTCGGCTATAAATACTCCAACACCTTGGAATGGTAAGGACATCATCTGATATCTCAATCTTATCTAGCAATCTCTTAATATACACTTATATTCAGAGCAATCTAGTCTGATTCTCACGCCGGAGGGTGGTCACAAGGAGGAACCCCCCCTTCTCAGTGAAGAGCTTACGGTGTCTGTTTTGCAGGTCCTCTGAAGAACAACCTTTTCTGCTGGACCTCATCCGTGGGAAACATTACTTAACCCCCAGATTATCTATAATCTGTCCAGGGTTCACTTAGTGTTTCTTCAATGACACAAACCCTTATTAATCTTACAGTTTTTGTCCTGTGATAGAAAGATCTATAAAATTAAAGTATTTTTTGTGCATCAATCAATGTGGACTGTATACCATTTAACTATTTGTGACCAGAGAAATAATATATTATCAATATTGTTCCATACTATATTATGTAATTAGTATAGTTGAGGAGTTTGACGCCGCATACATATTTTTAGTTATTTTGTATATAGGATAGATTTGATGAGCAAATTCGTTATCTATCTGACTGTCTTCGTGGTAGCGTGGCTCTGATGTGTTTTTTTAAGTCTCTTCTTACCTTGCAGTCGCTGGTTATAAACAACAAAGAAACTGTGACTTAAATAGAACTTTCCAACTAAGAGGCCGATTGGGTTTGCTATTCAAAAGGGGGTTGCGTAGCTTGTTGCCCGCTTACCTGCCACTTCATTGTAAATCGTTTGGATGTTTTTATGAAGTCACATAATGAGAGGCCGATTGTAGAATTTTAGCAAGACGAAGTAGTAAACTTTTTTTTGGTTAGATAACTCTACTAATAGCATATATAAACAAAACTGTATATAATTACATTGTAATAAACAATTTAATAGTACATAAATTACATATATTTCTTATATATAACATGTACATAAATTCACACTTACACATACACATACACATACACATTTACATATAAAAAAATAAAGATGAAAAGAAAACAAGAATTTAGATTGAGTTCTTAAACTAACATACTTGCCTTTTTATTACAAATATAAATATGTTTTATAAAAACCAAAAAAGGCTAATTTTAGCAAGCACAAGTGGCTGAAACAAAGCATGACTATTCTTTTCCCCTCATTCTTGCACGATTCATTGTTTTCAAACATTTAACAAGAAAAACAAATAATTTTTAAAAGAAAAGTATATTTTCAATTGAAATTAAAATATATATCTTCACTAAATATTAAGAAACTACAATAATTTACAAGTGATATACTATAGCTTCTAACGGTTTCAAAAACAAGTTCACACATGTATACATTATGTATACATATAGTGTACATATTCTAACGTGAATAAAATGATTCAGAGTAATAAATAAATATTTAACGGTTCTTATTTAAACTTGTGTGTGTGTATACCCACACATGTACGTACGTATGCATGTATCATTCAAATGTCGAGATCTAGACATGGTGGTCGGGATCAGGCCAATAGGTGTTGTACTTCAACCAGTCTGTCTCTTGTGGGTTTGTTATGGAACACTCCTGCTATCAACACAAGAAAACATTAAACATAAGAGTCGGAGTTGCTGAAGATAAACGAAATGTGAATAAATTTTATTAATCAATTAATCAAAAGAAAACTAGAACTTGAAAACTAATTGTAGCAATTGGAGATTTTTAAGAATTTTCTTTTCATTATAAAATTGTATTTTATTCATATTCTTTTTTTTTCCTATACACTAAAAAGACGTGTATACATGTCCTAGGATACCATACATTTGCAAAAGATTTTGTGTCATTGTCTTAATTAGCTTTTCTTTCAAACTCACTTTTGTCTTCAAACCCTACTATATCTTTCCTTCAATATTTGCTGTGCAATTATATTAGGATTTTAAATATTAAATATAAATTAAATTTTAATAATCTAAACTATGATCTAGTGATTAATAAATACGGAAGTAGTGACTCAAAACCCTTTTCACTTTATTCGAAAAACAATAATCGTGTTCTATAACGATTCCATATGTGTGTATATTTTCCTTAATCTTACCACGACCGGTTAAATATATATGTCACTTAAAACATGTACATTAGTACTAAAACGACTCGTTAAAGTACTACGTGATCAGTTTAACCATAATGCCTAAATATATATAAAAAGGTGAGTAGAAATTTAAATCGGTATTCAAACAATTTTTGGAGCAGATAACGACTGCTTCAGCTTCTTTAAACTTTTCTCTTGTTATTCAGTAGATGGAAAAGGAAGCAGGTTCCACAAATTATGGCTCATCTTTTGGCTCACTTTTTATCCCAATTATTTTCCTTTTTAAAAATAAACATAAAGCATTTTATGCATGATTTTATTGCACAAAAACAAATTAGACATGCTCATGTTAAATGTATTTCAACCACTTAAAAAAAAATAAAAAAATCATTATGTATTATAGAACACTATATTATTAAGATAACTAAAAAACTTATTTCATTTAACTTTTGATCAATTGCCGTTCATATTTTTAAAATTTTATACTTCTTTACATCAGGGCCGGCTCCAAAGAAACGAATTTTTTTTGGACCAAAGGCGAAATATTTTTTGGATCTTAAGTAAGGGAAACATTTTTTTTTGTTTAAACAATTTATTTTTAAGTGGGCTTACTTACTACTTAGTTATGATTTGAGTTGTGTAAAAAACTTGTGTATAAAAATAAACATAAAAATGTCTCAACTAAGACTAGAACCTACAACCTCTTGATTAGATGTCACACATCTTTGTCACTAGACCAAGCCAGTGGTTAAGAAGTTATGTTGAAACATTGATTATACATTAAAAAAATTATAAAAATACATAAAAAAAATTATAAATTTTTTTTCCGGGCCTAGCGGGGTGTCGGGCATGTGGCCGTCGACTACCCGGCCACACCCCTAGGCCGGCCCTGCTGTACATCATAAATATATATAAACGAAACCTTTAAAATATTTCTGGTTACTCATTACATTCTCTCAAGCTACTAGATTGCTTTTATTTGTAAATGGAGGTTTTTCATGCATTTGACCAAAATTCATGAGTATGAGTCTCACCAAACTCAGATAGCCTTTAAACGGGTTATAACATTTCACTAAATTAAAAATTAATCTAATCAAATATTTAATATGAAAATCTTATAAAATAGAGATAAATTAAAAATTAATATTCAATTTTTTTGTTATTTATATTAAGAAACAATTTTATAGTAAAAAAATAAGCAGGGTCATGGGTTTCATGAAACTGATAACTTTTAAACCGGGTTATAACATTTCATTTATTTGTGAAACCCTTTTATCATAAAATCTTAAGTATATTATTAACTCTGTTTCAATAAATAAAATTAAAATTCAAAATAATATATATAAATTAAAAACAAATAATATAAACAACTCCGTAATACAAGGATACAAGCCAGTTTCCATATAAATATGTATATTTATATACACGCTCACGTTAAGCGTATGTCATTTCCATAATCCTTCTTAGACTATGTAGGCAAAACATTCTTTTTAGGAGATCCACCCCCTATATAAATAACCTTCTTAATTACATTTGTTTTTAACTTTTAAATAATTACATTATAAAAACATATATGTAGCTTGGTACTATTACCTCCATATATGTATATTGTATACATAAACGAAATGTCTTTTTTTTTCATCGTTTCCTTTTAATTTTGTGATAAAAGAATAAGCATAACATTTCTAGCATTTTTATTTTTAAAACTTGTAATATTAAAGAAAATAATTAATTCATTTTGTTTTATGTGTTATTGTATCAATTTTATTTACTAGGCATGTATATTTTAAGATGCAAAAATTGACAAAGGTTCGTCATGTGAACTGTACCACTTTTATGTCACACATGACTTATATATTTAGTCTATGGTACAATTTTACGGTATAATTCTATACAAAATAAGACAATATATAATATTGTTGAAATATATGTTTTCTCAAAAACAAGTTGATATATAAGATGAAATCAATTCATCATCACACAATATTTGGTTATTTTATTTACCTAGAAATTGATTTTAACGTGTCATGTAAAAAGAAATTGTAATATATTTGAATAACAAAACCTAATTAAGATGTAAAAACAGTATTTAAGATGTAACAAACAATTAGAGACAATTAACTACTATAAATGTAATTAATTAATTAGAGAGTATATAGAATTCGATACTTCTTTTTGCTCTTTTTCTTTTCACGATTGTGTTGCTTCTTTGTTTGGTAATCAGTACCGTCAAAAGACATAAAGAGAAAACAACTTTCCTTTCTTTATTTTATATATTAATAAATAATATATATATATTAATCAATTACTATTTTATTTTTGTTTCTTCATCCTTTAACACGCATGTACACATATATACGAACTAAAAAAACATGTTAATTCTGCGAATCAAGTAGTATATTTATATATACAAATATTGTTAAAATGTAATTACGCTATGCTGTGTATATAATTTCACACAGTTAAGACGTTATTTTAATTTGTATTTGATCCAAACAATATATATTTAAAATGTGAAAAAACTCACTTCTTTGACATCGGTTGACGAAGATGGAGTGCATCCCATTATCATTTCTTCTAATCCTGATGCTGATCTTCCTCCCACCTTTTGATGCTGCTGTTGCTGTTTTTAAATCAATGCATAAAAATATTTATAATTATAGTATAAACAAACAGGTGTGTGTATATATGTATATATTATTTACACACATTCAACATTATTATTATTATTATTAAAATTTAAAAATTACCAAAAACATGTTTATAATATAGTATACATTTTTTATTTAAGAGCTAGCTAGCTAGCTAGCATCCAAATATCCTAAAGATGGTGTGCATGCATGCTTATTTGTTACAGCCTACAGACAAATTTAAGTGGTCTATTTCTCCACAATAATAGAACATAATTATCCATATAATCATGCATTGTCACCAAGACAAGAACATAAGTGTATATCATTACTTGTCCTCAACTTGGTTGACAAGAACTAAAAGACCCTTAATTTATATATGTCTAATTATTTTTGAAAATTTATATATATATATATATATATAATTGATTTCTTTGAGAACCACGTTGAGTTTTAAAAACTCGAAAAAACTCAACGTAACACTTTTTAAAAATTATTTTTAAACATATGTTACGTAAGTGTAAGTAACGTAAAAAAAATTACAGTATTTTTTACACAATGAATCAACTTATTACACATGTGTAACTAACATTTAAACTTGTGTAATCATCAAAAATCTTTATTCTCTCTCATGGTTATTTTTTTAATCAGATTTATTCTCAGCTAAATATTCAATACCCATTTAATTGATTGTATGGTCTATATTGAGTTCTTACAACTTATCAACTTCTCAAAATATCCTCCCCCCTCCCCCCCCCACCCCACCACACACACACACACATATATATATATATATATATATTCATTAATTTAAATAAATAAAAGTATATGTAATTAATATTATCTTACCTGAAAAGTTTCAATGATCCTAGAGACATGGAAGGAGTCATCATCAAGAATATTAATGGATGTGTGATTTAAGGGAGGAGGAGTGATGATTGCTGAGATGGCATGAGAGGGTCTGCTGACATGGAAGGCTGTCGTTGCCACGTGGTGCTGATGTGGATAATGTTGATGTTGCTTTTGCAGGTCACGCTCATCGCACGTGGTTGAAGCCTCTCCTGCTACCTGCAAAGTTCACTCATACTCTTATTACTTGTACTTCACTTAATATGTTATGTGTATATATGAGTACATGCACTATGTACAACCATTACATGCATGGAATAAAAATCAAAAGGTGGTACATTATTATTTCACACATATGTTGACTAGTCTTCCTGATAATACAAGCAATATATCCACATTTCTAGGCCTCATTTCATATCCACAAGCCAAAAGATTGTGTAAAATACAATCAACAAAACTCCTTTTGCAACCCAAACAAAAAAAAAACATTTTATGGTCTTTCAAGTTCATATTTTTATTGATATTCATGACTCAATTAATAGCACCAAAAGATTCAAGATTTTGTTCTCTTACACGGGTGGCACCGATGATGATCGAGCAGATCGTCGTACTAGTCCACTATTCGAACCGATTTAAAAAACCGGATGATGTTAGATAATATATAATTTAAATATTGGTATGCATGTATATCTATATACGTGTGTGTATATATATAACTAATTTAAACAAAATATAACTTATCTTTTTATGTGAATTTACAATTTTAACATATATGAATTATAGTAAAAAGAAGTAAATGATATTTTGGGAATAAAAGGAAAAATTTTCTGTTAAAAATCCGGTCCAACCACAAGTACGGTTCGTCTGTTCATATGATTCCAAAATAACCTACCGGTTCAAATTAAGACAGTTCAAAACTACTCAACCAGAGCGGTTGTGTAGTTCTTGGTCTAATTAGCGCACACGGTTATGAAAACAACGGGTAGCATACTTGAGATCTTTAGGTATTAGTAAGATCCAAGTTGAAGTGTTGTGTTTTCTTACATAATAGATATGTGATCTCAATAGGGGATTACAACTTTTCTTTATATATTTTTGTGCCCGATATACCTTAAGGCTGGACCCACAATATAAAAATGTTTCATCATGTACAAAAATTTGATCCAAAAACATACCTCACCGAAGCTTTTTCTATATGGCACGAAGCTAAATTGATCCACATCATGTTTAAAATGTTGCATTTGATCCATTGGATTGTAACTTGTCATAACATTGCCAACAAGTTCATCTCTAATGTTCATGTGACCAGTGACATGAGTGGTTGTAGTTGCAACATTTATTTCTTTTGAAGAAGAACAACTTCCACTTCTACTAACATTATCCATGCGTTCAATGTGAATATTATTCGATAAAAGGTTGTTGTTGATCGCTCTCTCGGACCAATTACATTGCCTCGGTTGAGTTTGGTAAAATATTTTCGATACCACAAGCTCGCCTTCCCTCTCCTCCTCATGTTGCCCGAGATGATAGTGATGCATCACCCAATTAGTTTTTTCAGGTTTCCGGTTTTTCCCAAAGTTCGTGTAAAGTACCAGGATTTTCTTACACCCTTTTTGCTTCCCACTCACCATAACGGGACGGGTCTTGCCTGTTTTATGCCATCGTGTTTCACCGCCTTGTAGATCACACTCGGTCTGGATTTTTCGCCTTTTTCTTGTGCCGGTGGTATAGGCTTTTGAAGGCCGATGAAAAAAGTGTCTACTTAATCCATCTCTTGTAACTCCTAAAAACCAAGAAACAAAATATGACAAAAGTCACAACAAACAAGAAATCATAAGTTTTATCGATATTAGGTTTATTTAGGTGTGAAAAAAATTCAAGTTGTATTAAAAAAAGTCATAACAAATAGAAAACCCTAATTTTCTTTGATTTTATTGGATAACCTAACTCATTGAAATATTAATGAACAAGAAACCTTCTACCATGATATTATTTCTTGTTCTTCTAGTATTGAGACCTTTAATGATACTCCGTTATTTTGTTGCGTACGATCTATAATATATACTCACCAGGAAGTTTTTCTGGATGTGTATAACAAATCCCGTCTTCGCCTTCGATAGTAGGAATGAACTCATCAATCAAAGGATGAGATTTGATCAAGTTTTTATCTTCAACTTTTGCTTCAAGATGTTCTATCAATTCTTGATCATTTGGATCAAACTTAACTCCTGCTGGTAGACCAACCCAATCCTGAAAATAATCAAAAAAATATTAACAAATCACATAAAAAGGTTAAAGATTTCACAAATGAGTAGAAAAATACAAACTTTTTGCAATGGAATTTGCCTATACATATTTATACACACACACATAATAAGTATAATTCTATTCTCTTGTACTTATTCTTATTTTGTCAAAATCTTTAAGTTGAAGCTAAGAATATTATCAAAGGATTATATATATATACACACAACATTAATTAAACATACCGGTTTTCCTTCGAGTTTATGACCACATCCAGGACACTGTTTAGATCCACATAATTGATGTTCTTCAAGCTTTGCATCAATGAGATCAGAGCTGCTAATCATATTCATTTCAACAATTTCCATAAAAATACAACTTGGTTTTATTCCGTTATTCGTTATTCAATCAAGCTTCGAATCGCAGCATGAAATCTTGATCATCTTTATTCTTCTTTGGTTTCTACTACTATTGAGATCTGAATGTTTATGGAAAGATAATATTATGATGATGATGATGATGATGAACAAGATGGCACACGACTCGAATAAGTTCAAAATCCCTTTTTTTAGAGATATAAACAGGTGAATACAAGAATGAAAGGATACCCGGGTTAGATATATTCTTCTAAAGTGGAAATATTCTCAAGCAAATATACCATTGTGTGTGTATGTGTTTGTATATGTGTGTGTGTGTGTTAGAGAGAGAGAGAGAGAGAGAGAGATGTGTGTGTGTGCTTTAACCACGAAAAACACCAGAATTCCCTCCAACTTTAACTGAAACAAGTGAGATAAAGGAAAAGGTGTCCCTCATCTCTTCTCTTTTAGTTCTAATTTAATTATATAAGATTAATATACATAGCTCTATGTCTATCTAACAAAGGCGGTTGCATATGACATGACTCAATGTGTGTACCTCGTTTTAGTTAAAAGAGATTGCATATTTAGATGACTTTTAACTTGTTTGGTATGTCTTTTTAACTGATTGTTGTTGGGTTTTTTTTTTTAAATTCATCTAATGATATGTTGTATGAAAACGGTTCGAGCTAGATCGTATAAATTATACAGATTATTGTGTGTAGTAGGAGTGTTCACGGTCCGGTTTTGTGTGTTTTTAGGTCAAACCGTTAGTAACGGTTTTTATTATCGAAAACCAAAGCCGAACCGTTGAAAATTAAAACCGGACCAAACCGAACCGTTACCAATGGTTTGGTTTCGGTTTGGTTTCACGGTTTGAGTTTGCCAAGCCTTTAAAAAGTATAAAATTAAAAGCTTATTCAAAATGGACTTAATTTATAGAAGTGGAAGCTAGAACAATATATGAATGTGTATACATATGTTAACATGTTAGATGAAGTTTTGAAATTAATAAGAAGTAATATAAATGTGGATGCACCAATGATATTAACAAATTTCTATATGAACCTGGAAGTAGTTAATTGATTAAAAAAGTTAATGGGATATGAGATTAGATAAGATTGGAAGCTCATATTAAAATTCTATTAAAAACTTCAACACATATACTTTTATAATGTTCATAAAATATATAGTGTCAAATCTTACGATCCGGTTCGGTTTTATTCGGCCGTTTCTGGTATAAACCGTAAACCAAATCACTCATCACGGTTTGGAATTCTTTGAAACCGACCTACCGGAAGTTAAAGAAAAAAACCGACCGTGAAACCAACCCGATGATCGGTTTGGGCGGTTTCACGGTTTGAAACCGAACCGTGAACACCCCTAGTGTAGTGTTTGCTAATATAGGTGTCCAAATGAGCCCCAATACCAAGCTCGACTACGCTCGAGCTAGCTCGTATAAATTATACAGAGCTCGAGCTCTAATGATATGTTGTATGGAAACGATTACTAAGATTATTTGCGTGTAGTGTTTGCTAATATAGGTGTGTAAACGAGCCACGAGCCCGATCTCGACTAGGCTCGAACTCAACCCAATTTATCTACACAGAGGTCAAGCTCGACTTGTTTCGATTTCTATTTTTGAAGTTCGCATTTGGCAGCTCGTTTTCTATTTCTTAATTAATTTTTATATATTTATAATTATATATATAGTTTTTCAATTAAAAATTTACATATAACATATATACTATATATTATGTAGTATTTTTCTCATAACATTACATGTGTGTATATATATATATATAATAATAATAATGATATAATTGACAGGCTCATTTAGGCTCACGGAGTGTTCAAGCTTGTTTTCGCTCGGCTTGATGGAGCTTTTTCACGAGCGATCTCGAGTCAAAAACTAAGTAATAACCATAATAGCAACCCCCTTATATTCAACTTCGGCACTCGAAATGGAGATGGAGGCCTGCCGTTTGTAGGACCAAGACATGATGGTGTCTTCAAGAAGAATACAATAGTTGGGTGTGGATCGACGGGTGTCCAGACAACTGCTCCAAACACCGTTAATTAGAGTATATGGTGAGAGATAGAACAAGCTAAGTAAGGCTGATACGTGAAGACCAAGATCAATGGTACCATGTCGTAAAAGTCATTTATTAAAGTGCCTCTACGAGTGTGTGGGCGGATAATTCTATTGCACAACATATGAGAGTTTGGACGAGTGAATGTCATATACGAAGTGCCTCTACGAGACTACGGTAAAGATTGTCATCACGTATAGGATCCCTTATGATGGCACTTAAGTTGGAGCTAGTATCGACATGGGGCGTTACAAGGCTTGCACACTGTCATGGATGCATGATGAAGAATATCACAAGCATATTGTTTGTGAGAAAGGAAAAGATCACAATTATCACGTGTGACTAACATTCCCAAAAAATGGTGTAGTGGTCCGAGATCAGATATGGAAACATCATGGAAAGTTGAGAAGTAGTACAGAATGTCATCGAAATACAAAGAAAGTAAGTGAGTTAGATCTATGTGGTGGTAAATAAAAAAAGTGAAGTGTCACATATGCTACCATGAAACCCGATAGACAAAATCAAGACGAGAACGTCTGTCATACCAAGCTCGTGGAGCATGTTACAACCCACATAAAGATTTTTAATCTGGCACACATGGTTTAGGAAAAACGAGTTAGTGAACCCATGGGTTGATGCATGAAAACGGTCTCTTGAGACATGTGATGAAGTAACATATTTTTTGCATCCATATGATGTGTCACACCCCAACCTACGGCGGAAATGTCGAGGCGTGAGCTGATTGTCACAGCTCACAAGGTACTATCATGCAATTGTAAAGCGACAATATCTAATTAATTTATTAATTGTCAACGAAAATTTAAGTACAACAAAAAATAGAGAAAATTACAATACAAAACCAACTATTCTTGTTTATGTTTAACATCCTAAGGTCATCTCTACGTGAGCTTCAGTTCAAGGAGCAATCCAGTTTATAACCTGCAAATGCGTACAAAATATATATATATTTGTCAACAACACATGTTGAGTGAGTAGATTCACCAGTTTTGACACAAACAAAATGATAATATATAATGATATAAATAATAGAGTAAAAATAAGCAAAACTGTTATCTGTGAGTATAAACAATGAAAGTGTTAAGCAAGTAATGAGTGTCGGTGAAACCATTGCCTATGCGATCGGGCTCTGGCCACTAAGACGGTCGTATGATCATACTATAATGAGATTATGTAGGACCTCTCCGAATGCGATTCAAATAAGCAAGTAAGCAAATAACAAGTAACAAACAGTCATTCAATTGATACACAACACAAAGATCACAGTTTGCGTTTGAGAAATAATAAGATAAATAATTTGATAAATGGTACGCAAGTGTTGTCACACCCGGCCCTGAGCGGCGGAAACAGCCGGGCGCGCGCGAGTGGGGATTGATAATTAAGCACGGGCCATTGCAAACATTCAAAGTAAGATTTTCATTGCGCATGAAATGTTTAATACAAATACATTACATTGTTTAAAAATTACATAAAAACATCCAAGTATAAAAACTGTTGAAGATTTCCACGCCATATCCCCTTGCGCGGCGGGAACAACCACGCGCATCGAAGGGATAGAACTAAAATCTTCCAAAAAGCTAGTTTTAGATGTTCAGCGTGAGGTGCTCTAAGTGTGACTCCATGCGCTACCTAGTTATCTCCTGAAAGACACGTAAAAACATTTGAATCAGTATAAACTGAGTGAGTTCACAAGTTTTAGTAACTTGATAAATCGTATCGCGTCATAGTCTTGATAAAAATCATTCTATAACATAATTCTGATAGCATCTTTGAAACACATGCTTAGTAAAACATAGTTCTGATAACATAATCTGATAAAATCGTTCCGCGGGTTACGCGCGAACATTTCTGGGAACTGTGCTCGTCTGTGTAAGTGGCGCTGCCACTACGAGCGAAACAAGTAATACCGTCCCGCGGGTTACGCGCGGACACATCTGAAAAACCGTGCTCGTCTGTGTAAGTGGCGCTGCCACTACGAGCGAATAATACCGTCCCGCGGGTTACGCGCAGACGTTGTGCCGGAAAACAAGGCGCTCGTCTGCGTAAGAGGAGCGACCTCTACGAGCGGGCTCGATCCCATAGTACTGCCCCGTGACACGCTAGGCACTCGTCTGTGTAAGAGGTGCGACCCCTACGAGTGGGTGGATCAAACTAGCAGTCCCTACCCTTAGAGTTCCAATGGTAAAGTGATCACTTACTCGAATTCTGGCGCACATACATAGTAAACCATAGATAACCGTTTGCATTGCTCGTAAATACACCATAATGAAACATTATTTAAACACATAATTGCTTGTATTGCTTGTAAGAGTATCATGATAAAACATAGTTTAAGTACGTGTCCCTCGCCCCGAAAACAGTTTAAAAATAGGGAAAACAGTGAAAATAGGGGCTGTGAGACTCACCTGTGGTTCTTGTTAAGGGATTAATCGAGATTCGGGTTTTCTTGGTGTTGGCCTCGGAATTGAAGGTCTAGAATGTGACATCTGCCCTGATCCGACCCGACCCAGGTACCCGTTTCTCTGACCCGATCTCTCTTTTATTATTTAATATTTATACTTATATTTTACTTTTAATAATAATATATATTTTCCTTCCCGCCTCTTTCTCTCTTTCTTTCCGCCGTCCCCTCCCTCTTCCTTCTCTCATTCCGCCTTCTTTTCCCTCTTGTCGCCGTCCCGCCCTTAAGCCTTGTTTCCCTCTAACTCTTTGCTTGTCCTTTGGTTCTTCCCGCCTAAGGATGTCTGCAGCTCCACGCGCCAGACTCCTTACATGGAAGCCTGCGTGAAGACATCTTGTTCCTGCGATGCGTGAAGAGAACTCTTCTCGCAGCGCGCTAAGAATGCATGTTCTTCCCGCAATGCGCTAAGAATGTATGTTCTTCCCGCGATGCGCTTAGAATTCTAGTTCACGCAGCACGCTAAGGATGCGATTCTTCCCGCAGTGCGCTAAGGGTTGTTGTGCCAGCCTTCGCGCTCGCGCACTCAGCCTTCCCGCGCTTAACCCTTGTATTTTCTGTTTAAATCTAGCCGTTTGCTTTTGTGTTGTCTTATCTTTTGAGCCGTTGACCTAACCCATCTAATGTCTGAAAAGCCACTTTTGGCGCAGCATGCGCACCAACCCCATTGGTTGACAGATAAAGTGACTGACATAATCTTTTGAGATCTGCTTTTGCCATGCTTGACCAGTACCTTTATCTGATCCGCCCATGCTTTTTACTGTTCCCTGTCAGCTTTATCTTGCCCCCTGCAGCTGCCATATCTTTTGATATCTTTACTTTTCAGAACTTTTTACCGTTGATATCTTTTCTTTTACTTTTTGAGATCTTTTCCCCTTTTTCTAGGGTTTGTGTCTCCTAGGGTCTTCCTATATATAATAATAATATTTTCATAACACATCACACACAAAACACTTAATCTCTCCTGTTCTCTTGCTCCTTGCTCTCTCTGCCGTCTTCCTCTCTGCCTCCGTCTTCCTCCCTGTTCTGTCCTGCTTTTCCGGTAATATATATATATTATATAATAATTTACTTATTAATTATGCTAACTTATTATCAAGACTTAAAACAGATCATTAAAACAATAATCTTATTTATAGGTTAACTTGTGCTTGTTTAAAGTTGGTTCTTGCTTTATCTTACACCGCATCGTTTATCATGTGAGTTATCTCGTATCTAATCCCTTTTTGCTTTTAATGTTTTGGGATGTTCATGTGTTCATACAACTTAGAGTCTTAAACTTGTTTATGAACTTTAGTCGCGCAGTATCCCATGTGTTGAGGACGTAGACTTGGCTGTTTATTTGTATGTGTGGATCATTAACCGTATGGACGGTCTATTCCGCAGTTTTCATGGTACCATTAGATGAACACGGGAGAACTATCGTTTATGATTTTCTCTTTTGTTACACTTGCACAGTTAGTCTTGTTTGTGAGCTCAATTGTGAGCACTGGCAGTCTTGTCTCTTAGAGTTGGTCCCGATCAGATTACACCCTTGTTGAAAACCAGACATACACATGTTGCGCGCAGATTTATTGTTATCTATGTATTGTACTAAACTTGATTTCTCACCAACACGCAAGTGTTTGACGTTTATTTTAACACATGTTCAGGTTTGCAGTAGCTGTTTTGGAGCTTGTGGACACGTAGGACGTTTTTACTTTTGGACCTAGAATTAAAATGTATCAAGACAAGTTAATGTTGTTTGAATGTTATAATTTATAATATATTGATTTATGTTTGATTTATGTTTGATTTATGTTCTTTATTTTCCCCGCTGCGCGTGCGCGATAAAATGTGTATTAATAAATATTGACACCAATAGTGTCGCGAGTAATGAAGCAATATGTGGCGCCCCGATGTATAATCCGCCTTTGGTCGGGGTGTTACAGATTGGTATCAGAGCCAGGTTGACTTTAGGATAGGTGGTTAGACGTAACGGCCTAGAATACCTAAGAGTCCCTTCTCGCGCATGAGAGAAATCTCATGTTTGCGCGCTTATTGTTAATTACTCGTTATTTATGAATATGCTCGCACTTGCGCAGTATATGATTTTATGTTTTATTCCGCGATATTTCGATTTTTGTGAATTTCGATTTTTATTGATTTTACTTACATATTCGTTTGTTGGGATTGAAAACCCGAAAAGTCATGGTGATACATGAATAGTTGATTTTCAATTTCCATTTACGATTATGTTCTGAGGTTGGAGACTTGAAAAGTCATGGTGATACATGAATTGTCAACCTCCAATACTCATTTTCTTGTATATTTTATATTGAAGATTGGAAAGTCATGGTGATACATGAATCGTCAATCTCCAATACTCGTTTACTCGTATATTTTAAATTGGGAATTCGGAAAGTCATGGTGATACATGAATTGTCGATTTCTGATTCGAATTTGTTACCTTTATTAAGTCTGCATTTTGGGTCATTTATTTTACTTTAACTTTTGATAGTATCTAACTCTGCGAAACCAAGCTTTGTAAGATTAAAACTTTGCGATAAAAACCAAGATATTAACTAAAATTAAAACTTTTATAGAATGCCTCCGCTATCTCGCCGATTTCAGAGAAGAGAAGCCTCGCGCATGCGTAGACAGCAACGTTCCCAGGAAATGGCCGCCGCAATAGCCCAAGCTTTGAGCCAAAACAATACCAATACTTCGAGTTATAACATTAAGTCCTTTAACGCGGGTAACCCTCCAAAGTTCACAGGTCTTGAAGGAGCCACCGTGATGCTCCAGTGGCTCGAGAAGATAGAAAACACCTTCCTTCACACCCAATGCCCCTCAGAAAGACGAACCCTATATGCTTCCAGTGTCCTGGAATCCAGAGCGCTTACATGGTGGAATGGAGTAGCTCATGCGCGTGGCGCAGAGGCTGCTTCTAGCATGACATGGGAGGAATTCAAGGAGATTCTTACGCGAGAATTCTGCCCTCCCAACGAAATTAAGCGCCTGGAGGAAGAATTCTGGAACTTGAAGCAATACAGCGGTGAAGCGCGCGAGTACGCGACGCGCTTCCACGAGCTAAGCTTACTGGTCCCTCACCTTGTTACCCCTTCACGCCGAGCAATCGAGAAATTCCTTGGGGGTCTCCCCATGGAAATTCAAGATTCTGTATGGGCCAGAAACCCAGTTACCCTCTCTGACGCCATTGAGTTGGCCGCTGTGCTCAGCGACAACCATGTCAGAGCAGGAACTCTGTTCCTGCGGGGAACTGAGAAGACCAAAACCACCAAAACTGTCCCTGAACCCGCAGAAACCAAACCAGAACCCTCAAACCGTAACAACCTCAAGCGCAGGCGCAAGGCCTATGCGCTTACCAACCCGCCCATTGTCCAGCAACCCGTTTACCAACCCCCAGTTTACGCGCCTAACCCACTGTCAACCTACCCAGCACCTCCTGTAGTCCATAACTATGCCTTAACCAATCCAGCACTCCCTGCCCCGCCTCCTAAGAAACCTTACACAGGAAACCATCCCTTTTGCCCAACCTGTAGATTTCACCACCCAACCCAAACCCCGTGTCGACTTTGTACCCGATGTGGCCGTACTGGTCACACTGCTGAAAACTGTAGAGTCCTTCCCGCAAATCCAATTGCGCCAACACCACCAGTCTACCCGCAGAACCCACAATCAATCTACCAAAACCCACGACCCAGATCGTGCTTTAACTGCGGTGATCCCAGTCATTTCCGGAACGCGTGCCCGAGACTGCAAGTGCAAATCACACAAGCGAATCCGGTGAACCAGATTTCGAACCAAGTGACGCGTGGACGAGCTTTTAACATAACCGCGCACCAAGCGCAAGCGAATAATGACGTAGTTAATGGTACATTTTTACTTAACGGATTTTATGCTTCTGTACTTTTTGATACTGGCGCCGATCGAAGCTTTATCTCTCGCGCCTTCGAGCAGAAGCTTGCGCGACCGCGCAACGATTTAAAAGAAGATTTTTCAGTTGAATTGGCTAATGGTGAAATTATTTTAATTAACTCAGTGATTAAAGATTGTACGCTTAATCTTAACGAAAACGATTTTCTGATCGACCTCATCCCTATGCCTCTTGGAAGCTTTGATGTTATTATTGGTATGGACTGGCTCTCGCATAATCGCGCCGAAGTTATTTGCGCCAAGAAATTGATTCGCATACCTCGAGAAAATGGTGATCTTCACATCTACGGCGAAAAACCCTCCAGTGGTCTTAAACTTATGTCTTGCGCCGAAGCCCAAAGACTCTTGCGGAAGAAGTGTATTGCATTTCTAGCCCATGTGGTCAAACCTGCTGAAGAGAAGAAGCTTCGCGATATCCCTGTTGTGCGTGATTTTCCTGAAGTTTTTCCTGATGATCTTCCTGGTATCCCTCCCGCTCGTGAAGTCGAGTTCCGTATTGATCTTGTCCCTGGTGCTTCCCCCGTAGCTAAATCTCCTTATCGTCTTGCACCCGCTGAGATGCAAGAATTGGCAAGCCAACTTCAAGAGTTGACTGCTAAAGGATTCATTCGCCCTAGCTCTTCGCCCTGGGGTGCTCCGGTGTTGTTCGTTAAAAAGAAAGATGGATCGTTTCGCATGTGTATAGATTACCGCGAGTTGAACAAACTCACCATTAAAAACCGGTATCCCTTACCGCGTATTGACGACCTCTTTGATCAACTCCAAGGTGCCTCTTGTTTCTCGAAGATTGATCTCCGCTCTGGCTATCACCAGTTGCGCATCCACGATGAAGATGTTCCGAAGACTGCTTTTCGAACTCGTTATGGCCATTTTGAATTCTTGGTCATGTCCTTCGGTCTAACCAACGCACCCGCCGTTTTCATGGATCTTATGAATCGGGTGTGTAGGCCTTTCTTGGATAAATTCGTGATCGTGTTTATCGATGATGTTCTGGTGTATTCTAAGACCAAGGCCGAGCATGAGCAACATCTTCGGTTAGTGTTGCAGAAGCTTCGAACCGAGCAGCTCTATGCTAAGCTTTCCAAGTGTGAATTTTGGTCTGATGAAGTACAGTTTCTTGGTCATGTTGTAAACAAGATGGGTATTCATGTCGACCCATCCAAGATTGAAGCAATCAAGAACTGGATTACGCCATCCTCTCCTTCTGAGATCCGTTCCTTTCTAGGCTTAGCTGGTTATTACCGGCGCTTTATTTCGAACTTCTCGAAGATCGCTTTGCCTTTAACAGCTCTGACGCACAAAGGTAAACCGTATATTTGGGGCTCGAAGCAAGAAGAAGCCTTTCTGACGCTCAAGCGTTTGTTGTGTAAAGCTCCTGTTCTTGCGCTACCTGAGGGTAATGATGATTTTGTCGTGTATTGCGATGCATCCAACCAAGGTCTTGGTTGTGTTCTTATGCAACGAGGCAAGGTTATCGCTTACGCATCGAGGCAACTTAAGGTTCATGAAAAGAATTATACAACTCACGATCTCGAACTTGGTGCAGTTGTTTTTGCCTTGAAGATCTGGAGACATTACCTTTATGGTACTAAGTGTATCCTTTACACTGACCATAAAAGCCTTCAGCATATCTTTGATCAAAAGGAACTTAACATGAGGCAACGCCGATGGAACGAACTCATCAGCGATTACGATTGTGAGATCCGGTATCATCCTGGTAAGGCTAATGTGGTAGCCGATGCGCTCAGCCGAAAACCCTGCCAACTTAACTGTATCTTGCCGCGCACCCAGCTTCACTTCGCGCCGATTCAAAGCAACCTTGAATCGCGTATTCGTGACGCGCAGCGCGCATCCATCAGTAATGGTAACCTTCGCGCCGAGTTAGCGTGTGGCGCGGAAGCACATTTTGTCCCTAATCTGAGTGGAATTCTCTGCTATCTTAATCGCATCTGGATCCCCTTTGATGAGAATCTTCGCGCTGATATCCTGAGTGAAGCGCACAAATCTCGGTATTCTATTCATCCTGGCGCTGATAAGATGTACAAGGATTTGCGCATAACTTATTGGTGGCCCGGTATGAAAAAGGATATTGCTGTGTTCGTAGCTAAATGCCTGACTTGTTCTAAAGTGAAAGCTGAACACCAACGCCCATCTGGTTTGCTCGAACAACCAGAAATTCCTACGTGGAAATGGGAATGTGTAGCGATGGACTTTATTACCAAGTTACCTTTGACAGCAAGCAAACATGATAGCATTTGGGTAATAGTGGATCGATTGACTAAATCTGCTCACTTTCTGCCCATTCGTGAAAACTACCGTGTTGAGCAACTCGCGCAGCTTTATGTCAAGGAAATTGTCTGCCGCCATGGTACTCCTTTGAGCATCATATCCGATCGCGATGGCCGTTTTATATCTCGCTTTTGGAAATCTCTCCAATCTGCGCTAGGAACTCGCTTGGACATGAGTACGGCATATCATCCTCAGACTGACGGTCAGTCTGAGCGAACTATTCAAACTCTTGAGGACATGCTCCGATCTTGTGTTCTTGATTTTGGAGGTAATTGGGATTCGCACCTGCCTTTGATTGAGTTCTCTTATAATAACAGCTATCATTCCAGTATCGGTATGGCCCCATTTGAAGCACTTTACGGTCGTAAGTGCCGCTCCCCGATTTGTTGGAGCGAAGTGGGTGAAGCTCAAATCACAGGACCCGAACTTGTTCAAGAGACAACCGATAAAATCGCCAAGATCCGTGATCATCTGCTGACTGCCAGAAGCCGACAGAAGAGTTACGCAGATCGTAGGCGAAAGCCTCTCGAATTTCAAGTTGGTGATCTTGTTCTCCTCAAAGTGTCGCCCTGGAAAGGTGTTGTCCGCTTTGGGAAGAAGGGTAAGCTTGCTCCTCGTTATGTTGGTCCATTCAAGATTCTCGCGCGTGTGGGAAAAGTTGCCTACAGACTTGACCTGCCGCCCGCGCTCAGTAATGTGCATCCAACGTTCCATGTATCCAATCTCAAGAAGTGTTTAGCTGACGAGAACCTTCACATTCCACTTGATGAAGTTCAAATTGATGAATCTATGCATTTCGTTGAGAAGCCTGTTGAGATTATGGATCGCGAGGTTAAGCAAACCAAGCGCAGTCGTATCCCTATCGTGAAAGTTCGCTGGGAGTCCAAGCGCGGAGCCGAGTTTACATGGGAAAGGGAAGATCAAATGAAGATCAAGTACCCGCACCTGTTCTCTGCGCAACCTACTTCGAGATAAATTTCGGGACGAAATTTCTTAAAGTAGGGGAGACTGTGACATCTGCCCTGATCCGACCCGACCCAGGTACCCGTTTCTCTGACCCGATCTCTCTTTTATTATTTAATATTTATACTTATATTTTACTTTTAATAATAATATATATTTTCCTTCCCGCCTCTTTCTCTCTTTCTTTCCGCCGTCCCCTCCCTCTTCCTTCTCTCATTCCGCCTTCTTTTCCCTCTTGTCGCCGTCCCGCCCTTAAGCCTTGTTTCCCTCTAACTCTTTGCTTGTCCTTTGGTTCTTCCCGCCTAAGGATGTCTGCAGCTCCACGCGCCAGACTCCTTACATGGAAGCCTGCGTGAAGACATCTTGTTCCTGCGATGCGTGAAGAGAACTCTTCTCGCAGCGCGCTAAGAATGCATGTTCTTCCCGCAATGCGCTAAGAATGTATGTTCTTCCCGCGATGCGCTTAGAATTCTAGTTCACGCAGCACGCTAAGGATGCGATTCTTCCCGCAGTGCGCTAAGGGTTGTTGTGCCAGCCTTCGCGCTCGCGCACTCAGCCTTCCCGCGCTTAACCCTTGTATCTTCTGTTTAAATCTAGCCGTTTGCTTTTGTGTTGTCTTATCTTTTGAGCCGTTGACCTAACCCATCTAATGTCTGAAAAGCCACTTTTGGCGCAGCATGCGCACCAACCCCATTGGTTGACAGATAAAGTGACTGACATAATCTTTTGAGATCTGCTTTTGCCATGCTTGACCAGTACCTTTATCTGATCCGCCCATGCTTTTTACTGTTCCCTGTCAGCTTTATCTTGCCCCCTGCAGCTGCCATATCTTTTGATATCTTTACTTTTCAGAACTTTTTACCGTTGATATCTTTTCTTTTACTTTTTGAGATCTTTTCCCCTTTTTCTAGGGTTTGTGTCTCCTAGGGTCTTCCTATATATAATAATAATATTTTCATAACACATCACACACAAAACACTTAATCTCTCCTGTTCTCTTGCTCCTTGCTCTCTCTGCCGTCTTCCTCTCTGCCTCCGTCTTCCTCCCTGTTCTGTCCTGCTTTTCCGGTAATATATATATATTATATAATAATTTACTTATTAATTATGCTAACTTATTATCAAGACTTAAAACAGATCATTAAAACAATAATCTTATTTATAGGTTAACTTGTGCTTGTTTAAAGTTGGTTCTTGCTTTATCTTACACCGCATCGTTTATCATGTGAGTTATCTCGTATCTAATCCCTTTTTGCTTTTAATGTTTTGGGATGTTCATGTGTTCATACAACTTAGAGTCTTAAACTTGTTTATGAACTTTAGTCGCGCAGTATCCCATGTGTTGAGGACGTAGACTTGGCTGTTTATTTGTATGTGTGGATCATTAACCGTATGGACGGTCTATTCCGCAGTTTTCATGGTACCATTAGATGAACACGGGAGAACTATCGTTTATGATTTTCTCTTTTGTTACACTTGCACAGTTAGTCTTGTTTGTGAGCTCAATTGTGAGCACTGGCAGTCTTGTCTCTTAGAGTTGGTCCCGATCAGATTACACCCTTGTTGAAAACCAGACATACACATGTTGCGCGCAGATTTATTGTTATCTATGTATTGTACTAAACTTGATTTCTCACCAACACGCAAGTGTTTGACGTTTATTTTAACACATGTTCAGGTTTGCAGTAGCTGTTTTGGAGCTTGTGGACACGTAGGACGTTTTTACTTTTGGACCTAGAATTAAAATGTATCAAGACAAGTTAATGTTGTTTGAATGTTATAATTTATAATATATTGATTTATGTTTGATTTATGTTTGATTTATGTTCTTTATTTTCCCCGCTGCGCGTGCGCGATAAAATGTGTATTAATAAATATTGACACCAATAGTGTCGCGAGTAATGAAGCAATATGTGGCGCCCCGATGTATAATCCGCCTTTGGTCGGGGTGTTACATAGAATACGATTAAATAACAAGAAGTATATATATTAAGATCAAGAAATAGGAGAATATAAGGGTTGGAGAGTAGATCTCAAGGTTATAATCTCGGCTTACCTAGTAACAGGATCGGATATGAAAACAACGGATGCTTGGGAGGTGATTAGTGCAAGTTTGCAGTTCTTAAGAGAGAAGTTTGAAGTGTGTTTTGGGTGATAATTTAGGTTACATATTTATAGGCAAACTCAAGGGAACACAATCCCTTGCTTTAGGGGATTGTAATCTTTTCATATCTAGGTGTAATGATGATAAAGTATGGAAATTATTATTATTTATTTAAAAGTGGAGGAGTGGATAAAAGATTTTGATTTGATTTGGACAGGATATGCAGGTCTGTGGTTGGTGGGAGTAGGGTGGCTGACAGTTGACTTTTCATGTTACAGTATGCTTTTTCAGATGCTTTTGTCAGTGTACAGTAAAAAGTGGAAAATCTCTGAAACACGCTACTGTTTCCTTTTGGGCGGGAGTGATTCCCTTATATCTGGGGATTAGGCTAAGTATTCTGCGCGTATAACTTTGTGCGCATAGCTTTCTGCGTGAAGGACACTTCTTTGCTGCGGGTAGGTGCGTAACCTTTTCGCAGTCAGGGACATTGAGTTTCATTTGTAGATTCTCCAGGTGGTCTTGGTATTTCAACATAGTGATCAGTCATGTTGAAGTCAATTCCATCTTGGAGCTTCAGACAAACTAGCTCTCAATGTTCCCGCCATGCGGGGAGGTTAGTTCCCCTTCCGCACGCGCATAAACGATTTGGGATACACCTGCCTTAGCATCATGCGAGACGGTCAACCCATTAGACAACATTAAGTTATAGAAACATAAAACCAATACACTCGCGCATGGCGCATATAACATATGCCCAAGCAGGTTCTTAACATGGTGCGCTCGCGCAGGGTGCACATAACAAATACCCGCGCCGACTAACATAGCGTGCTCGCGCAGGGCGCACATAACATGCCCGCGCTGACTAACATAGCGCGCTCGCGCAGGGCGCACATAACAAATGCACGCGCTGATTCTAATATGGCGCGCTCGCGCAAGGCGCATATAACATAATTACCTAATATTTAGGTTGATTACTTGGTTTATAGGGTTGGGAAATTACCGGGTGTCACAAGTGTCCCCAAAACATTTGAAAACAAGTAAAATAGAGGAGTGTTTACTCACCTGATCAGATGAACGAAACATAAGTGGTGATGATAGAATGATGAACCCTTCGGGATTCACTGACAAGTATTCCTAGTTAAATAATAGTAATAAGATTAATTATAAAGAGATAACATAATTTCATGATTTAAGATCTCGATGTGATTTAAGTTATGATTGGGGTCGAGATGCTATTATTTGAATGATCAGTTAATCCCTACGGTCATTGTTATTAATAGTCTTATAAATTATAAATTCCCAAATAATTACCAATGATATAAAATAAAATTAATTACTTAAATAATTTGAATAATTAAGATGTAAGATATGCTTGTAATAACAAAATCTACATAAGTAAATAGTTAAATATATATAAACTAAATAAAATAATTTAATTGAAATATCCATTTAATTACTTGAATTAATAAAATACTAATATATAAATAAATAAGTAATATTAATAATTATGTGTAATTATTTATATACAATATATAGAAAAATGTAAATAAATATTTTGTTTAAATCTTTTAAGAGAAAATCTATTCGATATGTTTATTATATATATATATATATATATAACTAATATAATCAAATTTATAACGACGTTCAACGACGAAAAAACACCAATATTAGTTTCGGGTTTTAATCAAATAAAGCTTGTTTTATTATTAATATATACATACGTAAACGAAAGTTTTTAACGCCATTTGACAAAAATGATGACTTAAATGGTGTCGGTTTAAACAAAATAATGTTATTTGATAACTAATACTAATTATACTTAATTAATTAGTCATTGAAACAATTAAAAAGGAAAACAAACTAAGCAGCGCCTCTGCCCGGATTCGAACCTGGGTAGATGGCCGGCTCGTGACAACAACCAAGACACACACCAGCCACTGGACTAGTGTGTCTGGATGGTTGTAAACCCAGAACAAAACGTTAAATCCATTAGCCCAGAAGAAACCCCCAATTCAAATAAACCCTAGATTATCAAATTGATCAATCCGTTCACATATCAATGTAACTGATATGGGGTTATTGTTAAGAAGATAATGTTAATTACCTTAAACGAGGTTGGATCGATGATGAACGGAGATAATCAAAACTAAATTATTCGTAGGGTTATGTTCGAGAGATGTAGAAGGAGAATAATTGAGATATTATCAACTGTAGTTAGTCCAATCCCAAAATGCTATATTATAATCAAATCGTATATCAATTGATCCTTGTTTCCAAATCAAAAACGTCGATTAAATGACGAGGAATAATGGTATTGCTCTTGTTTAAGCCGTAAATTGAGGTCCAAGAAATCAATTCGGGTCATGGATACAGGTTGGGTTAATGGGTAATTGGATGAATGGGTTATAAAATGCAGATTTTCATTTTGGTCCTTCAAGTATAGAGATGGAAACACAAGGAGGGTAAAAGTATAGTTTTGGGCAAAAATTGCCATAATGTATAAGTTATAAATATATAATATAAATAATTAAATAATATTATCATAAAATTTAAATTAACTCGATATTTATTTGATAAAATAACCCGAACGTAGAAGTGGGTCGGTAACGGATATAAAACAGTAGTTTGAAAATCCATGTTGTTACATGATGCATGGGCCAAAACCTAGAGATCGCCAATGATACAACGATACGCTTGGTGGCCGGTTTAACGACTAGATTAAATATTTCAGTACAATCAATTCCAACTGTTTGTTATTTTCCATTGCAGGACCAACTGAATGGTTACATCTGAATGGAACCATTCAGATGGAAACATCTGATTCATTCAGATTTCAGACTGTTTAGTTCTAGACATAGAAACATCTGAATAGTTAAAACTGGGTCTGAATCATTCAGACTTAGACATGTTGCTGAATGAGATAGAGGCCTATTCAGATCTAGCTCATTCAGATCTGAATGAACCAAACAACCCCTTAGTATGGTTGAAGTACGCCTATTTGACAATCCTAATCGGTGCAGAAAATCCGAATAAGACAAGGACGGATATGTTATTCGTTCTTATATGAATTTTGGCAAATATATATGGTGGCCTGATTCATCATGATTAATCAATAATATGGTGAACAATCATGATAAAACACTCTATAATCAATGTGTCATTGTATGATTGTATCGATAACTGAATAATTACATGAAGAACATCATACACACACATACATACAATCAGGTAAACGCTCATGCTAACCTGGGGAGAGCTCTTAAGGAGACTCTAAAACCCACACATAACAAATGATCTCCTAAGCCACCGAGTCTTGACATCCAAACTAGCCGTCTCAAGTGATGTCCAATTAAGTGGATAAATGACCTCTACACCGTCTTACAAGTATAGAAATTGGATAATTTTCACACTTCCTCTATGATGAATGTTTTAGTGTTTTAAAGTGAGGAAAGTTTGATGGTGACATGCTTGTGCATGAGCCACCACCTTTTTTATATAAAATTATCTTATGTAATTATTTAAATTTAATATATGATACAATTGAATATATTGTTCAAATAATTATTTTAAATACTTTTTATTATTTATATTAAACTTGTAGTTATCCTTGATACATAATTCATAAAACAAAAACTATAACATTTTTATTCATTTTTAAAATAATCAGTATTAAATGCCAAAAAGGTTATCATATAAGCATGGTCAATTTCTAGAACTAAGCTTTACTCAATTTCGATAGCTAACAAATGATGAAATGACAAGAAAACAACTAGTTTCTATAAAGGACTTCGTGACTTGAGTGTGTATACCCTGAATGACCTCTACCAATCGTATATTTCTAGACTTTGTTCGGTTACTGATATTAATTTTAAAGAAAACCTTAAATATGACTGTGAAAAAGAAAAAAAAACATGTGTGTGGGTGTTGGGGGGGGGGGGGGGGGGGGGGGGGAGTCACATCATCATCATTTAACCGCCAAACCACCACACACATTGAACAGGAGCGCGCCAAAGAGTGATTAGCCCCTTTGGCTGCAGTGGCGAGAAAGACGACTGAGAGGTGGGACCACATATTTCTCCAACCAATTACATTTACCCGTCTATTCTTTTTAGGAATATTGGATTTTAATAATCCCTATTAAATGATATTGGCAGATAATAATCCCTATTCGTTTTATCGCTGTTGGCGGTCCTAAATTCAAAAAAGTTGGCCCCCAATGGTCCCCCGTTAAAAATGACTTAACGGCGTTATAGTTTTTTCTGAATTTCAAACTAATGTTTTAGGGCTTTTAATCGTTAGGAGTATACGAGTCGATTGATGTAAAACTTAGTTTGAAATAGTGCTTCAAAATGACGAAACAATGCTTCAATTCGGGTGTTTGAACTTACAGTTAACCAAAATCGAGTCGTTTGATCATTGTTTCGAACTAAGTTTTACACCAATCACCCGTATCCTCCTAACGATTAAAAGACCTAAAACATTGGTTTGAAATTCAGAAAAAACTATAACCCCGTTAAGTCATTTTTAACGGGGGACCATTGGGGGCCAACTTTTTTAAATTTGGAACCGTCAGTGGTAATAAAACGAATAGGGATTATTATCGGTCAATACCATTTAATAGGGATTATTAAAATCCAATATTCCTTCTTTTTATATATAAATAACATTAAATAATAATTGTGTATTTATTTAAACCATTACACGTGTTTGATGGTTTAGTTAGTAATTGTCCCTTCATCTACGTGACAATGACATCACATCACTTTTTATTAACTAACCATCCACATAAAACATAGTCTTAGTCGGAGGTCGTGCCTAGTGGCTCTGAGTTCTAACTCACAAAGTGTGTAAATTGTTGAGGAGTTTTAGTCGTTAGAAAAATGGTTAATGTTGGGTTATTACAATGAATATTAGAAATAATCAATCATGTCCAGTAAAATCCCACCGACAGCAAAGCTATAAGTAGGGTCTGGGGAGGGTGGGATGTAGGCACACCGTACCTCTATCCAAAGGAATAAAGAGGTGGCTTCCAGAGAGACCCTCGGCTTTAGGCACATTTGTATGAAGCAAAATAAAAGAAATCAAAGTTTAACAGTTATATAAAAACTACTACTAATTATAATAATATTAATAATAAGATCACAGTTTACAAATAGGGGGGGGGGGGGATGAGGTAAAAACCAATCAAATAGCATCAAACATGGGCCTTGATTAGGTTTAACAAAAGAGAGAATCATATTTTAATATTTTTTTTGTTTGATAACTGTTTATATTTATTATTCAGTTACTTTGACTGTTGACTAATAAAAACGTCGAGACACGCTTTATTAACTAAAGAAGATCACCAGAACTATTATTAATTAATTTTATTTTAAGAGTAAAGTGGTTATTTTGTTCTTTTGGTTTAGCAAATAAAACGAATTTAGTTCAAAAAGTTTATTTTTTTGTATATGACCCTCCACATTTCCTAGTTCTTGCCAATTACATCCAAACTACTAACTCCGTTAAATTTAATCGTTAAGTCAGGGTTAAACATGTCTTTTCACCCTTTCTTTATTATAATACTTATTTTAGTTAACTGCGGTTTTCGTCCCTCTAGTTTTTCCAAATCTGCAGTTTTAGTCCAGTAGTTTCAAATTTGCAATTTTCTTCCCTATGGTTTCATTTCACTTGCAATTAAACCCGGATTCCCTGACATCGTTAAGTCTGGTCGTTAATCCCATCAGTGTGCACTTCACGTGAGGGACAGTTTTGTTCCTTGTTTTTTTTTCTTTTTTTCCCAAATACACCTCAGCCCCTCATGTGAGGGGGCTTGCGAATCAGGACTGAAGTTTATTTAGGGAGAGAAACGTCAAAACTGGTCGTCACCTGAGGGGCACGCAAATGGGCTAACGACCAAAATTAATGAGGTTAATAAAATCGGGTTTGATTGCAATTGAAATGAAACTACAAGTACGAAAATTGCAAATTTGAAACTACTGGACTAAAACTGCAGATTTGGAAAAACTAGAGGGACGAAAACCGCAATTAACTAAAATAAGTATTATAATAAAGAAAGGGTGAAAAGACATGTCTAACCCTGACTTAACGATTAAATTTAACGGGGTTAGTAGTTTGGATGTAATTGGCAAGAACTAGGAAACGTGGAGGGTCCATATGCAAAAAATAAACTTTTTGAACTAAATTCGCATTATTTGTCAAACCACAAAGACGAAAATGACACTTTACTCTAATTTTAATTTTGAAGTATAATTATACCAAAAAGTTCATCCCATACGAGATCTTAGATATATAATTATAAAATATACAAATAAAGTTCGTGTATCATTTTATTGTCAAAGAATCAAGTGGAGTAAGTGATTTGATCGATGTTTCTTAGTAACAAGTTAGAGCACCTAGTTGTCTCATGGAACCTGTTTTAATATATAACAATCTAAAGCTCATAATAAATTATAATATAAGAACTTTGGTGTAAGATTATTTGAGAAATTTGGTGTAAATTACAAATAGAAGTTTAATCAACTTAAATAGAGCATATGAAAAAATATATTAATTCGTGATACGAAGTTGATCCTATAGGACTTTTATTTGGACTTTCTTTCTTTCTTTCTTTCTTTCTTTTTTTTAACGATCAACGAATTCTTTAATAAAAGCCCAATATATCTTTGAGTGTGATAGTCAGAAAATGTGGCTGTAAACTGTGATGGACCTATTATTTTTTATCGGGCCAATACTTACCAACTAAAAGCCCAATATATTGATATTAAGTTATTAGGTCACTAGTTTGAAACCCGTGTATTACACGAAAATTAATGAAAATATTAAACTTTAAAAATTAAACAAAATACAATCAACAACATAATTATCATATAATTACATTTACATTAAAATTACAGGAATTACAAAACAGACATTACACAAATATTTTACAAATAGCTAAATATTTCCTTGTAAACCACATTTGGAGTTATATTGGTCAATCAAGAATCAAAACTTTTAGTCCACATCTGCTATTAACTCTTGAAAAGGCCACGTGTTGTTGTCCGTGTGAGAACACATGTTCTTTCAAGTACAAATCAACCTCAGATAATGATTGACCTTGGCTTTTGTTTATAGTCATTGCGAAAACATACTGCAAGGAGGAGTTGTCGTCTTTGAAATCAAAATGCTAATTTGTTGTCTATTGGAATCAATGGGGTTCTATGAATCAAAACTCTACATCCAATATTAGTACCAAAAATAATTTTTTGCTTCAGCTACACGAGTACATAAAGATATAATATGTAGTCTAGTACCGGTACATAACCCATTTTTTGGGTCAAGATTTCTACGGAGCATAGTACATGAACACCAACTTTTATCATAAGCTTGTGATTTGGTAGTCTAGGCTTTCTGGGACCAAGTTCAGGCAAGTATAAAGATGTATCAGCATTGTCATTGACATATTCTGATTGACATATAGAATCTGAACTCAAGTACTCGACTTCATGATATGTGGTCAATATATATAATGTAAATTTCTAAGAAAGAAAGTGTTTTAATTGACTTCTATTTTATATCCGTTAAGATACTAAAAAAATAAAAACATTCCAAACACTTCAATCCCATATGACATGTTCTTTTTCTGTATCTAAATTGTTTCATTTACTACTTATGGATAAACATGAGGTTAAAATATAAAAAGAAAAAAGAACATATAAATAAACATTAAGACATTTACCTTCCATGTAGAGGTGCACAAAAAACCCGAACCCGGAACTGGACCCGAAATAAATACCCGGAACCGGTTTTTCTAATACCCGGGTTTTTTATACCTGAACCCGTACCCGACCCTACCCGTAGGGTATGGATAGGATATTCATTTTGGCACTGAAACCCGAACCCGAACCAAACCCGATTTGTACCCAGTAATACCCGAAAACCCGATTTGTACCCGGTAATACCCGAACCCGAAACCGGGGTTTTCCAGTACCCGGAAACCATGGTTTTCCAATACCCGATGTATACCCGAAAAATACCTTAAAAATACCCAATAATACCCCTAAAAAGTGTAAACTTTTAAAAAATCCAATCTATACCAAAAAAATACCAGAAAAGAACCCGTAAATAGGGTTTTTTCAATACCCGATAATAGGGTATTCAAATACCCGGTGCTATACCCGACCTGAACCCGATGCATAGGGTATGGTTTTTAGAGACAATACTCTACCCGAACCCGAACTGATTACTACCAATACCCGATCATACCCGTACCCGTTCATACCCGAACCCGGTTCTATACCCGAACCCGGGTATTTAAAAAACCCGATTTGTGCACCTCTACTTTCATGTATTAGTCCAGAACCGATGATTAAGAATTTGTTTATTTTGTCTTTTTAGGCTTCTTAACAAATCTTGAATTTATCAAGATGTCTAAGAATACAATAATCTTAGGAAATGCATGAACTTGCATTATGATAAAAAGGTGAAATGTCTACTACAAAATGAAGTTAACATCGACAAAGAGCTACACCTTCAAACAATTATAAAAACTACTAATATTTTCTGTATATGAAGACTCACCATTTCAAAGCCATAGCTTCCATTAATATCATTTGGACAGTCAACAAACTATATACAATTGTCTTTGTTTGTCTAATGCGAAACAACAAAAATTGTGTCTCAAACTTCATGAATATTGATTACAAATTTAACTTTTATAATGAAGATTTTAGATGTTGAACTAATATTGCTTTCAAATATCATGTTCTTCCTCAATATTATAAAGGTATAGTAAGCGAGCAAGTAGGCGCTACAAATAAATTTAGTTGTTGCCACATAATCAAATAAGCAATGAACACATATGTCCTGTAAATCCATGTGATTGGTAGAATATTGTTTAATTAATTATTTGAGTTGTTGTCAAAGTCTAACAAAATTATCTACTATTGCCGGTACCACATCTTTATTTTGCAGCCGTGATGTTGCAGCCATGGTGGTTTTCTTTGTCTTTGTTTTGATTATTATTAACAAATCTGAGCTTCTTGAACTTTATTCATTCATATTTTTATTTGATTTTGAAGTTTATTCTTATATATATATCAATCATCAATATTGTTTTTGTATATTACTATGCGGATTCATGAAGTTATGTTTAATCAATAATCATCATCTTCTATCTTCAAGATTATTATTGATTCTGCCTGCCAATTTGAGTCAACTTCTAATAAACGTAATTGACCCAATTCTAGATCTACTTCTGGAAACGTATAGCTGTCAAAAGTGAGTGACTGTTCATCCTTCGGTATAAGGAAGTGTTTGGTGACGTTGCCCTTCCGTTTGGGACCGAGTTGATGTTTAATGATCAGCGTGGGATTGAGATTGCGCAGTTTGATCATTTAGGACAGGTGGGCCAGTCGAGTGGCGGTGAGTATGCTAATGGGGTGGTGATGGGGATGGAGTTTGATTATGGCAATGGGGATTGGGTTTATGAAGAGGAGACGATGGAGTCGGAAGCCAGGAATAATAATAATAATAAGCGGAAAGTTGGGAAGAGCGTGGAGAGGAAGGCGTGGGCGTTTGTGACGAACCAGTTGGTGCAGTTGCGTGAGATGGAGGCGCAGTTTGAGCAGCGTGAGGAGGAGAGGGAGCGGAAACGAGAGAGGAGGGAGAGTGTGCGGGTTAAGAATAACGAGGAGATGAGGAAAGTGGTTGAGAAGTTGAAGGAGGAAAGGGAACAGGAATGGGAGGTGGTGGAGAGTTTGCGGGAGGAAAGGAGGAGGCGGAGGGAAGAGGAATTGGTTCAAGAAAGGAAACGGGAGGAGCAGAGTGAGAGGAGGAGGGCGGAATGGAATTCGAGGATTGATGAGATGTTGAGTGTGCATAGAGCAGAAATGGTACAGTTTCAGAACCTGGTGCTTGACGAGCTACATAATTTGATGAGTCAGTTGCTAGGGATGGTGTCGCAAGTATGGGAATCCGAGTGGGATTCAGGAGAGTAATAATAATAATAATAATGGTGTGGGTGGTCATTATATTTCGCAAACGATGCAGAATTTGCAGCATGTTGGTGAGATGGTTGATGCAGATGGTCAACTTGAAGGGCATAATCAAGATGATGAGTTTATTGTAGATGGTTGAATAAATATTTTTTTCGTATTTGTTTTTGATAATGAATCGTTTTTTGAACAGTGAGATGAGGTTGATAACTTGATAATAGCGGATTGGGATATGATACGACGGGTGGAAAGTGATTCTTTTTGTGTATCAATTGTCAGTAGATCATTCGTTGACGAAACTGTATAATTCTTTTTATAAATTTAGAGAATCTTATGATAATATGGTGATGTTGCAAAACAATCACCAAATTTAGAGAATCTTATGATAATACTCATTAAGGGTAAACGAGCAGAGCTAAACGAGAGTGAGAACTCATTCATTATTTATTTATTGATTAATACACAATTTCCTGTCGACTATGCCGAACTTGAGTATGCATATGTCAAACTTATAAAATGGTTTTTGGACTAGAAAGGGAAGATGCCAAAAAGGTAATTGATGATGTTGGAAAATGATATGTTAAGATATGGCATTCTCTTTGTGAGAGAGAGATGTATATTACCATGTCTAATCTTTGTAAATAACAACCTTTATGGTTTTTTAGATGTTGGCATTTACAAGTGCTTGCGGTTTTTTTTCTTTGTCATATACCCGCGCAACGCGCGGGTACTAGATACTAGTTTTTTCCTGATTCACAAATTAAGATCATTTTAAAACTAAAAACACAATGCTAACATAGAAGCTTTTCGACAAATTGGGAACATACGCTGTGGAGGGAACACACTTATTAAATAACCAAAAATAGTAGTCAAAATGTTTATAATAAAAAGCACAAATCGAAGGAAATCTAGTCGACTTTTAAAACTAAAATCAACGAAGACGTTCACAAATTAGGAACATACTCTGTGGAGGAAGTGAAGGGGCTACGGCAGACGAAGGGATGAGCTGCAGTAGCGGCGGTAGTCCAATGGCGGAATGTTGTCGTGGCATTTAGGAGTCAGATCTAAGTCGGCAACGACGAGGATGCAATGGTGTTTGGGATGGGGTGTTGTTCTAAATTGAAAGAAATATGACCTAATGACCTATTGGGTCGGGTAATAACCCATGGGGCATCCAAGAAACAAACCATATATTGAAAACGGGTTAAAAAAAGGGTAGGAGGGCCGAGAGAGTGACAAGTGGCAAAAAGAGGTATCTTTTTATTAGAGTAGTAGATTTTTGCATCTTCATTATCAACGTCTCACTCTCACCCATGCCCAGTTGTGCAGCGCCGCTGCACCACCGTGACCGGAAAAAACAACTAACCACCTTTTAGGAATTATACTTGGTATGAGTTCTCAGAAATTTCACAGGGGTCGGTCAAAATTTCACAAGTGTCGCTTAGGATTTAAACACTACAATAGCACTATTTATTTTTTCTTCACAAGCCCCCCCCCCCCAACCACCACCACCACCACAAGGGTAGGTTCGCCAATGTATAGGACTTTTACTTGGACTATCTTTCTTTCATTTTTTTTTGAACGGCCAACGAATCCTTTAAATGGGCTACGGGCTAAATTAATCAAATCGAGATGCATTCGGCTTCCGATCCGGGGAAAATCCTTATTTAAGGCCAACGCCCATGAACACTCGCCCTAGGCATGACAATACGACGAGATAAAACTCGTTCAGTTCAATAATTAAACTAGTGAACGCTACCTAGCCGCCTATTCTCCCATCATCACCTGGTGCCCTCCGAACTAAATGATGGAGGTGGGATTCGAACCTGAGTCATATGGTACACCATGTCTCTTCCTTATCCACTCCATCACAAACTCAGTGACTTTCACTTGGACTAGCTAGACAAAGAGAAACGAGAGAGAAAAATGCCCAAACATAGAAAAAAACAAAATCTAGTTATGAATATAGTTACAAGCCCCATAATCAGCAAACAAAAATAAATCGACGAGCCAATCTTGTGCTAACACACAACCCCCCCCCCCCCCCCACACACCCCCACACACACACCCAACTAATAAAAAATTGTCGGACCCAAATTTCATCAATTAGAAATTTGGTATCGTCATAAGAGGTTTTCCCAAATTTTAATGTTTTTTTTGTTTATTTTTAATCTTTTTTAGTGTAAAATCAAACTATATTAAAAATTAGTTTGTCAGCTTGATTTAAGGGGTGTTTGGATGAACTTTTAAATTTTGCTTATTTGATTTTAAAAAAACAGCGTGTTTGGCAAAGTCCTTCAAAAAGCTTCAAAATGGAGCTTTTCAAAAGTGCTTTTACTTTTTAAAAATCAAATAAACAAGTTTGAAAAGCTCAACAAAACACCCCTTAATACTGATACCGAATTGAGTTTTTCGGTTTTAAACACTAAATTCAGTTTAAAATGAGGGTGTGTTTGAGATTGCTTTTTTAAGTGAAAAAAAGACTTTTTATTAAAAGGACTTATAAACTTATGAATGTTTTAAAAAAATGTTTCAATTAGCTTATGTGTCGGGGGAAATCAAAATGACTAAAATGGACACTCTTTTTTAAAATGAGTGTAATGGGTTTGAGGGTTAAATGAGTGTAATAGGTAAATCAAACTCATTAAGTTAATAAATTACATATTCCTAACTTTTCAAACCCCCTTTATTTTGTCTTCTCCAAAAGTTAATGTAAAGCCCTGTTACCGGTGCCCTACATTGGACGTTGGATTTACTCATAAACACAGTTCTAAGCATCAGAGTTAATTAAAACTTTACGCGGAATATAAAAACTTCAAACCATATATTACATAATCATCAATTCTTGTCTTCACGAGCATTTAAATCGTTTAAACATAAAACATAGTCTTTGAAATAACACAACATTTCCTTATGATGACAGTATCTTCAATTCCATGCCATGTGTTTCCCCTTAAGCGAGCTGCCTCATTCTACTCACCTGCGTGCATACTAAAAGTCAGCTACGCTGAGTGAGTTCTAGTTAATCATACAACATACAAGTAGTTCACATACTTGCACACATGTCCGAAGGGGTGTACACCATTCATACTTAACCTGTTCACATTACTTTCTTACATACGTTCATACATTTATTCTTCATACTTTCTTTATATGCATAACTCCATAATACTAAAAGAGCCTTTCGCCCTATAACCTAACAGATATTATAAGGGTCTGGTCCCCAACATCACAGATATTATTAGAGTCTGGTCCTTATCCTCACAAATATTATTAGGGTCTGGTCCCTTTGTTCCGTACAACCATAACATATCTTTCTTTACATATTTTTCTTAACAATACGTGCAATATCCGAATATCGTTCACGTACTATCAAACACTCATGCATAATATAACATACACGCATCATTCATACATCATATATAATAATCATATCTTTAAGTAATAATTCGTTATTTCTCCGCTAATGAATTAGGGTTAGGTCAGAATGTCAGAATATTCTCTGACATCCCGGTACACATTTTTCCGGCGCCGTCATCGCCGGAAAACCGGGTCTTGCTGGAAAAGCGAGATCTCAGTTATTTTTACACCGTTTTCACCGTTTTTCGTCCCGTTCGATCCAGATCTGAGCTAGGATGACCCTTAAGCTTATCTTTTGATCGGTTTATACCCGATTCCATCTGGATCTCGTGACTTTAAAGTTTTAAGGTGTCGGCTCGTCGTTTCGCGACTAGATCTAACGGGTTTGGATCTCTACAATATCATACTATCATTTCCTCGGATCGATGCTCGGGTTTTTCTTGGTGATTTCGGCTATAGAGAGAAAGTAGGATGAGAGAGAGCTAAGTGTGTGTTTTTGATGGTGTATGGAGTTAGTGGAAATGAATGGATTAATGCCTAAATATGGTTTATATACTATAGGTCATGGACTCAAGCCCATGGTTTTTTCTTCCTTTCTTTTTAATCCAAGTCCATAACCTATATCTATTTAACACAACACCAGCCCGACTCATAATAACTCGCATTTTTATTTTATTAACTGAAACGAGAAAACGGGATGTTACAGTTAAAATTCATAAGGTCTTACGGTTTACCAAACACTTTATACACCTTATTAACTTTTCAAAAAAATTATAAGTTATAAGTTATGAAAATAAGGAATCTCAAACACTCCTTGAATAACCCATATAATCTTCAGCCCAATACACATTTTACTAGCCCAAGAAGTTCAAGATTACATACTAGGCAGCAGAAATAATAATCACCTAAACATTTTGTTATTTGCCTTCTCATATTATGAACTGGAAATTTTTAGTTTTAAAATCCGGGTTTTCACTAAAATCTAAAAACTGAACCAAACTGATGACATTCATATCGCATACTTGACATTGGCTCATTTCAAGTCATGTTTGTCCCTAGTTATGTTTCAAAAGCTGGAATTCATCTCCGGTTTGACACTTTTATTATTTATTTATTAGTTTTATATTAATTGTGAACTTGGAATGTAGGAACGAGGGGTCCTGATACGAGGGGTCTAGGAAAGGGCAAAGAGAGGGAGCGTATATTGCGTTTGGCTTCTTGGAATGTAGGAACATTAAATGGTAAGTTGCTAGAATTGGTAGATGCGCTTAAAATACGTAGGGTTCAGATAGCATGCCTCCAGGAGACTAAGTGGAAAGGGCATAGAGGGGCTGAGTGTAATGGGTATAAGTTGTGGTACTCAGGGTCTGATGGAGCTAGGAATGGAGTGGGGTTTCTAGTGGCTAAGGAACTACACACTAGTGTGGTAGAGGTGATAAGACATAATGACAGGATTATGGTGTTGAGATTAGCACTAGGAGAGGAAATAGTGGCAGTAGTCTGCGCCTACGCGCCTCATGTAGGCCTAGGGGATCAGGAAAAGAGAGAATTTTGGGATTGCCTAAACGCAGTGGTAGGAGGCATACCTAGGGGTAGAGGATCTGTATAGGAGGTGATTTTAATGGACACATTGGTAAGGCTAACGATGGTTTTCAAGTCGTACATAGGGGTTTCGGTTTTGGTGATAGGAATGAGACAGGAACAGATCTTCTAGAGTTTGCGGTGGCCCATGACCTAGGTATTATAAATTCTATTTTTAAGAAACAGGATTCCCATTTGATCACTTTTAGCAGTGGCGGACGCGACACGCAAATTGACTACCTTTTGATGAGGCAGGGAGACCGACGTTGGTGGAAGGACTGCAAAGTCATACCGGGGGAGGCGGTTGTGACTCAACATCGACTACTAGTGACAGATATAGGCTTCAGAAATAAGTTGACTGGTCAAGAGAAGAAAGGTAAACCTAGAATTAGATGGGGAAATTTGAAGGACGAAAATCTACTACTGTTTAAGGATAAACTCATACCGCATACAAGGGCTCGAGTAAATGGGGACTCAGCTCATATATGAGAAGATATGGAGACAAAGATCATCCAAGTAGCAAAGGAGACCCTCGGGGTCACAACAGGAAAGACAGGTGGGCATCAGGAGTCTTGGTGGTGGAATAATGCGGTGCAAGACAAGATAAGGGACAAACAACGATGCTTTAGGGAGCTAATGAGGTGCACGAATGAGGAGGAGCGAGTGGAATTGAGGGACACCTACAAAACGGCCAAGATAGAGGCGAAGAAGGCGGTGGCGGAAGCAAAGAACGCGGCTTTTAAACAAATGTGTGAACATTTAGAAACAAAAGAGGGAGAACATGCTATTTTTAAGATTGCCAAAGCCAGGGAGCGTAGAAGGCAAGATTTAGGGCATGTGAAGTTCATAAAGGATACCAATGGCCATGTACTGGTCAAGGAGCAGGACATCAAGCTAAGATGGCAAACCTACTTTCACAATCTTTTTAATAATGGGAGAGCTTACCAAGAACATGACAACACAAACTTCCAACGACAACAACCGAATAATTGCTACTGCCGACGAATCACACGAGAGGAGGTGCAGAATGCACTTAGGAGGATGGGAAGGTCTAAGGCGGTCGGCCCAGACAACATACCCATCGAGGTGTGGAAGTGTCTGGGAGAGGAAGGAGTCATGTGGTTAACTACTTTGTTCAATAGTATTCTCAAATCAGGTAAGATGCCAGACTAGTGGAGGAGCAGCGTTGTAGTTCCTATCTATAAGAACAAAGGAGACGCCCAATGTTGTGGTAACTACCGAGGAATCAAACTACTAAGGCATACTATGAAGCTATGGGAAAGAGTGATTGAGGTTAGACTTAGACGACAAACTCAGGTTACGGTCAACCAATTTGGCTTCATGCCGGGGCGTTCCACAACAGAGGCAATAAACCTCATAAGAAGATTAATGGAAAAGTATAGGGAGAAGAAGCGTGATCTACATATGGTGTTTATTGACCTGGAAAAGGCCTACGACAGTGTGCCACGACAGGTTCTCTGGGAGTGCCTGGTGAGTAGAGGAGTACCCACGAAGTACATAAAGATAATTATTGATATGTATACAAGGAGTGAAACAAGTGTTCGTGCGCCAGTGGGGGATACTGATCCCTTCCCTGTAGAGGTGGGTCTTCACCAGGGGTCAGCGTTGAGTCCGTTTCTTTTTGCAGTAGTCTTGGATGAGTTGTCAAAGTCGATTCAGGGGACCCTCCCGTGATGCATGATGTTCGCAGACGATATTGTGTTACTTGCTGAGAGAAAACAAGATCTAAACATGAGGCTTGAGGAGTGGCGAACAACCTTAGAGACAAAAGGTTTAAAGATTAGCCGCTCTAAGACAGAGTACTTACACTGTGATTTTGGTGGGATATATGACAATGAGGACGTACAGATCACCATCGAAGGGCAGGTGGTCTCGCAGGTAACGAAGTTCAAGTATCTAGGATCCTTTGTTCAGAGCGATGGAGAATTAGACATTGATGTGACTCATCGAGTTCTAACAGGATGGTGTAGATGGAAAGCAACCACAGGTATATTGTGTGACAAGACTTTCCCGACTAAACTAAAGGGAAAATTTTATAGGGTTGCCGTTAGACCTGCAATGCTATATGGAACAGATTGTTGGGCCATCAAGAAGGCACAGTGCGGAAGATGGAGGTAGCGGAAATGAGAATGATACGTTGGATGTGTGGGCATACAAGGCTAGACCGAATAAAAAACGTTGTGTTTCGAGAGAGATTAGGGTTAACAAACATAGCAGACAAGATAAGAGAGTGGAGATTGAGATGGTTTGGGCATGTGAAGAGAAGACAGTCGACGAATCCTGTTCGATCCGTAGAAAACATTACTTTAGAGGGGGGGGGAGGGGGAGAGGATGACCTAAATTGACTTGGGATGAGAGGATTAGGCATGATCTCATAGACCTAAACCTCTCCGAGGACATGTTGAGGATAGGAATCTTTGAAGAAATAGAATTAAAGTTAAGGATTTTTAGGAATAAATGAATACCTTAGGGCTTATACTTAACTTATTTAGGACACATACCATAATGGTATTCCCCCCGCATGTATTATTATTATTATTATATTACTATTACTATTAGTATTATTAGTTTTGATATAACTGTTGAACTTGATCCCCTTTGTTTTGCTTCATACATATTATCATTATTATTAGTATTATTAGCTCTTTACATAGCTATTGAACTTTGATTTCCTTTCTTTGGCTCCATAAATATGTACTTAGAGCCGAGGGTCTCTCTGGAAGCCACCTCTTTATTCCTTTGGATAGAGGTACGGTGTGCCTACATCCCACCCTCCCCAGACCCTACTTATAGCATTGCTGTCGGTGGGATTTTACTGGCCATGATTGATTGATTGATTGATATTAATTGTGAACTTATATATAATAATTGTATATCAAGTTAAACTTACATAAATAATAGTTTGTTTAGGCTTACGAGCTAGCTTGAGCTCAATAAGCGAAGCTCGGGTTCGGTCTCGTTTATTAAACAAGTTTTTTTTAGGTTTGAGCTGGTTTAAGATTGGTTCAATTCGAGCTTTTTATCAATCTGATTTCGAGTAACTTGCAAACGATCTGAAATTAAAAAAAGATGTGGTGGGGTGGTTTTGATTAGGGTTGAAAATTTCTAATCAATGATAGTTGTTTTGTTATTATTATTTTCCATTTTTATTTACAATTGTTATGAAAGAGTCATAAAATCTTATTTTGATTTTGGCTTCCAATATTATTAAACCGACCTTGAACTTAACCATTATCAATCGAATTCATCAACCGAATTCACGTCTCTACACCGTTGTCACCTGGTTAAGAATAATCTATATTATATTATTAAGCATAAGTGATGGACAAGAGAGTCATTTCACAATTAGAGGACATGGACAGAAACGGTATTTCACAATTGGGCAAAAAAAGTAATTTGACATTACCTTGATCCGTTCTTCAAAGGTCTGGTACAAGTTCATGAAGCTTCACAAACTTTAAAAATTATTGTTTAATCCTTTTGAGCATGCAAAAGGTTTATGTGTTTTACAAATATTGAATAAACTTTATTATAATAAATGGAAGGTGTAATAATTCTTATGAAAGTTTAATTTCAAAATAAATGAGATTACTGATAGTGTTTTGAATCGTCGCTGGTTATATATATGTTGAGTCTCTAATAAAGAGAGAGAAGTCGTCATCTCTGGACATGGACACACATAGTGACACCCAGTCACCGGCGATTTTCATCTTCTTCTACCATGCAACAACAAGAAGCAGGTATTGTATACGAAAGATAATATTTTTCTATTCATTAGAGTGTTCTTTTACGCTTCACATTTGGAATCAATAACTCTCTCAGTTTTGATCGGTTAATTGTAATTTTAGGTTTCTCACATTTTGCTTTGTTCTGAATTTACTTGATGAATTCTTTTGTTGAAGCATGCGAGTGCTTAATTATTTGAATCAAATGTTGCATGATATTGCCTCTGTTCTCATCTTCAGGTTTACTTTAGTTTAATTTGGCGTGATATGCAGGTTGAGTTCTTTTGTTTAATTTGGTTTATGTATGCATTGTTTGGTTGTGTTACAGGAAGCAAGACACATAGCTGAAAAATCAATGGCTGTAGTTGACATTGATGAGAGGGTGAACCGAGCTGGGTGATGGTGCCGGCCGCATGGAGCTACAATTAGGCGTGTTCGTTGATTGAGGAGCAAATGGTGTCCCTCTTTGTGAGAATAAATGCTAAGAGCATTCACATCCCATCCCCTATAAATATGTGAGGGGAGTTTGTAAATTATGAGGTGAGGTTGTGAGTGTAAATTATAGGGTGGAGAGAGAAATGTAGTGATTTTTTGTAAATTTGGGGAAACGTTTGGGAACATTGTTTGCCCCTATTTATTTTTTAATATTTGTTGGATTGGTTGTGAGTAGATGAGAGAGAAAACTGTAATGATAAAGGTATAAAAAGTATTATTTAATTGAACAGGAGAGAGAAATGTAGTGTTTTTTTGTGTAATTATAGAGATGGAGATGGAGAATGAGATGAGAATGCTCTTATATATATAATATTATTATGTGGTGTTGTTATCATTAATAGGCTTATGAGGGCACTAAAGTGCCTGTTTATATTTGTGTGGGGGGCTTAATTACAACACATAACAGTTTTTAAAATTGGTTTGTCAGGCCATTTTCTTGATAAGTCAGATGACTCTTTTCTGTTCTTAACTTTTTATAATTTAATTTTAACCTTTGCAGGTGAAAGACGATTAAGAAGTTGAATATATTGAACTTGTGTCTTGTAACGGGTGGTAATGTTTCTTGAAGGTCCACTCAAAGGCTATGCTATTTTAAAACTTATGCGCACCGCTGGAATGGATTATAGAATAGCCATACGCCATGGTATTCTTAAAATTCTGGGGTATGTTCTGTTAACATCTCCTATTTGCATATATATATAGATCTCCTTGCTCATTACCAGGTTATATTTATTCATTATTTATTTTTCTTATTACTAAGCTATAGTTATTAATATAATAATATTTATCTTATTCACAAACAAAGGCTTTTCAAAAAGGTGATGTTCGTTCATTTATGTATGAAAGAATGGATTCATATGTGAACATGAATGCTAGGATAGCAAAGAAATAGTAGCAAGTTACTATATTGGATATTAGAATATTCGAGAAGGCTACTGAAACGAAGAGAGATGAATGCCTCGTGGATAGTAAGTAAAAATGCGGACATGGCGAGTTATGTATTTGACACATTAACTGACAAGTCAGCTATTTACTACATGCTAACTATTTAATGTGACACAAAATGCAGAAGTTGATGCACTTATTGATCGAGGCAGATATGGGCCTAGAAACCAAACATGAAGGGTACCTTCATATCTTCAACCTGAGAACGAGCCCGTTTATGATGAACTAAACTTGGCTTCGGCTCCCAATGGGCATGCAATGCCAACCTCAAAAGCTAGCAACCACGTGAGTATAAACATGTCAATTTGAGTTACAATTTGTCTTCCGTTTTGACTTGTTATTGAGAACGGGCCGATTTTGATCTTTTACAAGTTGAAGATGAATTAAGCTTACCCCTGGTTCCTCGCAGGGGCGGATCCAGCATACAAACGGGTGGTTCCCCGGAACACCCGAGTTTCGAAATAATAGTGTACGGATATATAGAAGACGCGTAGGAACCACCTTATAAATTAAGAGGGAACCACCTAAAAAAAATTCCTGGATCCGCCACTGGTTCCTCGTGCATCCCTACTTGGTTAGGTGGAGGATTGTTAAGTTTGCAACTGAAAGCTGGTGCAATGTGATTGCTTAATTTTCTAAGTACATCCTTAAGATTAGTTTGTTCCTTAATTAAACATTGTTCTCATAACAATAGACATCGGTTGTAAGTTTTGATGGCTTTCATGTATTTATACTTGTAATTGAAAAGTTACCTGAACATGTACACTTTAAATTAGTTTTACTATAAATAAAGTTTATGGTATTATTTAAGTTAATGATTCATCAATATTTATTTCTATACTTATAATAAACCAATATATATAGCTTACCTGGTTTTTAATTTGAATGCTTATTACTAGAACGCCCATTTGAGCATAGCTATTGTTTTACACAAGTGTTTGACTTGTGTAGTACTTAACTTACCATGAAAGGTTGAAAACTTACCAAAAAAAAAATATAAGCGCTACCCAATAGTTATGGGTACATATTTGTGGAGATTATGGCTCTTGTGTTTACTCGAGAGGATTGGCTACATATTAGCTCTCACACTAGCTGTAATCCTATGTGTGCATAGTCTACAAACTGAATATTTGGTTGGACCTTATAAAATATATTCTTATAATTCAGTGTGTAAACATATTTTTATAACAACATATTTTTTGGTTAGTCAACCGTCGACATTTGAAATATTTTAATGGGTATATAAAGTGCAAGTCGTAAGTGATTGATACTATCCGATAGAAAGTTGCCAGAAAAGGGTAAATCGGTCATTTAGTGATATGCTTAACCTGATTATAAAAATAAGTGGAAATTTATGACTCAATTAGACAAGTACTTCTTAATAGGCATTTTGGTCATTAGGAATTTTGGTATTTGCAAAAATTCACTCTTTACATTTCACATTCTGGGCAGTTTTGACTTTTTTCATGTGAAAGTTGATTTGATGTAAGAGTTGACTTTTAGACCATGTGTAGTGGTGGTCGTGGGGGGCAGAAAGTGGTGGGAGGGGTGTTGAGCTTGTTTTGGAGCCCACATCAAGCCACTACGCGTTGCCTTATGTTTCAAATGGACTAAAGAGACATAACCTGGAATGTGGGGGGCACGTAAAGCCACAGTGACAAGCTTTTCAAGAACAATCGTCTTTCATTGTTTTTCTATTAATCTTTTGTTTAATCTTATATGCATAAAGCCATAAATTTTAACAAGTTATCATTCATTTCGTTTAATATGGTTCTCACGTACCTGCCGCGAATATAAGACACAAAGCCTACTATATATACAAGAGTAAAAGGTGAGTGGCGAGTCTCACTTGATAAGAGACTTAATATACTCTAATAAATTTACCAAAATAGGTTTGGTGGAAAAAGTATTTACCAAAATGGGTGATTTTAAAACTATTTACTAAAATATGTTTTTTTCTCTTTCTTCTTATAAAATTGTCTTTTCTCACCTCTAAATTAATGGATAAGAATAATTTTATTTTATTTTTTGATTTAAGTATGATATAAAAAATATATATTGAAAAGTAATAAAATTCACATTTTTGTGTTAAAGTAAGTTAAATTACGCGTTTGATATTATCATATTTTGGTTTTATTATTATTATTATTTGTCATTGTTGTACTTTTTACTCCATGTATTTTTTTAAAATATAGATTAGGGATGTTTAAAATTTGTTTTGAAGATATTATCAAAACAAAACACAAGAAGTTAAAAGAACGAAATGAAGAAAAAACACTAAAACTTAGAAGCACGATCTTTAAAGTTTTCTTTGTTTTTTTAATCTTAGTTGCATCCTTAAATTTTAATACCGCAAAGAAGACTTGCGTTTGTTAATTAAAAAAAAAAACATTAAATAGGAAGTTGTGTTAATTTATTTCTCGACAATCCAGTATAATTTTTTTATTGGAAACAGAGTCGTATTTAAGCAAGAGTATTGAGTATTACTTTTGGTATCGTGAGCTATGTGAGTGTCGGCACTGTACCGATACCATGGAAAACCGAGCACATTCCAACCGAACAAGGTACTTGTATCGGTGGAACCAATACCAAATTATTTTTTATAGATTCCACAAGCATTTTTTTTTGCTTTGACATTACAGTATAAATTTTGTTGCGATGAAATTGTAATTAAAATAAGTATTTTTTATATTGCAAGCTTTACGAGTGCAATACCGTATCGGTATCGATGGCCAAGCGAACAACATCTGACTTGATAAAATAGGTATCGTAATTAGTATTAAGTCCAATTAAAATTGTAGCCCCCTTAATATACCAAAATAGCTTGAAGAAAACCATAAAAGAACGTACTACAATTAAAAAAACAATAAAGATAAAAAAAATATAATATAATAATATAAAACCTTTTTATTTAATCGGTTTAGTGAATTAAATAAAATTAAAAATTTAATATCCATTTTAAAAAAAAAATATTTGAATAGCATTGAAAAAACGAGATTCAAAACTTGTGAGTTTTTATTGCTTTCAATATATATATTTTTTGTATAATATAATAGTAATTGTACTTATTCATTAAGATAGTGTGTAAGAGAGAGAAAATAACTTATTTTGGTAAATAGTTTTAAAATCATCCATTTTAGTAAATATTTTTTCCATCTAACCCATTTTGGTAAAAAAAACTCCCCCCAAAGGCCTTCTAACCAAAAATTTTTCCGGCGACATTCCTTCTTTCTCCATTCTTTTTTTTATCCTCTTCTTTTCTTATTAATATACAGGGTCGGTCGGGATATTCTTATAATACAACACTAACAATTTTTTTTACAGAGGTCGGCCGACCCTGTGGTGAAGCTGTAGGTCCGCCACTGGGCCTGTATGAAATACTCAATGTTTTTGGTTTAAAAACCCTTGCTGACATGTGCTTAAAATACAGAGTTGTGTACAAATAAATGATATAAAAAATTCATTACCGGAAACACGAATGTTACAAAAATTGACCAATAAGTGAGACTAAATCACATGCAGAAACTTTTGAATAAAAACCCAATCTATCCAGGTAAAATCCAGCACGACCATAAAAGCCGACAAATGAACCTACATCCCATGGAACTGAAAAACGAGCCCCGGTCTCCTTTCCAAATAGTTCATGCTTTCTTATGTTGGTCACAATATACAAAGATGATATACCTCATAATATCCGGTGCTTACTTCAACTGTCCCGAGAATCTCTGTTATTTCTTATTCATCTTCAAAAAATAATCGACAAATGTATTTGCACTTGTGGATCCCATTACCTATTAAGTTACAAACAAAAAATCGTTTGCTATGGATGACACAACACTATATGAGATTGCGGTCGTCACCAACCCGTTAGGACGTGCCTATCACCTGAATAGGTTTACCATCAAAATGGGTAGCCTTCACTAAGACCATGTCTCTCCCGCTATTTAAGTCTGCCATTGCCTTATGGTTTTCTTAATTCCTATTTGTCAGTTTGTAATGCCCCAGATAAATACATTTTTATTTTTACAAGTTAAGTATCAATCACTTTATAACACCATATAACCCAATATGCCATACGTCAGTATGCATGTGCACAATCAGATCACGTATGCCCACCGCTTTACCAGTTTTACAATTCATTAACAGACAACTTTGTGGCTTTAATTTGAGCATTTCTTTCATCTTTCGATTACATTTCAACTCTAACAACTCACCAATTAACACATATTGAATCGTTTATGTAGATTAAAAATCACAAAACCATAAACCTGTTTCATTAACAAATGTTTCACAAAACACGATGTATCCAATGTATATGCATAAGTCAATATTTTAGTTGAAATTTAACAAAAAAAAGTTATTTGCAAAAAAAAAATCTAACAAAGCTTATATACATCGACAACATGCTCTCACTGATAACCCATTACACACCACACAAAACCCTTCAAACCAAAACGAAGGATTAATAAATATTATTTAAAACTCACATCCTCGAAAAGAATAGAATAGAACGTTAGAACATAATAACCCTAGCCGCATCATAACATAACATAACACAGAGCCTGCTTCGACTTCATCATCTTCATTAAACTTACTTCTAAACCCTAGCTGAATCACTCATAAGACCAACTCAATTTGCTTATACAGGTAGGTATTCGTTACTCAATATACTTATATAATTATGCTTTCGTATTATTATAATTTCTTCTTATTTGAAATCAATCGACAATCTAATTATTAAACGTATAGCTTCTAGTAATTGAGTTACGCGATTAATTTATTCCACGTAATTAGATGCCAATTAATCCCCAGTTAATCGCTAGTCTGGTCGGTACCCCATCGACTAGGCACTAATTAATTTCTATTTTCCATTTGGTCATATTCGAAACATTTATTTATAAAAATTGAAATTCGATTAATCCCGATAATCGTGAATATCTACCTCATCGCCCGACTAGCGCCTAGCGATTTCTACAATACTGGTGCCTACAACCAAGCCTAGGCTTGTTTAAGGTTTTTCTCAACGTGTATAAAAATAATTAATAACATACACAAATCAGTTAAAAATAATAAATGACCCAAGTCCGAGCTTGAAAAAATGACTTATGAGCCGGGCTCGAGCTTTAGAAAAAGAGCTCGAAACCAGCTGACCACGAGCCTATTGGAGCTTGGACTCGACTCATCTCGTTTAGCGAGTCATGTGAAGGTGTCAATTTCTTTGATTATACTTTTGATGTGTCTGCTGATTGTTAGGATTTTGACTTTAGTTCCATTAAGTGCATATTTTCTGTAAATTTGTTTAGAATATGCGTATATTTTGATATTCTGTATGAAACTATAAACTAAAACATTTTATATAGAGTTTACCTGTGAATATTAGCAGGGGCTAACAGTTAGTATTATTTTAACAGGAAACAAAATGCTTGAAACTAAGAAAACGATTGGTCTCTCATGGGAACCAAAACTGCCTTCGTTTTCATTTGGTACACAAACCGTGTCAAATAATAAGTCTGACAATGTACCAGAAAGTAGTCTGGTATATAAGTCCAGCTCAGAGCTCATTGACGGGTTGTTTGTTCCACCTAATGACCCTAAAAAGGTTAACAGGTTACTTAAGAAGCAAGTCAAAGACACAACCGGAAAGAATTGGTATGTTAACATTTATGTTATAGTTTAAGTTTGTTTAGGGATTTATATTAATATGACATGATCATGTATTCATGTTTGAATTTTGATATGATTGTAGGTTTGATATGCCTGCACCTACACTCACACCCGAGTTGAAAAAAGATCTTAACCTGTTAAAGGTACTTTGACGTTTTTAAATACTTGCTAGTATTTTTAGAGCTGATTTATATTAAGTTGCAAAAATTGGCTAAAATGGAACCATGACTAGTTTGACTGTTTTTTTCAAAACTACTGTTTTGACTTTTGACCCGTACTTATTTTCATAAAAACCCTTTCTGACCCGAATTAGAGTGACCACTCTTGTTAAATGATACATATGGATCTGTTATCTGCGGGACATGGCTCGTTTGTTTAGCCATGTATATTTACCATTCTTATGTTTTTTGTAGGCCTGTAAATGAACCGAACGGAGCATGTTCGTGTTCGTTCGTTTAAATTTAACCGAACAAACGATTGAACACGAACAATTAAACGAGCATGTTGTTTTCTTGATGTTCGTTTGTTAAGAAAATGAACGTGTTCGTTTATGTTTGTTCATTAACAATATAAATGAATGGTTCACAAATGTCAACAAACGAATATAATTGAACTTATATTAATGAACATAACTGAGCTAAACCAATTAAAAGTACATGTAAAAAACAATTTGTTGTGTCTAAAAAGTTATTAAAACTAGGCTAAACTGTAATTGTCTAAAAAGTTTAAATGAATATATTAGCAAAAGAACTTTAAAATAAGCGTAAACTAACGAACATAAACGGTTTAAAATGAACAAACAAGACATGTGTTCATGTTTGCTCGCTTGACTTAAGTGAAAGTTTTTTTTCCATGTTCCTTACCTTGTTAGTTAAAAGCACACAAACAAACTTTCTGCTGAACGGTTCGCGAACCGTCGAACCTTTTACTGAATGTCAAATCTGGATGGATATATATGTTATCATATTACAAATAATATTAATTGTTTTTTCTTTTGTGTTTGCAGTTGAGAAATGTGATTGATCCGAAGAGGCATTACAAGAAGGGTGACTCCAAACTAAACACATTCCCAAAATATTTCCAGGTATTTTAGGTCCATTTAATAATCCAAATAATTTGTTTGTTTAACCAGAAATATTAATATTTGAAATTATCAGGTTGGTACGGTTGTGGAACCGGTATCGGAATATTTCACGAGTAGACTTACAAAGAAAGAAAGGAAACCAACTCTTGCTGATGAGTTACTTTCTGATCAATCACTGAAGGATTACAGGTGAGTGAATTATTATTAGGGGCAATTCCGTATATACCCTTCTCTTATAACTTGCTTTAGGATATAAAAATTTGGAGCGAATGATAAAGAAAAGGGTACAATGGTCATATATCATATTGTAAATTGTATAAAATGAAATGTGTAAATGTTAGTATTCTTAATTTGGTGAATATGATATTGTTCAGATTTCAAGGGCGATTTCATATATTTTCTAATAAGGGGTAATTTTTAATATTACTATTATACCCTTTTCTTTATTCACACAATTCAAACTCTCATATCCTAATGCAAGTTTCAGATCAAGTGTATATACCCTTGTCTTATAACTTGCTTTTGGATATGAGAGTTTGGAGTGCAAGGATAAAGAAAAGTGTACAATGGTCACGTTATAAATTGTATTTAACTAATGAAATGTGCGAATATGAAATTTTAAATATTTTGGACGGGTAGATATATGGTATTAGTTTCAGTTGGGTAAATGCGATATTATTTGAATTTCAAGGTAATTTCATATACGGGAATCAAGGGATGGTTTAATATATGACTATTTTACCCTTTTTTGACACCCTTAAAACTCTCATATCCTAATGCAAGGTTTAAGATATGAAAGTTATGTAGTGTAAAGATAAAGAAAAAGGACACCGGTCATATTATAAAATGCGTAGTTATGACATTTTAAATATTTTGAGCGGCCATGTTTGATATTAGGTTTTTAGTTGGTAAATATGATATTATTCAAAGTTTTAAGGGTAATTTTATTTATTCTTGATAAGGTATAAATGTCATGAATTTATAAAGGAATATATTTAATATTATGATTTTTGTTGTGTAATGATATTATACCAAGTTTTAACTGAGGTTGCATTTTACAGGAAGCGTAAGGTTCGTGAGATTGAAGCGAAAAATCAGCCTGGCGGTGTTGATAAATGGAAGATCAAAGGTAAAGGCTCGTGGAAACGTGCAAAACAAAGGAGGCATTAATGAGATCGTCAACCAATGAGATTCTCAAAGAATTTGTGTAATCGGTCTTTCTAATGCTTTAAGGTTTTGATGATGGTATTATGGAATTTAGGCAAAGAATTATTGAATTAAGATGATATTGTATCCTTGGTTTTTATGTGTAGCCAGTGGTTTTCGTAGGTGGGTCATGGGATGCGGACACGCGGTCCATGGTATTAATTGGGTTGGCTTGATCCACATTTCTTACTAGCTGCACTAATTCGCGAGTAAACATTTTGAGATCATTGTATGCTCTTATTAGACAGGTGTAACATTTTATGACCGCTGTCATGTTGGGTTCATACATGCGTTCACAGTGGTGTTCATGGTTCTGTTCAGTCTGTTTTGATGAGAGTTTTGGGCTGAACAGCCAACTGAGCCAAGTTTGATTTCTAAAAAACAGTGAGGCTGGTTTGGTTTGCTCGGTTGATCAGCCAAATCATGTTTCCTTTGGTGGTTCCGGCTCGGTTCCGCTGGGTCGGGTCCGGAACCGGTTTTTTTGTGCACCTTTAATTCAGTTTACTCGGCTAGTTCATGTTAAACTGTGAACTAAATTGTTAACCTGATTTTTAAATCGTGAATCAATGGTGTGGCCGGATCTAACATTATAGTGCAAATTTTTCTTTCTCGTTTTATGTATTGGCTACTCTATAAACAATTTTTTTAGCCCTCGCTACCCTTCAGTTTTTCTTCTAGATCGGCCACCGAGATCAATGAGTATCAAGTTTTAGTTCAGGTGAACAGTTGGGTCCTTCGAGCAAGTAGATTATCATCACCTATTTACGACGAGTATACAAGGTCAAGGTAGCAAAGAACAGTATAGTAATAAAATTTAAGTCATAAGAAAAGCTACTTGTAGGATCTGTGAGCGTTGGGAAGATGACAATCAAGACAACACAAACAAACAAATATATATCTGGTAAAATTTTACTCACAACAAAAGCTACTCGTAAAATGGTGTATTTTGACTAACATCAATAAACTAAGGATAACCAGACACACACACCTAGAGGTGCACAAACCAGTTTCTAGTCTTAACTAGTTTTGTTTGGTCAACAAAAGTAGGGGTAAAAACGAGCCAAATTGCTCGCGAGTCACTCAAGATCGATTCGTTAAAAACCTCAATCGAGCCGAGTTCAATCAAGCCTAAAAGTAAGCTCGTTTAATAAACGAGTTCGAGCTGGCTCATGAGCATAAATGAGCCGGTCATTTATATACTTTTAAAAAATATATATTTAAGAATAATTAATTAATATATATACTACAATGAAAAAATAAATAAAAATAACTCAATCATATATATCATTTTATACATAAATTTATAACAGAAAAAAATATATAAAAATGATTATAATTATATAAAAAATAATTGATATACAGTAAACTAACCAAGCCCGATCCGAGCTTAAGCTTGAAAATCTACTTACGAGCCGAGCTCGAGCTTTGAAAATATAGCTCAAAACGAGCCGAGCACGAGCACGAGCTCTGTGTAAGTTAAACGAGCCAAGCTCAAGCTCGGACTCAGTCGGCTCATTTTCACCATCAAACAAAAGTCATAACCGGTTTACGATCACGGTTCGGTTAATCATGGGTTCAAAAAAAGAGAATTACAAGCCAGTTCCGAACATAATCCACCTTCACACGCCTATCGAAAACACACACCATTAATTATTCCAGATCGAATTGAATGCAAAATCGTCAACGATAACAATAAATCAATGGGGATCCGATTCATATTAATGGTGAACAAGCAAGGCCAGACTCGTCTCGCACAATACTATGAATACCTAACCCTAGACGAACGCAGAACTCTCGAAGGCGAAATCGTTCGCAAATGTCTCGCTCGTAACGAACAACAGGTAGATCTAACTCTAATTTCAAATCCGTTAATGATTTATCCATAAATTCAGCTGTATTGTTGTTAAAATCTGTTAAATTGACTAGTTCTGCGTAATTGAGAGCATTAGGAGAGTTTACTGGATTATTATTATTGTTAAGTTTCTATATATATATATATATATGTATATATAAATCAAAATATTGGTTAAAATATCGGTACAGATAATATCAATGATATTGACCGATATTTGACCGATATTGGACTAATATTTGACCAATATATCACCCATATTTCCGATATCAGTGTTTTAAGTCTTAATTATCAACTTTTAGTGTTCAATGTTAGTGTTTTAAGTTTTAATCAATTCTTACTTGCTACGATTGTTAGTGTTTTGCAATTTGCAAAAGGTTAATTTGTTAATGGTATGAGACAATACTGAGTTATTAATGTTAAAATTGCTATATATATGAATTTTACATGATATTAAACTACCGATATCTCACTGTGATAACCAATATCTCAGATATCGGTCCTTGACAGATATCCGATATTTTTTGGCGTTAACTGCTTAACTTAGAAGCAGCTAATTTAGGTTTGAAATCCGTTGAGAAGTTGATGCGTCTGTTAGTGATTTCATGTGTTGAGTTGACTAGTTATGCATAACCGAGAGCATAAACGTTAACTGTATTGTTGTTAAATTCTGTTAAATTGACTAGTTCTGCGTAACTGAGAACATAAATTTAAGTTTGGAGATCAGATGATAATTTAGGAAGTGAGTTATAATTTTAGGTCAATTCATTTAGGTGGCATGCAGGATGCATTAACATTGGATCTATGCATTGAGTTCAGTTGTAATTGTGTTACGTTGACTAGTTTTGCATAAATATTGGATTAGTGATGAAGAGATTTGGAGTTGTTGCTGTGTTTATGAATGAAATTATTAGGAAAGCTAGTTTAGGTTTTTGTGATTTTGGATTAATCGGTTTATGTAGAAATAAGTTATGATTTAAGGTCAATTCATTTACATGATATGCATACGGAACTCCACGAATTCAGTTATGTTGTTGATAAATCCGTTGAGAAATTGATGCACCTGATTATCCTTATTGAGGTATTGATTCTGATCCACCTGTGTCGATGAACCATTTATGAATCTGGTTGTATTGTGTTGCTGGTAAATTATGTTAGATTGTGTTAAGTTGAGCAGTTCTGTGTAACCGAGAGCATAAATATAGGACTAGTGATGAAGAGATTTGAAATTGTTGTCGTGTGGAAAGCTAATTTAGGTTTTCACGATATTGGATTAATCAGTTCATATAGACAATTAGACATGCATATAGTCACTATAACTTACCTATGTTAATGAATTTAGTTCTATTGTTGGTAAATTATGTTAAATTGACAAGTTTTGCATCATCCAGAGCATGGATCTAAAATTTCCAATGAAGAGATTTGGAATTGTTGCAGTGCTTATGAAATAGTTAGAAAAACTAGTCTAGGCTTTGGCGATTTTGGATTAATCAGTTCGTATAGAAATAAGTTCTCGTTTAAGGTCGTATTTACATGATATGCGTGATGCATTAGCATTGTATATTCGCTATAAACTTATGTTACAGGTTATACATGGTAACAATCATTTAGGAAAGCATATGTAAGTTTTCTTGTAGATTAGTTTATATCCTGTTACAAGTATATACTCTGCAATTTGAAATCATGAACCAGCTGCTAAAGTTAGATCCTTTTGCTTATAACAATTGTTTCACTTTACCTAGTTACATATATTCTGGAATTCCTGATCAAGAATGTCAAACAATATGAATAAGCTTTTGCGTTATAAAAGTTGCATAATGATTTAGAAATTGCAGTTATTGACTTATTGTTTTAGTCGTCTCATCTTGAGGATAATTATGTCATATTCTTCCTTTGTTGATGTTCTATTTCCTTGATTTCCCCATAGATCACTTGAATTAAGAGTGAAACCGTGTTTTAAATGTTATTGCATGTTATGTTTCTGTTTAATATTATATTCGGTGACATCTTTCTGCTTTACTTTGAAACAGTGTTCATTTGTCGAGCATCGAACGTACAAAATTGTGTATAGGCGGTATGCATCATTGTTCTTTTTGGTGGGAGTTGACAATGAGGAAGTAAGTTATTTTATTTTATTCAATTAAGTTAATACTTAATACTGTTGTAGAAATTCACATGATTTGCTCATTATTAGTGTGAACTGTTAAATACCTTGTTCTTTGCTGCACTTTGGTCTATGGCAACATTATCACTCATTCACCCTGTATGTTCATTATTCGATAATCATAAATAAAAACATATGGAAATTCATTAATATTCAAAAAGGGTTGGAGAGCTGGAGAGCTATATTATGTCCCAAGTCATAACTCATAACTTATAATCACAGCTTTCTACAAAAACAGATTTCAAGTTCTTAAACCAATTTGGATGTCATTTGGGTGTATTTAAACCACAGATTCGTGGAGTAAAGGTCTTGATAATAAAATATATTTTCGTGGTCATTAACCTAAACTACATCACAGATTTAAATTATACAATTAAGTTTTAGTTTCATGAATATTCAAATTCATATGTTAATTTATTTTAAATTTGCTCTTGGAGGTAGTTACTTATGTGTTGCAATTGTACAGTTAATAGATGCATATGATTTTTCTGTTATGTAATTATTTGCCTACATATCTCATTTTTTCTTTTGCCAGTTTCTTGGTTCTATTTTGGCTGTACAAAACTTTTGATCTTCATTTTTTTATTTTCCTGATAAGTTTTTTGTTTTCCTTTTTGTGTAAAGAATGAACTTGCAATACTGGAGTTTATACATCTCCTAGTTGAAACTATGGACCGTCATTTTGGCAATGTGGTAAGTCTTTCAACTGGTAAACATCATAAAACTAGAGGTTGCAGTATCAACCCATTTACTTATGAATGAGTTGATTCGGACTTCTTTTATCTCAAACGGCTTAAACAAAAAAACTAGCTAAAAGAGGAACCAGTCAGATGGTTGAAAGCCGCCAAGATTCTAATTTAAACATACAAATTTACAACCTTCTAAACCATTTTATTTATGGATATAAGTTATTAATGCAATCATGTTGTTTTCAATCATTGTCAACACATTAATTATTCGACGAACGTTGAAAACAACGTATTGACTTTTACTAAATTAATAAGTTCATGGACTGTATTTTTACACCCCCTTAGCTAATACAAACTTATTATAAAAACATCGTATTGACTTTTACTAAAAAATAAGTTCATGTACTTTGTTTCCCCCTTTTAACTAATATAAACTTATTATTAAATTTCCCTCGTCTTTATTTATATCAAAAATCCTTATTAATATATATATTTTTTTGCATGATAAAGTACCTAAACTTATAAAAACTGAACTCATGTCAAAACTGGTTTTTAACCGGTTCGGTTTCAAACATTTTTTGTAGTGGCTTGGTTCGGTTGGGGAACCGGTTTTTTTGTTAACCTGTAGTCTTGCTATTTATTTTTTCTTTACATTTAATATCGTTTATATATTTGAATTTGAAGTGTGAATTGGATATCATGTTCCATTTGGAGAAAGCTCACTTCATGCTAGAGGAAATGGTGATGAATGGGTGTATTGTTGAAACAAGTAAGAATAATATTCTCGCACCGATACAGCTCATAGACAAAGCATCTTAACTGGTATTATCTTAAAATCCTTGTATGACTATAATGTCGCTTCTTTACGTTAAACGTTTTAAGATGTGATTAAAGAAGCAATGAGTTCTTGTATGGTTGTGTTTATTCGATTTTAACTCTCAACTTTGTAGTTTAATACATCTTTGTGTTTCCTTTTTCCCCTGTACTTTTAAACACCAATGAGTTCTTGGTGGCTCGATGCGCCTTCAAATGAGAGCCATGAAGTATTTATTTAACCATCAAATACACTGTGTGTTTGTAGTGTATTCATTAGTGAATAAGTACTTGACGATTCTCATTTGATAGCCGAACTCTTTTAAAATATAGATTAACATTAAAAAGCATAACCCGTAGCTTGGTTTTAAAAAGCACGCCTCACACGTAGGCCTTGCAAGCGTTTCATACGCATGCGGGTCAAAAGATATAGAATATGTGTAAATATGAGACAATGGAGGTTATGAAAAGTTCACTTGATGAAATTGTGAAAAGACTGGTATGTAAAGCGGATTTGGCTTTTGATTGCACGTTAAGCTTATTTGGTTGTACACCGAGGCTAGAGCAGCCTGTTTGCAGTTTGTTTTTAACGGCTTAAACGGATAAATTTAAAAACTTAGCATCGATGGAAACATGTCAAGCAAATCAAATCGATTGAAATTGATCAAAAATGCATTCATAGTGCATATATCGATTTTTATTAAAAAAATGGATTATTGTTGTAATTTTGTATTTAAATAATTTATAAGAATTTAATAAACATGTAACTCAAATATTTTTTGATAAAATGTTTAACAGTCTACTATTTTACAATTAACAAAATATTTATACTTAAATTAATTATTTTTTGAAAACTTTTTTTTGACCTAAAATTTTCAAGATTAAATGGCAAAAACCCAAAAAAACCAAAACCGAACCGAAACCAAAATGAAAACCAAAGAACCGGAACCGAAAAAACCAAGACCGAACGGTTTTAAATACTCCAAAAACCGAAGCTTTGGTTTTCAGTTCATTTTTAACCAAAACCGCACCACGCACGCCCCCTTAGTTTAAGGTCGATTTCAGCCTTTCAGGTATTGAGCATCCATTGGTTAATTTTAGCCATGAAAGTTCATAAGTTGGTACGCCCGCAAAGCGGTTGTATTAAAGAACAAGACCTTTATGGGTGGATATGAGAAGATTTTGTTATAATACATAAAGTCTAAGATTGTTCAAACGACACTATTGTTTCTTTCCTAATTTAAACCAAATGCAGGATTATTGATAAAACATAGTCCATTGTTTTTATATCCAAGGGACCTCATATTGACTATGACAAGTATACAAATACATCTTAGACTTCTTTGGGAAAATTTGAATTAATAGACGGATAACATGCTCAAACCATCTTATATATACTGGCCACCCCTAATCTCTTTCGAAAAGCCAAGCCACATTTCGTATATGGTCCAACCATGTGTGCTCACACATCGATCTCATCATCCTCATCTTTGCTACATCCAACTTTCGCGCTTGTATATTCTTCATTTCCCAACAATATGTTCAATATAGCGTAGCCGACTAGTCGTGACCCTATAAAATTTTGCGTTTAGTTGGAACCTCCAAAACTATATTTGACATTTTCAAATATAATGTTAATAGTTTTATAAGGGTTATTATAAGTATTTATTCGTTTTATGACAAATTAAATTTATTTATATATATATATATATATGAATCGGCTGTTACATCACGTGCATGAAAAATAAAATGTTTTTTTCCTTCTAAGTTTTCTAATATGTAGCACAATAAATATTAATTCTAGTATAGTTATGCATTCAGATAAACTTTTGCCTCTATGGTTATTTAGGACGTTAGCAAATTTCACGTATCTGCTTTAATTTCGCTAATCGTCAGTATCTTTCTTTTGAAAATACATGTTACCCGTTTATAATTTTTGATAGCTTTGTTCCGGCACACATAACTTTCTTCGAGTATGTGTATTTTTGTAAAGTCCCATATATTTATGTGGAGTACTTAGAATCTTCAATTTTTTTTATTTTTTTTAGCTATAAAACAAGTCATTTTTGTACAGCCTAAGATATTTATATTGGTTCAACAATATGTTTATTAAATTCATAAACTATATATATTTAGGTAATTATTAACATATATCCAATATTACATATTTATGATTTTCTCATAATATAATTCACCAAGTTATGGAAGCAAGTTGAAGACCGTTAGATGTCTGATCTTTATCTAGAATTTTACCAAAGGAGCAATGCTCTAGCGGTATCCCGTTGACTTTCTTTAGAGAAGGTTGTCAGCTCGAGTTTTGATCGTGACAAAATATTATTCGCGAGTCAGGGGTTTTACCATGGTGGGTTTTCGTATGGTGATTTCCTATGAAATTGATGGCGATCGAATCACCAACGCTGTCTGCAATAACAAACGCGGGTAGTTTTTAACCAATAAATGTACGTGACGTATTTTCTTAGCTAAAAAAAAGCATAAAAGGAAAGTGAGTTGAAGGGGTAAAATTGGTCCCCAAAAGAGATTTGAGATAAAAGCAACAACGTGCAGAACCAAGGCGGTGATCTAATACTCTTTTGACCATTCCATGGCAATGTAATAAATAAAGGTTAAAATAAAAATTAAATTGACCATTTCACTTGAAAAATGATAACATGACCTAAGCATACATTAAATGAAAAATGGAAAATCATGACAAAAATTTATATTGAGTTTTAAGTTGGGTGCTTCTTGAGTTCTTGAACCCAAGCCTCCACCGTACCCAACAATACGTATTTTGTTTTGTTCACTATGATAATTTGATAAAACTTTTTGCTCTAATTTATGTTGGTAGCCAACATTTATATTCCAACCGGGTTTTATCGTAGTAGGTCTTTGGTTGGCGGATTCTTCTCAAAACAGAATATAGTGGCTTGGGCTATCCAGCGTTGTCTGCGACCACGAACATATAAGATCGCCTGTTGCCATTGGATTAGCCCAGATAATAGGCTTTTTATTCGTTGGCCGTTAAAAAAAAGTTTAATCTCATGCACAAGATCAAATTAGGTGAACTTTTTATATATAACAATCACTTGAGTAACAAAACCTGATTTGTATATGTGAGAAAATAAAAAGTATCAACAATCAACGACACGATTTCGGTCAAAAATGCGATTTTCCCTAAAGAAATACTTATTAGCCTTTTTATTACTTTTTAATATATCATGGTGTCTTATCTAAATTGGTCTTTGGTTTAAAAGTCTAGTATTAAAGTTTGAAACTGTTGGATTAACATTTTTAGAAACTTAATTAATTGGTTAAAATAATAAGTTTGTCTAAAGTTTTTTCTTGTGAAGACACTTTATACAATATTAATAAAAGCAAATTGGATATTTGAAATTAATGATTTTTAAAAATATTTATAGCAAATATATATTATGCAATTGTTATTCTCAGTAACAAAATTAGAAATTCGATTCTGATGGTATAGAAAAAAATAATAAACCGATTTGAAGATGCAATTTCGTAATTTGAGCCTGGTTTAGTTCGAGTTTCAGGTTTTTTAAATATGATTCAAACAGTGAAGACCATTATCAGCCTTAACTTTTAGGTGAAAACATATATTTTCATTTTGGGGTTGAACTCAATGAACGTCATATTTATACACGAATAATATGATCTTCATAATAATTTTTTTAAAAAGAAATTGCTACCCTATTATGATGACAAGTTAATGGAGATTGAGCGAAAAACAAAATAAATTTCTTTATTTTAGCGATAATTAATTCTTCTAGCTATTACATCAAATAAGTTGTGACGAATGTTATCTTGGCCGCGACATGTTAAGAAGCCCTTAGAGCCAACGACCAGGCTCTATAGCTTGGATTTTTTTGTCTGGAGATAGCATTAATCTATTGTAGTGATACTCAAATGAATTATATTAATATTCATATATGAGTATGTTACTAAATTACTTTTTATCATATAAAATATAAAGGGTTCACTGTATGAACACTTGACCAAACCAAAGTACCAAACAGAACCTTTCTGTGAACCAAATAACAAAATATTTTGCACTTCATGCATCCACTTTATAAAACAGATTCCCCCTTTTACATTCAAGTGAGAACACAATAAGAAAAATAATTAATAACATAATTTTTTAATCATACTATTCTTTATTTAAAAAGTAAAAAGAGAATCAACTTTATGTGAATAACTTTATTATATCTATTTATTTAACAAGTATTAATAATATTGAAAAGTCAACCAGTAAATTCACTTGTTTACACTGGACAAAGTCTAATTCTTCTACATTTCATCTTTAAAAGCTTAGACCAAGTTCACTTATTGACTAGTAAAACACACACATACATAATTCACATTCACACACACACACATAATTAATTATATATAAACTGTGACTGTCAATGGCATATATATATGTGTATATATATGAGAAGTGATTGGCTATAATATTAACTTCACCTTGAAGGATATTTTCATGTGTTAGGCTAATAGATTTTAGGGTTTTGTGTGTGAAACTAAAGTGTAAATTTTGGTGTGATGGGTAGGTCACCTTGTTGTGATAAAACCAAAGTGAAGAGAGGACCATGGTCACCTGAAGAAGACACCATTCTTAGAAATCATATTCAGAATCATGGCACTGGTGGCAACTGGATTGCTTTGCCTCACAAAGCAGGTATATCTATCTATCTATCTATCTATCTATATCTATCTATCTATACATATATATGAGGTTGGTTAAACAATTTAACAAAATTCAACCTATAATCTTTGTTCTTGTCTTCTTGATATATACTTGTTTTTACTTTATTGTTATTAATATTTTTTTTGTTAGCATGTAAAACCCTGATCATTAACCCTAATATGTCTTGATACATTTAGATATTACTTTATTAATATTTTATTTTCGCGTAAATTAAGTTGGTTCAATTCGGCGTGTTAGGGCTAAAACGATGTGGGAAAAGTTGTCGACTGAGATGGTTGAATTATCTAAGACCGGATATAAAGCTTGGAGGGTATACCGAAGAAGAAGATAATATTATTTCATCACTCTATCTCAGTATTGGAAGCAGGTAACAATTCATAGAAAATAACATGTTAAAAAAACTTATAAAAATATTAAGCTTCTTTAACTAAATCAAAATCAATCTTTTGCTATGTATTTATTTATTTATCATACTTAGTCATATAAATTTTAATGATACTTAACTAATATTTTAAATATTTAGGTGGTCTGTCATTGCATCACATTTACAAGGAAGAACAGACAATGATGTCAAGAATCACTGGAACACCAAGTTGAAGAAGAAACTATTAACATCACATAACTCGACCGCCACCAACACCAACAACCACAATTCAATTAGCCCAATGCAATTTCGGTCTTCGGAGTTTATACCTAAACAAGAAGCTGACCTATATCAAATCACAAATAACTCCATTGTAAATTACTCTATGAATGTGAGTTATCAACAACAATTGACTACATCAAATTTGAATAGTAACAATTTCAACAACAACAACAACAACGCGTCGTCTTTGCAAGATAATCAAGGTAATTCACTTGATACTAATGCATTTTCGATTGGAAACGATTATGCGTCATGGTGTGACAATGGTGGAGTGTTAGACCTCGAAGACGATCTTCTAGCAGGGGAATTTGATTTTGGACAAGCGATTGGTGAAGTTGCTAGCTATAACTATTCATTTTAATTATGATGGAAGCTCATATAGGGATCAAACATTGATGGGAGACCTTTTTCTAGTTCTACTATATATTTTTGGTAGTCTTTTATGTTAAGCTTTGATTAGATGTATGCATGTATGTACATTATTAATTAGCTATATTACAAGAAACCAATAATTCCAAATAGTAAGTCGTGTTCTTTTACTTGTTATATTTGACTGAATGCATAAGCTAGATAACGGCCCTGATCATATAACAAAACTGGATTGAACTTTCTGTATGCTTTTATATATCTAGGGACTTTGTTGTGTGCCACGATCTGGCACCACAACCACGTTCCATAGCTTCAACTCAATGCCATGCAACTTTTATATGTTCTTTGTTTTTTGTTTAGTTTGATAATTGTCGGTTAAGTATCTTTGTAGTGGGTAGTTTATTAAATAATGGGTCAGTTATGTATCTTGGCTATATAAGCCACTAGTTTTTATATGTTAGGGATTATGAATGAAAAATGATGATTTAACATCAAAGTCTATTCCAAAAATCTATGATTTCTAATCTGGTTTCTATTTATGTTCTTTGGACCATTTGATTAGCGAACGAGGTTCGTAACAAACTTTAATGAATATTGGATTAAGAGAACTTTTGTTTTTTATAAAAATAAGAAACTATGTTGCTGCTGCTGTTATTATTATTATTATTATTATTATTATTATTATTAAAGTTGATTACTCTTGACCGGCTAAATTCATGAGATATATATGTATCCATCATGGTTCGTGAACAAACTCAAATTCAACAAAGATTTCTAAAATGTAAAATAATACACTATAAAACTTTAGATTTAATAATTATTAGTTAAATTGTGATTGTTGAAGATACCACAATCATGTAAAGAAAGTAAAAATGAGAATAACAGCTTATGGAAAATCATATGATCACATTTGTTATCTTATATAATATGGGATTATGGGCATTTCACATTTGTTATCTTCTCTCTAATTATATCATCAGCTCGTCTTATTATTAGTGTTTTGAAACCCGTCCCGGCTGGTCGGACCGGGACCCAGACTCAGAACCGGGCCGGGTCAAGGTATTTGGCATGTTTTCTAAAAACCCGGCTAGCTTTTGCGGGTGGCGGTCGGCCCGGACCCGGTGACCCAGCGGATCAACCGGTAAAACTCATTTTTTCATTAAATCCAAAATGAAATATGCATGCCGGGATTCGAATTTGGGTTATTTCCTAATAGAAGCTTTAATAATTACCCATAAGCCAGTGGCGGATCTAGACTCGAAACCGAGCCGTAGCGCTCAAAAAAATTTTTTTCCCCATATTTAAAAAATGTTAACGTAACAAATATAAACAAACACAACAAGTAAATTTAAACTAATCGGGTTAACGGACCATTACATCTTCGGATCTAGCTTGGGATGTAAATATCTCCTCTTCAGTTTTTGATAGCTTGAAACCGAGCCATTACATCTTCTTCATTTACTTTATCAAACATTTCTTTTATGACCGCACAAACTAAAACATTGTTCAAATACTCATTACCCATTCGATTGCGCAAATCTGTCTTGATAAGCTTCATTTTAGAGAAATACCTTTCCACGGTTGCAGTTGCAACCGGTAAAACCAATGCTAGCTTCAATTTTCGATAAACCAATGGAAAAGTTGTGTGTTTACTTCCACCATTACACGAGCAAGATCACCCATTTCACCCAGTTTTGCAAATTTAGCATCTTCCTTTAAGGTATAATAAAAGGTCGTAAGATCACCCGGAATACACTGTCTTTCTTCGTTAGTAAAATTATTCGGATACATCTCTGAAAAAGCCACTATCTTAGATATGTCAAACTTGGAAAACGAATCACAATGATTTAAACCCGACATATTTTCTAACAAACTAGTTGAGACCTCACTAAATCTATTTTCAAGTTCTTGAATTTGCATATCCAAGACCGTGTTAAAAACTTCAACCTCAAAATGATGTCGGTTAGTAATGACATACTTCCGGTTTCTTTAATTACCATAACTTTCCTCCATATCTAACATCTTAATCTTGTTTTTTTCACAAAAAAGATGTAACTTTTGCCAACATCTTGCCAACATCGTCTAACAAGTGTATATACAACACAAATTCAAGAGTCTTAAAATATGATAGAATACCTTTCGCGTTGTATTTTTGTTGCACACTATCTCCATCTAATTTAATAAATTGAAGTACCTCAACAACTTCCGGGAATAATTTTAACAAACTTGTGATTGTTCTATGATGAGAACCCCATCGTGTGTCTCCTGCTCGTGCAAGGGAAACCTCTTGATTTAATCATTTTCCTGTTTTAATCTCACCAAGAAGAATTTCATTTTTCACCCTCTCTCTTTTTAACTCCAACATCATATCTTTTCTTTTGCAAGAAGCACCAACCATATTAACAACCATGCCAAGAGATTCATAAAATTATTTAACACCGGTATGGGTTTTTTTGTTTGGGCTTTGGCTTTTGATTGGGTTTAAAACCTAGATTAGTTGGGCTTAAAATCTTAACGGTAACGTTATTTTTTTCCAACGGTAACAAAACACGAAAATGAGCCAAAATTTTTTTTTGCACTACCGGTAAAAAGTTGAGCCGTAGCGGAGGCTACGGCTCAACTTAATGTATGTCCGCCACTGCCATAAGCTAACCAAAAAAGCTTCATTGATGTTTTTATTGATCAAACATAAATCATATATATTTAAAAACCAACGTATGAAATATATTTAAACATTAAAGTTTGTTATTATCATTATTTTTGGTTATTATTATCTTTTATATGTATATGAATTATATATATATATATATATATATATATAAATTAATATATATTTAAATTATTTATGTCAACACACTAACACACTGGTCCGCCCTCCCGGGTTGGTTCAGGTCGACATCTGGGCCAGGTTTGAAAACCTTGCTTATTATACTATCGTATTGTAATATAAAAAGATAGTGTACGTATATTACATATTTTGTTATAACTTTACAATAAGATAAAGACCAAGAAAGTTCATTAGAAGATTGTGATATTATATTGTATAAAACAATAATGTGCGTATATTACATATATTTTTTTTATAAGTTTACAAGAAAGTTGATTAGAAGATTGTGATATTAAGTTTACAATAAGATAAAGACCAAGAAAGTTGATTAGAAGATTGTGATATTATTTGCGGGGCCAGAGATGGTTACAAGGGAGCAATTTTGTTTCCTCGTTTTGATCGGTCAAAGTGGTCCAATATTTACTACTGATTTTCAAAGATCTTCAATGGAATGGAAGACACTTTTTAGTTTTTATTTTTAGGTTTTTGTGTTTTACTCTCTCATGGTCCCACGTGTGGGGTTTGGTTTTTACTTTTTACATATTAATTTTAATTATAATTATATTCTAAAATAGCAAAAGAAATAAACATATTAAAATGTTTGATTCCTATAAAAATAAGACAAAAATTATAACAATAGGTTGAAAAATATGATATAGGTAACATGTTTATGCTAGAATCTTACTAATCTATTAAATCAATACAATTTGTCACATGTTATTCTACTAGACTATTCACCTTGGCTTTCACCTCACCAAATTTCCATTCTAAGAGTCTCTATTATGCTGCCATGTGTCATCTCACACACTATTTAAACTTTAGAATTTTCCACCATCATTTAATCATTTTAATTTCTCTCTCTCTCTCTCTCTCTCGGCTTAATTACTAACTCCACCATCTTCTATATTCCGGTAATGTATATCGAGATTAATCGTTTTCCGGTAAGGTTATATATTATACTTTAATGACCAACAATGTTATATGATTTTCCGGCAAGGTTATATCTTTTTCCGGCAACATCATATTTTCTTCCGGTTATTGTAGATCTAACCTTTTTATCTTTATTTTCATTGTTAAGGTTCTAAATCAAAAACGACGATGAAGCTAATATTTGTACGTATTTATGTTATTCCGGTAAGTTTTCAGTTTATGTGTTATATCTATAACAATGAGTGTTTTATATTTATTTGAAGTTTAATATTTTTCCTGTTTTTTTGTTATACATGTTTTTCTTCTAGGTTCTATATAAATCAGCTTCATCCATATTCAGTATCATTATTTCGTTTTTCCGGTAAGACACATTTAAATTATCCAGTTATAAATTATAATTCTAATATTTCATAATATCAATGTTATAACAAAACTTTATTATTTCAGGTAATTTACCCGATTGATTTACGGAAAATTTGATTATAGTTTCTTAATAAAAAACGGAGGTATCATGGTTATTATCATTATTTGTTATTTTTCGGTAAGACATTTAAATTTTTCGCTTATAAATTAAATATCAAATGTTCCATAACATAAACATTAATATTCTACTTTATAATTTCATGTAAATGTCACGAGTCATACAACCTAATTTCAATTTAAATTCTACAAAAATCCGAGATACCATAGTCATTCTCACAATTTCGTTTTTCCGGTAACACCTTTAAAATTTTCCGGTTATTAATTATAATTAAAATGCTCCATAATATCAATATTAATATTTGATTTTATTATTTCAGGTTATGAATACAATTGATTTAGTTTGACTTTCCTTATTTGTCTAAATAACCGAATTAACATGAATATGGTAATTTAAATACTTTAATTATCTCAATCACACTTTAATTAACATCAATATTGAATATTGACTTTCCTTATAAATAATGGTCCATAATAATAATGATTTGACTACAATATATTATTTTATATAGATTTAAATTTTGACTAAAATTTAAAACATAACTTATATTACCGTATTTTTATAATTTACAAAACTATTTGATTTCTATTTATATTCTAATTTAAAAAATTTATTATCGTTATAAATTAGATCACCGTATATAAGTATATATAATGGATAGTCATAAAATTTATCACGCACTCAAATTTGACCTTACATATTTAAGGTCAATGTAGGTCAATGCTTTGAATATGATAATTCTAAACAATTTTGGTATATAATTAACCATTAATTTATAATTAATGGTCCATAATAATAATGATGATTTGACTAAAATATATTTTTTTTATATACATTAAAATTTTGACTATATTGTTACATTTAAATAACTTAATTTTAGAATTAATGATCAATAATTTAAATAATAAGTTGACTAAAATTTTCAAAGATAAGTTATATTACCTTATTTTGATAGTATTTTGATAATTTACAAACTATTTGATTACTATTTATATTCTAATTTCAAAATTTTATTATCGTTTCTATTTATATTATATCTTACATAATATAAGATATGCAAAACTCGGCATATCGATTCAAAATTTTATTATTGTTTCTAATTTCAAAATTTTATTATCGTTTCTATTTATATTATATTTATATTATATCGTCAACCAACTTTCCATTTGTTTATATTTGATCATTTTTAATTGCGCCTAAATGTTAAAATTAATGTCTAAAAATAAACCTCCAAATTAATAATTTTAATCTTCTATTCGAAATTCAAATTAGAATCATCATTATAAGTTACTTTTAAGTTACTAAAAATATAATAAGTTGTTGCTTAAATACGAAATTTAAATAAATCATTTCGAATTTATATTTAAATTTCAAATTTTAAATAGTCACTATAATTGCTTAATTTATGGTTAATAGTCATAACATAATTAAACCCGATAAATACGTAATTTTACAAATTAAACACACACTTTTAAAGCTTTCCATAATTTTCAATCTCAACAAACTTTCCATTTTTTTATATTTGACCATTTTTATTATGTCTAAATGTCAAAATTAAATTATAAAATAAACCTCCCGATATCGATGTTTCAAAAATAAAAAAACATTTCCATAATTTTTTGAAGTTGACTAATTAACCATTTTTTTTAATATTTTGTAATTATTTCGAAACGTGTTGTGTTAATTTTAAAAGAGTATCAAATTTGTTCGGTATGAATTCGTGTCGTCACAAGTTATTTTTAAGTTATACTATTTTTTTAACTAAAAATACATATTCATTTTTCATTTATAAATCATTTCGTAACAAAATTTGACAAAATATCAAATTTGTTCGGTATGAATTCGTGTCGTCACATGTTTCATCTACATAATACGTTTAACAAAATTAATATTATCTAATCCTATTATGTTTTAATTTTTGTCAAAATTTTGAATTTCAAATATGAACAAATTAAATTCTTGATTGTTTTTACAAACTATTTTTGTTAAACAGTCAATAAATTAGTTTAAAACGGATTTGACATTTCCATAATAACAAATTATATTTTAAAACTTTTTAGAGTTAAATACATGTTTTTTTAATGGGCCAGCTCGGGTTTGATTTTCCTTTTAACACACACACAAACACACACATACACACACACACACACACACTTATTTAGCAACCGATTTTATGATAAAGTTAATCTTTCCAAAATTATTTGAAAATTCATTTATTGTAAAACGTTTTTAAGTTTTGAAAGTTTAACAAAATATTAATGTTAATAATTTAAAAGTTTGTTGCAAGATTGGTCAAAAATGAAAAATAAGTGTTCAAGATGAGTTTCTTTTGGTAGAATGTTTGAAGAAGTTTACAATTTATTCTAATAATAGTATTATTTATTATAATATATTTAATTTTGATGTTATTGTTTTATTAAATTTTCAGGTGGTGAAGTAAAATGAGTTTCTTTTGGTAGAATGTTTGAAGAAGTTGACAGTGGTTTAATATGAAAGAACATGTTTATGTCTTTTGTTGATGTTTTTTATTTGTTCAGTGTACATTAACTTATTGTAACTTTTAATATCTAGACAAAGTAAATGGTTAACGTTTTGGTCTGAAAGTTTGAAGAAGTTTTGTGTTGCTTGAATTTGTTATTTAAATTTATTATGTTTGTTGACATGTTTTTCCACCCGCGTAATACCCTAGTTAAATACTATAGTGAACTACATAAACCGGATGTAGGGTGAGCATGGGAGAGTTTGAGAAGTTTAATTATGTTCAAATAAAAAGTTTTTTTTTAATTAAGAACGATAGCTATATTATATTAAAAAAATTATCTAGTAACCAAATAATACTTCTTACCGTTAGAATTTGGTTTTAACCGGTTTCATTTTCATTTTCTAAAATATTTGTTAAATTGGCTGAGTTGATTCTTTACTTGAATCTTGTTTTTGTCGATTGGGTTTGGATGACTTTATAAAATATCGGTCCAATACTTTTAAATATAACATTTTAATTGTTATTCAATATAATTATATTTACCGTAATTGGAAAATATAACTCGATACATTAAGTTTTATTCATGATTATGCGGATTGTATACTGTAATAATACATAAGACGTCGTGGCAATGGTTGAGCCACCTTAAAGACGTTGGGTCTAAATAAACTAATATCATTTCGAGTTTTTTCTTTTCGTATGCTATATAATATCTAAAACTTGGTTGAATCTGATGACTTTTGAAATTACCTATAGCAAAGCTAATGACATGGGTAATAAAATGCTTGATGGCGGAGTTGTATGGCTTCTTCATTCTTTGATTCTAGGTCACGAGTTCGATATTTGGGCTTCTCACATTATAGTTATATCTTTTTTTGTTTTTTTCCTTTAAATTATTTTGATAATTGGTCATCTTTCTCTCGAGCTGTATTCTCTTTTCTCTTTTTCTTTACAATAACTATCATTTTATCAGACCTCGTCTAAGTATCTTCATCAAAGTATAATTTAGGTTTATAAGATTATCATTTTGCTATCAAATTGACTAAAGACCCAAAAAAATGATGAAATCAATTTCAGCATCATCCGAACATAACTTAAATAATCTCAATAAACATGTGTGTGACGCAGACCAAACTTCTAGAATTGGGTGACACGCCTTAACACCAAATATTAGCGTGAGACGATTGAGAAATTTTTTTTTGACCCCCATCGCGTTATGTAATTTCAATATTATATAATTGATTTTAAAAACAAAATTCAGCCACTTTTGATATTGTTAACAAAGAACTCAGCTAATGAATTAAACTTCTATATGGTGAAGATCAAGATATTGACGATGTACTCGCTAATGAATTAAACTTCTACAGATCTACTATTATAATAAACAAAAATATTGTTGTGTCACATGGCACATAATTATCCTATTATTTTGTCAAATGGTATCACTATTGTTCAATTTTGAAAGTCAAACTATCTAATTAAAAACAATTAATAAATATTTTAAACATTCAATATTAATGATTTATCTATAATTTTATAATAATAAATAAAGTAAAAAAGAAAAACCATAAGTCATAACTATCTAATAAAAACAATCAATAAATATTTTAAACATTCCATATTAATGATTTAATTTTATATAGTAAATAAAGTAAAAAAATAGAAAAGAAAGAACATATGTAAAACTTTTGAAACTCATTTTAGTGTGTGTAAATTTGCGTTGTATGTTTTTAGTTTGTTAGTGGCTGATTCAGAAGGTGCCACGATTCGTCTTTCCTCGATTATTTTTTTACTATTAATTTTATATATAAACTTTTTTATATGTATTGACAAATTTTGCTAAAGTGACATAATTTAGCACTCAATGAGAATAGTAGATTGATGATGGTGTATACAAGTACTCTTTCTTTCAGATCTAATAACTATATACATTTTTTTTCATATGTTAACTGATAGTGAAATTTATTGTGCTTATTCATTGTCACAAACTTGCATCAACTAGAGTTTCGGGCTAAACTGATATAGAAAATAAGTTGTTTTGATCCCTAAAATACACTAATCTCATGGTGAGTTTTGTTTCCTTGATGATATCCATTTCTATTCATGAAGCAAGATTCATATATTCTCGGAAGAGTATCCTGGTGGTGATGACATCGTGTTGTTTGTTATAAGTACATCACTCATTTAAAAAAATAATCATACAAGTTAAGGTCAAAAATTATACTTAACTAATATAAATTATTGGAAAATGGCTATAATTATGGGTGTTGCAAACCGTTTTTATATAAAATCATTACAAGGAGTAAATCATGAGTAGGGTGTTCGAAATACTAATCTGTTTCTTTTAAGTTGGTTGTTTATTATTATGATTTTTATTTGTTCTATATATTATACAGGAATCTCAAAATAGTTTGATATATGAGAGGAATGATGGTTTACTTTTCAGTGAGATACTTATTTGTTGTGAATAAAATATTTGCAACAGTTTTTTTACTCTGATTTACGTAATGGGTCACAACAAGTTTCATTTGAAACAGACCCACTTTTAATATGACTTGGAACATTTCGGGCAAGTTCAACTTGTATTTGACCCTTTAAGTAAATGGGTCAAATTTGCTACTTGTGTTCTCTTATAACCGGTAAAAATGATGGGTCGTATCAGTTGGCGCAACGCATAAGAATTGGTTTGATCGGAACAAGTTAGGGTCAGAAATGGTTAATTTTAAGAAAATTATTACTTTTGGTTCCGAACATGTTTTCTTTACACTTTTTTTTACAGTTACACACAAATATAAAACTCACTATAACTGTTTAATTTCTTGTATTTTGTTGGAATTGAGTAAAATATGTTAATAAGAATGCATGTTTAAAAGCAAAAATAATTGTGATAAAATGTCTATAACTTTATTAGTGTTACACTTTCTTTGCCAATATTACCAAATATACGGTTGCTCTTGCTTCTAATTTTATAACCTAAGACATGAATTAGAAAAAAAAGACATGAAGTAAGCCACACAAGTTTATATTTTGTTGGTTATGGATGGTTAATAATTTAATATCATTAAATCCTCAATTTGAATTCTTTGGTAAAAAACTCTTGCAACTGTTAGTTCAGCAGCAATATATGTTGAAACTAACACAACAATATAATTAGAAGAAATTTTTTTACATTTTCAGCTCTTATGACTTTTTAAGAGTTTTGATGTGTTTTTTGTACATGATTATGCAACTTGAATAACCGTAATCATATAATAAGATAATGAATGAGATTTAATTTTTCAAACCCGTGTAATACACGTTTATAACCTAGTTGTATATATAGTAAAATATGATGAAAAGTTAAAATCTAACTATACTATTAAAGCGATAGGCTTTATGTCAAAATCCCCCCTTCCTATTGGTTGTTACTAGAGTTTCCATGTATATAAATAGCTTATCCATATTTAATCTTAATTAAATAAATCAATAATAAATTAAAATAAGATTAATCAATTCTCTTAAAGTATTCTCTTTCATCTTTCATTTAATGTTTAGTTTTGAATTTGAATTTTGAATCTTTTTTAATTATTTTTCTACTTAATAATTATAATTAATAATTAATTACGATTTATTTATTATGTATACTATAAGTATAAATATGTATTGAAACTAATTTTATGTTATTATTTTTGATTGATGATTGATTTTATTCAAACTCTTTGTTTCTTCTCAGTAGGTTTAATGGTTTTTAGATAATATGTAATATATAATGTAGATAATTAATATATATTTCATCAATAAGATTCAATATAGAGAAAATATGAATTTAACTGTAGTATAATTGGTTCTACTATTATATTCAAAAAAATTTATCAAATTGACCGGTTTGTACCATTATCGTAAAATTTAGGAAAGAATCACCCATTTGGTTAAGGAAATTGGTTAAGAAAATTGTATAATTACGGAATTTCTAAATTTGAATTAATTAGTGTAGCTTATTTGATTAAGTATATGATTTAGCATTATTAATTTTTACTATAATTACAGATGATCAGTCAATCGGTTAACTAATCATTATTTTGCATAAATTTTACATAAATATAAAATTAGAACTAATAAATTTTACGTAAATATAAAATTGCAACCAAATATATTAATATCAATTACAATATTTAAATTATTAATAGCTCAATTGATTAAGGAATTTATTAACCATCCTTAAGATTTACTATAAATACAAAGGTTGACCTGTTTAGTGATTCTCAATTTCTCAATTATTGATTTAAATATATGGTGCTGATATTAAATATTCTATTTGATTATATTGGTTTTGATAATTAGTGTTCAATTGTATTAAAATTGTGTTAATGTTAATAAATAAAAACAAAATTAGTAATTTCTTTTTTCACACCTTATATGAATTACATATATAATTAAATGTTGATTATTTTTATAACTTTCAATCATATGATTCAGTACTTCATTATATAAAAATTTATTATAATTTAATATATTGTAGACATTGTTATTTTATAAATTACATATACGGTGTTATAATTGATGATTAATTATATTTTTGTAAATAAATAAATTACTAATTTATATTTTTACATTAATAAGTTTATTTCCGTTTGTTTACATATAGTCAACATTTAAATTTAAATTAAATAATTATATTTATAATAATCTAAATTTGGAACATTACATTTTAGTAAATTCAAAATTTGAAAATCCATTAATCCTAATTCCTTACTTATCGTTCTTACTTTAAGTTTTTTTAAATTTTTTGAAATTCCCTAATTATTTGTTTCTAATCAATTCTCTGTATACCTTCCTTTTATAATTTAGACAACCATAATTCAATCCGTATAAATAGTTAAGTTTCATATGGTAATTCTTACACCTTCAAACTCTCTTTAGCAAACATCATTAGCTTTGTGTCTAAGGTTTTTATTTTGTGTTTCTTTATATCGTCCATTTTTGTATTCTTTTTTTGGTTTAAAAGTGTTATTGTTCCTAAATGAATTTTTTATTTTTTTTGAATTTTTCACCTCTAGAAAGAAGATCTCAATTTTTGAATTAGTAATTTATATTTCTACATTAATAAGTTTAATTTCGTATTTAAATATAGTCTAGATTTAAATATAGTATAGATTTAATTTATGAACAATACATTTTAGTAATTGAAAATTTAAAAAATAATTAATCCTAATTCCCTAATTTTCGTCCTTATTTTAAGTTAATTGAGTTGCCTAATTTTTTGTTTCTAATTACAATAGGAAATTCTTGTATAAATACCTAAAATTCATACGGTAATTCTTACACTAACAAATCCCTAACCATTTTAATCTCTCTCTCTCTCTCGGCTTATTCCTCAACCGTCTCCTATATTTCAGTAATGACCAATTTTGTTATTTGTTTTTCCGGTAAGGTTTTATTGTTTCTGTAAGGCCCCGTTCCCGGTGCCTCACTTTAACGTCGGATTTACTCATAAACACAGTTCTACAAATCATAGTTTATTAAAACTTTCGCGGAATATAAAACTGTAACCATTTATTACAAAACATTTAATCTTTTCTTTAAAACCATAACATAAATCATCATATTAAAACGTCATTTCTTCCATCTTCAAATGCTTGCCGTTCGATCCATGCCATATGCCAACCTCATGCTAGCTCTTTAATCATTTTCACCTGCGTGCATACTAAAAGTCAGCTACGATGAGTGAGTTCTAGTTAATCAGGCGACATACAATACATACACATATCTTACATACATACATACATATCTTAACCTTGTATAAATATCCATAAGAGGAACGTGTAACATTCGTCATTTTCGGTCTTTTTTTGTATTTGTATTTGTATCAAAACCCGACCCGCTTTGTAAACCAAACCTTTCACTAATATAAAATCTTGGATTTTTATGTTTCATAATCATCTCCTACTTTTTGGATTTGTTACTAGTTTGTATTATTTAAACCTTTTTTTTTTAAAAAAAGCACATGCAAGTATTGATATAAAACAAGGAAAACAAGTTTGACTCCTTCCCTATATAAACAACCCCATCCCATTCATTTCTTCTTGCTCATTCATCTTCTTTCTCTCTCAAACTAAGAACACTGTCTCTAACCTCTAAGGTTCTTAATAATCAAGCAATAACCTTCTTTAATTCCTGTTTGTTACTTATTAATTCATATCTTGTGGCATAACATATATATAATATGCACCCCTTGTTTCCTTCGGCTTTCATCTTTTTCGGGAGGTGATATGCTACAAGGCAAAACTTCATGGAAAACTCTTTGTAGTTCTTGATTATACTATTTTCCTTTAATGCTTTACTAGTCTTGTTTATATTGTAAGTAGTTTAGTTTTAATTCATGTTTAAAGAGTTTCATGGTCTTGGGTATGAAGTCACTAGTCTCGGTTTTATCCCGAGATTAGACCCGAATCAAGGCCGATCCAAGACCGAACTCTTGTTTACTAGCTTTTGTTTTAAATAGTTTTGTTTACTAGTTTTGTTTAAAATAGTTAAATAAACATGTTTATGAAAGATTTGAACCTTGTAACTTCTAAAACCATTTTGATAGTTCAATGGTATTTGGGTATGTGGCAACCATCCTCGGTATCATTCCGAGTCAAGGACCGAACCAAAACCGAACTAAACCGAGTTCACTTGCTTAAGACACACAAGTGTGTTTTTGGCCATCGAAACTCATATTTTCTTCAAAAATGTATTTTTAAACTAATTTTAAGTATTTTATCAACTTACTTGGTGTGTCGGAATCCAACTTGATCTTATAAAAAGCTTGGACCGGTGAAACCAAATACTCACTTAACGGACGTTAAGGTTCTTCATAATAGAACTATATACTTGGTTAAGTCTTTCGATTATATTGAGTTATCTCAAAACATTTTGGAAAGTTAACTTTGAGTTTAGTTAATTATCTAGACCCAAGTTAACAAATCCGAACACTCGATTAAAACCTTGTTTTGGTGTTCATATACCCAAAGGGTCTTGCATTAGTGCATTATAACCCACATAAGTTACTTAACATAGGTTGAGTAATAATTATGAATGAAATACCAAGACCCGGTTTCGAGTAAACCTACTTTTTAGAACATGTCTTTAATTTCCCAAATATTTACATTTTTAAACCATAAACTTCATTTATTTACTTTACTTGTCATACTTTACTTTAAACCCTTCCAAGACTACCTACTAACTTAAGACCCATTCAATCTAGGTCTTGCTCGTTAACCCGATCTCCGATTATTCACGAACCAATCTTTCAAGTTACTTAGTTAACGTGAGTACATTTCATCCCCCGTTTTCACTTTTATCTTTTGGGGGTAACATGCATACTTATTCAAACAAAAATGATTTATATTATACTCATTTCTCAAACCACAAACTTTAGGGTGTATGGTGCTAGAATACTTGCTCTATTGTGTGTTATATGTCTCATATGCTTTACGTGCGCGAGTGTTTATTTTTATGTTGTTGTTGAGCCTCATTAAGTATGATAATACGCTCCCCTAACTACTTAGCCTTGTGCTAGTAGAATAGAGCCTCATTATCCAAGTATGTCGGTTGTTACCGATTAGAAAGGATCCTCATTTACATATGTTTTATATACCATGATTGATGCTTTTATTTATAGTCTCATATACGTTTGTGGATTTCGCTCATATTATATATACTCAAAACTATGAAATTGCTCACCAACATACGTGTTGACAAATGTTATTTTATGCATGTTACAGGTTTGATTATTACTTGAGTTGGAGTTTGAAGACGTCATTCTATTTTGATACCGCTAGGTTATTAGAAGAATGAACAATATCTATTTCTTATGTTTTGATGTTATTTGTATGAACAATATGTGTTACTTTGGTGATTGAATGAAATTAATGAGTTGATTAAATATTGTCACTTTAATAGTGTCTTGTGTTATTGGGCAATCCGTTTCACCCCGGCATGTTCCGCCGCCTTTGGTCGGGGTGTTACAGATTGGTATCAAAGCCAAGACTATAAGATAGGTGGTTAGACGTAACGGCCTAGTATAGTTTTGCTTTAGGGTACTTATATGTGTTGCTTATACGTGTTACCCTACTTGATTGTTCATTACACTTGTACATTTAATTGCTTATTTATTTTATTTAATCTTCAAAAAATATACACATGCACAAACTCTCATAGTATTCCAAGGTATCCTTACCTTAAAACGCAAAAACATTAGTTTTTATATTGTGTTTTATGGATCACAAACTTAATTTGGATCCCGTTATTTAAGATCTCCTTAAAGGTTGCATTTATATCGGGTTTGTAGCCATCATGGAAAGCGAAACACTATGAAACGACCATTTGACAAAAAGATTCCAAGAATCTAAGGTGATATACTTACCTGGGATGGTTGAATTATAGTGTGCGTTTTCTAGGCCTACGAATCGTGTTATACGTGTCAATACTTTAAGTTGTCGAATGCAAGAGTTCCGGTTGCCTTCTTATATTTTTGGTGTTAAAAATACAAGTTGTTTTTAACATCTCGTTGTATTTCCGTTTTTATTATATGTTATTATCGTTATTTGAGTCACAACAACATAATTAGACGCGGTGGTACGTGCACATGTTCGACTCCACCTATTATTTTATACAACTTTATTTGTCGGGATATCAAACCCTGGTGATTTTATGTACGATTTCCCGACTATATATATAAATTTCAAAATCTCAAAACCTCCAATTTTTGAATGACAAAAGTTTGAAACTTATAGATATATATACATTTTTATCTTTTGATGCAAGTATAAAATAGTTTTTACTAACATTCTCATCCTCATAACTCTAGGATTCACAATCATTAAAACCCTACATTAACTCATTTTTTTTCCTCATACTTATATCAATTACCCCAAACTTATACCATTTTTTTCTTTTATTATTTTAGAATGCCTCCAATCCGTCGCCAACTACGCAAGCCGAGCTCCGGTCGTCGGATGGCCGCAATGGTAGCAAAAGAAATCGCCGATGTGATTCCCGGACTCATAACTCAAATCCAAGCCACCCAACCCAGTTGCTCAAACCACACCCAACCCCATACCTTTCGCTTTGAAAAACTTCACTAGTGCCAACCCATCTCAATTCTTTGGTACGAGTTGTGCCACCACTTTGTTGCAATGGTTCGAGAAAATGGAAAGTGTGTTTACTCTTTGTGAGTGCCCCGAACTCAAAAAGACCACGTATGCCTCTAGCATGTTTGAGAATACCGCCCGCACTTGGTGGAATAGTGAGATTTTCACCCATGGAGCGGAAGTAGCTATGGCCTACTCATGGACCAAGCTCAAAGAAGTCATGATGAAAAAGTTTTGCCCAAAACATGAACTTCAAAAACTCGAATCCAAATTTTGGGAACTCAAGCAAGAGAGTGGTGACAACTCCACCTACTCCAACCGCTTTCACGAGCTTAGTCTCTTGGTTCCTCACTTGGTCACACCCCTCGAAAGGGCTATTGACAAGTATGTCGGCGGTTTGCCTATGAAAATCCGCGACTCGGTGATGAGTCGCAACCCGCAAACCCTTCATAATGCTATTACCTTCGCCGGTGATCTTTCTGAAAACCATGTCAAAGACGGTACCCTCTCCATCAAGAAAACGAGTGACAAGAGTAAGCCCGAACCAACCCCTCAAGCTAAAGTCGACCCACAACCACAAGCCATCAACTACTCCAATTCCACCCACCACACCAAAAAGAAAATCAAACCAAACTACCGAAACTATGCTGTCACCCACCCATCACAACCTCAATCTCAATCCCACGCACTCCAAAACCGAAAACCGTATTCCGGCCCGCACCCACTATGTAACACTTGTCAACATCAACATCCCTCCTACTCTGCTTGTCGCCACTGCACCAAGTGTAACCGCTATGGTCACACTAACAACGTGTGTCGAGAAGCCTCTCGTGGGCAACCCGCTCCACCAAATTTTGCCCCATCCAACCAAAATCGTCCCTCTCCTTTTGCTCAAAACCCTCCTTCTCAACCTAGGGCTTGTTTCAATTGCGGAGACCTGAATCACTTCCGCAATGCTTGTCCTCGACTTGCTCTTGTTAACCACACCCTACTACCATACCCACACCCTACTACCATACCCAAGCCTACCAAGTTCAAACTTATCAACCCCAAATCCCGCAACTGGCTCCTCCCGCTCAACCGATCCAAGCCATGCAAGACCTTCCTCCTCCACCACACCTGCAAGCCATGCAAGCTCTCCCACCTCCTCCAGCTCAACAAGTCAACCACGGCAACCAAGGGCGTGCCTTTATGATGAACGCCAACCAAGCTCAAGTTGCCAACGATGTGGTGAACTGTACATTTTTAGTAAATGAGCATTTAGCTTCAATTTTATTTGATACCGGAGCTGATAGGAGTTTTGTTTCTTTTAAATTCGAATCTATTCTTGGCGTATTTCGCACTAAACTTTCTCACCCCTTTTCTGTCGAAGTCGCCAATGGAAATTACATCATCATCGATTTGGTCATTCGCGATTGTATCCTCACTCTTTGCAAGCACGAGTTGATCGACCTCATCCCGATGCAAATGGGAAGCTTCGACATCATAGTAGGCATGGATTGGTTAGCTTTGCACCGTGCCGAAGTCGTTTGTTATGACAAATTCATTCGTATCTCGCTCGTCAATGGCAAAATTCTCGAAGTCTTTGGCAAAAAGATCCCCAAGAAACTCAACCTCATGTCTTGCTCTCAATCTCGTAAGTACTTGCGCCAAAAATACGTTCCATTCCTATCCCAAGCGGTGGTGAAAGATCCAAAAGAAAAGAAAATTCAAGACATTCCCGTTGTTTGTGAATTTCCCGGCGTTTTTCCCGAAGACGTCTCTGGTTTTCCACCCATTCGTCCTGTTTAATTTCGAATCGACCTTGTGCCCGGCGCGACTCCCGTAGCCAAGGCTCCTTACCGTTTAGCTCCTTTGGAATTGCAAGAGTTATCGAACCAACTTCAAGAACTCTCCGATAAGGGCTTTATCCGCCCAAGCTCTTCTCCTTGGGGCGCTCCCGTACTTTTCATGAAAAAGAAAGATGGCTCGTTTCGTATGTGTATCGATTACCGTGAACTCAATAATGTCACCATTAAAAATCGTTACCCCTTGCCTCGCATCGACGATCTATTTGATCAACTTCAAGGCGCAACTTGTTTTTTCAAAATCGATCTTCGATCGGGTTATCATCAATTGCGTGTTCATGAAGACGACATTCCTAAAACCGCTTTTCGTACTCGGTATGGACATTACGAATTCTTATTTATGCCTTTCGGACTAACCAATGCACCCGCGGTATTCATGGATCTCATGAACCGTGTTTGCAAACCATTCTTGGACAAATTCGTAATTCTTTTTATCGATGACATTCTTATCTTCTCCAAGACCCAAGCTGAACATGAGCATCATTTACGTTCCATTCTCGACCTCTTATAAAAAGAACAACTTTATGCCAAATTCTCTAAATGCGAATTCTGGTAAAAAGAAGTTCAATTTTTGGGTCACGTCGTCAACGATAAAGGTATTCATGTTGATCCCGCCAAAATCGAGGCCATAAATGATTGGAAAACTCCATCCACACCCACGGAAATCCGATCTTTCCTTGGTTTGGCTGGGTATTATCGGCGATTCATTCTAAACTTCTCTAAAATCGCGTTACCCCTCACCGCACTAACTCATAAAGGAGAACCTTACAAATGGGGACCGAAACAAGAAGTTTTCCAAACTCTAAAGCATATGTTTTGCAACGCTCCCGTCCTGACCATTCCCGATGGAAACAACGAATTTGTGGTATTTTGCGATGCATCCAACCAAGGTCTCGGTTGCGTTCTCATGAAACGAGGTCAAGTTATCGCATATGCCTCAAGGCAACTCAAGGATCACGAAAAAAATTATACGACTCATGATCTCGAACTTGGTGCCGTCGTTTTCGCTCTCAAAATCTGGAGACATTATCTTTATGGCACAAAGTGTGTTGTATTCACCGATCACAAAAGTCTACAACACATCTTTGACCAAAAAGTTCTCAACATGAGACAACGTCGATGGGCCGAATTACTTAGTGATTACGATTGCGAAATTCGCTACCACCCCGGTAAGACGAATGTTGTAGCCGACGCCCTTAGTCGTAAAGTTAATGTCAAATCCGTTCTGCTTCATAGCATCATCATTCAAACCGATCTCCAAGACCGTATCTATCGAGCCCAATGCACATCCATTGATGAAGGCAATATGTATTATGAAATGTCATGTGGAGCCGAACTTCAACTTGAAACCAAACCCGATGGCTTGCTTTATTTCCTCAACCGTTTGTGGGTTCCTGATCGTGATGAACTTCGTACTTTCATTCTCGACGAAGCTCATATGTCGCGATATTCCGTACATCCCAGTGTGGATAAAATGTACTTCGATCTATTTATTGGTGGCCGGGTATGAAAAAGGACGTAGCACTTTATGTCTCGAAATGTCTTACTTGCTCAAAGGTTAAAGCCGAACATCAAAAACCTTTTGGTTTACTCGAGCAACCTCCTATCTCCGTTTTGAAATGGGAAGGCATCGCTATGGACTTTATCACCAAATTGCCTCCCACTCAAAAGCAAAATGATAGCATTTGGGTCATTGTTGATCGATTAACCAAATCGGCTCACTTCATCCCGATCCGCGAGAAGTACTCCGTTGAACAACTCGCTCAAATCTATGTTCGTGAGATTGTATGCCGCCATGGTATTCCATTGACCATCATTTCTGATCGTGACGCTCGTTTCATATCCCGTTTTTGGAAATCGCTTCAAGAAGCCTTGGGCACTCGCCTCGATCTTAGCACCGCTTACCATCCTCAAACCGATGGCCAATCCGAACGCACAATCCAAACTCTCGAGGATATGCTTTGATCTTGTGTTCTTGATTTTGGTGGAAATTGGGATTCTCATCTCCCACTTATTGAATTCTCATACCATAATAGCTATCATTCTAGCATTGAGATGGCTCCTTTCCAAGCTCTTTATGGTCGTAAGTGTCGTTCTCCGATTTGTTGGAACGAGATTGGTGAAGCCTAAATCACCGGTCCCGAGATGGTTCAAGACACTACCAATCGTATCGATCAAATCCGCAAAAATCTCCTTTCTGCTAGAAGTCGCCAGAAGAGCTATGCCGACAAACGGCGAAAACCTCTCGAGTTTAATGTTGGCGACTTTGTACTTCTCAAAGTATCCCCTTGGAAGGGAGTAGTCCGTTTTGGAAAGAAAAGAAAACTAGCACCCCGTTTTGTAGGCCCGTTCAAAATCCTCGAAAGGATTGGAAAAATGGCTTATAAACTCGATTTACCGCAAGAACTTGCCGGTGTTCATCCCACCTTTCATGTCTCAAACCTCAAAAAGTGCTTAGCCGAAGGTAATCTCCATATACCTCTCGACGAGGTACGTATCGATGAAACCTTGCAATTGATCGAAAAACCCGTTGAAATCGTGGACCGCAATGAGAAACGAACCAAACATAGCCGCATTCGTTTAGTTAACGTCCGTTGGGAATCACAGCGTGGCGCTGAATTTACTTGGGAACGAGAAGACGAGATGAAGGAAAAGTACCCGCACTTATTTATTACGGATTCTTCTTAATTTCGGGACAAAATTTTCTAAAGTAAGGAAGACTGTAACATTCGTCATTTTCGGTCTTTTTTTGTATTTGTATTTGTATCAAAACCCAACCCGATTTGTAAACCAAAATCTTTCACTAATATAAAATCTTGGATTTTTATGTTTCATAATCATCTCTTACTTTTTGGATTTGTTACTAGTTTGTATTGTTTAAACCTTTTTTTTTTAAAAAAAAGCACATGCAAGTATTGATATAAAACAAGGAAAACAAGTTTGACTCCTTCCCTATATAAACAACCCCACCCCCTTCATTTCTTCTTGCTCATTCATCTTCTTTCTCTCTCAAACTAAGAACACTATCTCTAACCTCTAAGTTTCTTAATAATCAAGCAATATCCTTCTTTAATTCTTGTTTGCTACTTATTAATTCGTATCTTGTGGCATAACATATATATAATATGAACCCCTTATTTATTACTGAAAAATTGGGATGTTGCGGTTTCCGGTAAGATTTCCGGTAATTTTTTATATTTATTTAATTGCTATATAATTTTTTTTAATAATCTCTTTAGGTTGTAAATCAAAATCCAAGATTCAATTAATATGTTGAAGTTATTACGGTTTCCCGGTAACGTTTTCCGGTAAGGTTTTATATTTATTTTAATTCTTATATTACTTTGTTATAATATCTTTAGATTCTATATCAAAATCCAAGATTAAACTGATAATTTTTAGTTTTTTTTTGTATTTATATGATTTTTTCTTATAATCTTTTTAGGTTATATATCAAAATCGAAGATTCAATGGAGATCTTCACTATTTCGTTTTTCCGGTAACGCGATTCAATTTTTCCGGTTGTAAGTTGTAACATCAATTTTACATTTTTTCACGTGATTCAAATCTTCCATAATTTATAATATATTTATTATGTGATATTAATATTAATATTTAATTTTATCATTTCAGGTTATTGTCCCCAACTTGGTAAAGCTAATTTCATGGATTGAGAATTATTTGATAAGATGTCTTTTATTTTTGTTTAATATTGATTTATATTTATGTTAGTATTCATGTGTTTATTTATTTTTCACAATTTATGTAATTTAATTGACTATTATATAATCCCGAAATGATATTTAGTTGGTTATTCTATAATACATTAAATTATCTATAGTAAGATAATCAATCTTATATTGTTGTTGGTCAAAGTCCAATTATATTGAATAAGTTTAAATAACATTTACATATTTGGTTATATTGAATAGGTTTAAATAACAACAATTTGAATAAATCAACGCTTTGACTCAATTTGACCATTTATATTGAATAAGTTTAAATAAAATTTACATATTTAAACATAATTCTCATTCCTAATTGGACTAATTTTTTTCAACCCTTTTTATTTTTTTTGAATACCATCCATAAATATAAACTCATTTCATAATTATTCAATATTCATGCATTAAATAAAAAAAATATTAGTTTCTTCTAAATATTTCAAGTTTTTGTGAATTTAATGTCAATTTCAACTAAATTCATTAAGTGAATAATAAAAATGATTTATTTGAACCATTTTGAAATTCGAATTCTTGACCACTTACAAAAATAGGTTATATAGTTAATAATCCGGTGCTCACGTACATTATAAAATCTTTAACACATTTGACCAATTTAATATGTTTTTATTATAATTTTTTAATTACCGTGTTTTAATTAAGGTACCCAATAAATTATTATTGCTATTAATTAATGTATTTACGTTTTTATAAAGATTCTTATAATACGTGTTTTAGTTAGGTTAGGTGATATAATGTTTTAAACACGATTAATTACAATATAATTAAAATTGATATGTTTAAATCTACACCATATTTCAAGCTAGAGCATAAAATTAGTAATGTACAAGAATAAGTTAGTAATTGATATTTATTACCATTAATATAATTAATCATATCTATTAAACGAATTTTGGTAACTGGTATGAATTGTCAATTCCCATACATCTAAAATTAGACCCAGTTAACAATAACATAAATAATTAAGCCTAGAATATAACTTTGTTTAGCTTTATAAAAAAATAATGTATACTATTTAAGCCTATATATTAAAATAATTTTTACTAGAGACGGGATATGAAATTGAAAATTTTAATTGAGTCAACTAATTAAAAATAAATATATAAACTAACTTCAAAGGATGTTTATTATACGAGATATGATACAATTAATTAAGCCTATGTATATACTATATTTCTTTACTAAAATGATGTTACTAAAGAAGGGATAATTTACTTTATGATAAATCATTTAATAGTTTTTTAATTTACTTTATGGTAGTCATTTATCAAAATTAATTACTTTCTATAATAAAAATGGTGAGACTAACTTTTCTAATATCATTAAATATCCCAAAATTCAAAATCATTTGAATAACCGGATTAAAATCACATTCAATTACCAAAACCACATATTATTCAATTTACCATAATTATGCAAAATCATCAGTTTATGAATTAATTGTAATTAAAATATTTAATTATTCTCTATATAAATGGGAAAATGTGTTGACTTTTTTTATTTTTAAGAAATTAAGAGATATAGTTTCACAACATTTGGTACCAAGCTTAATAACATATTTTCATATTTATTTATTTATTATGTTTACTTAAATTTATATCATTGACTTTTGTAGAAATTATTAAAAGCTTTTTTGAGGCAGTTTTATGGTGATGACGTCCCATGTGGAGGTATAATTATTAGAAGGAATAATACTATTATACAATAGTAAGCTTCAATTACTATTAAATATTTAAGAACTACTAAAAATTATTTTATTTACCTTTTGTATGTATTAAAAATGAATACATTATTAGTATCTTACTAATGGAAAATAAGATATCAAAAGGATATATAAACTATCATCTCATGCTCAATCTCTAATCGGGTGTTAGGTAAAAATCTCAATTTATTTGGTGTTTGTTGTATAAGGTTTTTTACTTTATTTATCGAAAGCTTTATAAACTATTTTTTTATTATAATTACATATCAGGAGCTTGACAGTGGAATTTGAATACAATGTAATTTCTTACTTTATATTCATCAATTGCGTAGTTAATTTACTTTTGACCTTTAAATTGATTAATTACTAATTAGTTATTTAATATTTCTTCCATGATGGTTTAGATACAACACTGCCCATTTTTTGGAATTCCAAAACAACATTAAGGTGCTTACAAATTGCATATATATTTATACTGAGGGTCAAATATTTTATTTACCTTATCATTACTATACAATTTAATATTTTCATTATCAAAATTGGAAACTTTTTTTACATTATAATAATTAGTAAGTCCTCCTAAGATAATACTGTTGTGGTTGATTTCATTTCACAAAAATAAGATGGAGAAGACGTTAATAGCCAAGTGCATGAATTTTCGGGAGGAAAATAAATAGATTGGTTGCATATGAACAAGATTTAGGTAAAATCTATTTATCTCATTTCTAAAGAGTAATATAAAAAGAGAAAGTTCTGTTTCTCTAATATATTAAACTACTTTCCAGCGATCATTGTGCAATTTGATTTTTTATTATCAATATATCATATGTTGTAGATACTTGTCTTTATGGATATAAATATTATTAATACAGATTAATAAATAAAACCAGTATTTTAAGATTTATACATACTGTTAGGCTCAATAAGAACTACTAAATATTTAAGAACCACTAAAAATTATTTTATTCATCTTTTATATGTATTAAAAAATGAATACGTTATTAGTATCTTACTAATGGAAAATAAAATACGTCACTATATAGAATGGTTGCCACATCCGGACTGTTATTAGCAGCCATATGGATATGTAGTTAGGCATGTCAAATTGCGCAGGTTCGTGTCATGATTTAGAACATGTTTGAGCTAATACGGGTTATTAACATCTTGAGTTTAAGTCACAACAAGTTCAAGTCAATATTAGAGTGTATACAATTTATGGCTCTATGAATCGCTAAACAAGTAATATAAGCCAATTGATATTTGTAACTGTTTAGTTATTAGCTATTAAAAAACCAATTTAGGGAGTTGTAGATACTAAATTTATGATACTTTTGTTAAATAAATAGTTAAATTGTATAGAATTTTCTTCATGTTTATTTTAAATTACACTTCAAGTAGTTCTTTCTACACCTTGTAAAAGTACAAGATACTTAAACTATCAAAAAAACATGAGGCTCACAGTTAGATGTCAATCCTTACATGTTGAAGAGATAAATAATTTGCGAATTGACTATTGGATATAGGTGAAGGGAATGTTGTGGGGGGGGGGGGGGGGTTCAAATGACGACAGATGAATGTACAAATTCCGATGATCTTCTAATTAACAATTCATTATATCCAATATCTGATTTAATAGACTTTGTATATCCTTCGAATTTAGAAAAGTTCTATTAACTTACTTTCGAGGACGGAAAATATTGTCGTTTGAAATTATATGTGTTTATTAGACGATTTCTATATTTCACCCGTGACGCCTACGGGACAATAATCTAGTGGTATAATATTTTTACCAGGAAACGTCTTTTTTCTATTAAAGAGAGACAAAACATAATAGTTATAAATATATATGATTAATTAGTATTGTTTAGTATTATTTGTGTTAATTAAATAATAAGTTAGTCAATCATGTAATCATGTTAATCCATAAACAGTTCTTATTTTAAAAATCCTTGACCATTTGATTCAATTATATAAAATTCAATAAGTCTTGGTAAAAGCCATCTATGAAGACCCAAAAATGTGATGTTAACTTTTAATTACTTTATGATGCTCGTGGTTTGATATTTAGTTAACCATTTAGGATTATTAACTTTCCATTTAATTTTCAAATTAAGATTTTTATGAAAACCCGTATTTCATATGTTTTTAAAACCGTAACGGTTGGTTAGACATGTTAAATCATAAACCAACAAGTTTAGTAGTTTAATTTTCTAGTTAAATCGCTATAAAATAAAGCGATGTTTCACACTATTTGAGTAGGATTAGAATAGGAGACGTATGATTCATCCTATAGAAAGGAAGACACTTCAAAATTCAAATTTTTATAACTTGTTTTTTAGTTAGTTTTTCTTTTGTTTTGAATTTTTTTGAACTTTTGGAACTTTATTTTGTTATATTCTCAATATTTTTAAATTAATTATATCATCATCTGGTTTTTAAAAATTGGGGTTTGGATGAAGAAGACACACATAAATACCTCTTATTTAATAAGTTATTATAAAAATTGTTTAAAACGACTTAAAATGCCCCTTAATTTAACAGAGTTTTGGATGGGGTTAACGAATTAGAAGGAAATGGCAATTTTAAAAATCATGACAATAATACGGAAAGAAAAATTTGGATAAAAATTATAAAAGTGATCAAACCGCATGAACAAAAATATCGGTTTACTTAAAACAAAAAAAACTTTACTAGATAATGAGTGACTTGTAGTTGTACCTACCTAACCCACTTGTTTCGATCCACACACAAAAAATGTGCTTTTGGCCCAAACCTTTACCAATTACCCAATCCGTCTAAAAACCATTTATTCGTGAATGTTAGGCTTCATGTTAGTATTATCTTGGATAAAATTTTATAACTAAGAGCCTTCTCAACCCGTTTCCTATAATTATATGAGAGGAATCTGTAAATTATAGGGCGAGGTTGTGAGTGTAAATTATATGGTGGAGAGAGAAATGTAGTGATTTTTTGTAAATTTGAAGAAACTTTGTTTGCCCCTATTTATTTTTTAATATTTATTGAATCGGTTACGACTTACGAGTAGAAGAGAGAGAAAACTGATAAATGTATAAAAAATATTATTTAATTAAACAGAAGATAGATGTAGTGTTTTTTAGTGTAACTATAGAGATAGAGATGAGGGACGGACCGAGAATACTCTAAGTTAAGAAGAAACAGGTCAAGGTTTCCATAATGTGTTTTCAGTACATAAAACCTTTTAAATTATATTATTCAAAACAAAAGGTTAAATTCTTGTTGTAATAACACAATCTTTGTAATTATAATTGACCCAAACCTGGTTGAATGATTTTTATTATTATTTTTAAACAACAATCTACATTTGCAGCTTGCATGATTTCAATCATCTACCTCTTAAATAGATGAGATACACCTCCCCCCCCCCCCACCCCCCACCCCACCCACACACATGACCGTTACATCCTAAGTAACCATTTACATCCAAAGACATGGCCCAACTGTTAGCATACCCAATGTCCAATATTTGAAACATAACTAATCAATCCGGTTCCAGTGTCAGTATTGTAATTTGACTCATTAAGCGGACTTAACTCTAAATCTCTAATGTTGATCTTAAGGCCTTAAGGGAACACCTTTTCCTACGTTTACAAAACAAACAATAAAAGTGGAAATGAAAAAAAAAAAGAAAAAAAAGAATACCATTATTGCGCTTTCTATGGCAGATTAAGAAACTAATTTGGTTTGGTTCATTGAATAGATGTACTAAACAAAGTCATGCAAAGTGGCTATTTTATCAAACATTAAGTCAAAAAGTGGAACTTGTACGGTTGTTACTTGTTAGGAGTAGTTTGATATCAAAGCTAAGTTATCTTAATGTCATGGAGTTATATTCTAAGACTTCGTGTGGCGTTCAAAGGCCAGCCAATTGATCCGCTTATGGTCAGGGTTAGCTGGTTTCGTCTTGCCTTGAACTCATTAGGCGAGCGGCCACAGTTCGTTACCAGCGTTGCGTTCGTCATGCAAGCACGACTAGGCATGTACGCCTCCTTTCCCGCTAAGGTTGTGCTCGATGAAGTCTGGGACGAGCCAACAAACTCAAGTGTTTCAACACAAATCTAGCATCTCGATCTTCAAATATAAATACTTGGCCCGTGACATTAGGCATCTTAATAAAAACTTGGTTCCTATCTTATTTACACATATATACATAATTTTCTTTGAATAAACCTCTACATCTTGTGTAGGGAAGTAAACAAACCAAACATTCGGCAAACTGTTTATGAATTGTTTGACGGGAAGTATTGATTAACTTTCGTTCATTTAAGGTTTTTAAGACTTTTTACACATTTTTTTCTTTTTCCAAGTGTAAAACAACAAGATTAGAAACCTTTTAAGTTCTCTGTTCTCAGGCTCTCACGATTTAATAATGTTAGATTCTGTCATGGATACTTAAGGAGTTACAGCTTGTTGGTGTATTTGAAAGACGAGAAACAAGACCGCTTTCAACAACCAAAGCGTCTCAATCAATAGACTCAAGGAGGATATAAAGAGATGTAGTTTTCATTGAGTAAAACATAGAAGAAAATTAGAAAGGTTAGATTGGGAAACTTGGTGTATTTATAAGTTGGTGTGTTTGCTTGATCTATGAGCACCTTGCTTGTTGATTGATTTTAGTTGGTTCTAATAAAATTGGTCGTTTAAAAAAAATTAATGTCTTGGATTAAAAATATTACTTTTGTTTATTAGCTAATGCATGTTTGCTTATCATCGTTCATTTGTTTGTAGTCATACGAGTTTTTTTAATGTTCGTTTGTGTTCAATTAGGGTATGTTTGGCAAAGAGCTTTTAGGAGCTTTTAAGAGCTTTAAGTTACAAACTTTTAAGAAAAAGTTCATATTTATTGAAAAGTCTTTTTTGGTTAGAGTAGCTTTAAGCTTTTAGGTTAAGAGAAAAAGCTTGAAGTTAAAAGCTCCAACTACTAGCGTTTAGAAAAGGCTACAAGCTTTTGGTATTTAAAATTTTACAGTTTTGGTACTTGAACTTTATCTTTTGTTAATTCATATAATAATTACATATTTAACCCATATTCAAAACCAACTACTCCCATGACTTTTTAAAACACCATAACTTTTTCGCATGTTAATGTTTTTTTTTAAAAAAATTGCATCATAAAAACGAGCATTTTATTCTCTTTAATTTGAGTATCATATTGTTATACTTCTTTAACTTTAAAAAATTAACATATTATGTGAATATTGGTTAGGATCGACAACAAATCGAGTCAGGCAAGCTCGGGTCATGTGTAAGACCAAATTAGGGTCGGAACGAGTCGATGCAAAAATGGCTAATTTAGTTCGGTTCATGTTGGTATGGTTTTGAGTCGAAATGGTCAAGTCAGAATAGGTTTCGGGTTAAAATGGTGCACCGCGCGAGCGCTCGACTAGTTTTATTAAAAGCTCCAGCTACTCTACCAAACACCTAAATATTTCTAAAAAGCTACAGCTATCAGCTAAAGCTTCTAGCCACCAGCTAGTTTTGCCAAACATACCCTTAATGTTCTTCCATGTTCATTTATATAACTAATGAACAAACGAAAACGAACACACAAGTGAACACGAACAATATATTTATTTTTATTTTAATGAAAACAAATATGAAAAAAGCTTACAAACGAAAACCTCTTGTTAAGTTCATTTGGTTCAAATAACATCCCTAATCTTTTGTGTTGGATTATAAGTAACTAGGTTAGAACCCGTGTGTCACACGGGTTGATAAAAAGAATAAAATAAAATAACAAAAAAAAACAAATTCTATAATACATATATTAATATATATAATGGGATCATATAAACAATTGACAAAACCATAAAAAACATACAAATTACAATTTTCTAAATATTTCATTATATACAATGTTTGCCGTCTTTTGGTGGCACTATCAACTTTAAGATCCTGAAATAACCGGCCAAAAATCAACACTTAACCCAAAATGTCATTTTGTTATAATTTTGACATGTTTGCAATTTTCAATACCTTGATTGAATTTAATATAATTTGCAACCGTTTGTCATCTTGTACCTGAAACATTTGATATTTATATGTTATCATATTGTACTTGAAACATTATATAAACTATATAAATTGTAATATGATTTTCTGCAAGTTTTATTTTAACTAAGTTGTTTCTTAATGGCAAAGGCAACTTATTTCTAACTTTTTATTGCTTGCACAATTGTTTATTTGAGATTTTCAAGAACTAAAACAAATAAAAAGTCATGTTCTTTGTATTATTTAAAGTAGAATATACAAAAAGTATGTTGTTATTATACTTACATTGAAGATAGTTGGAACACCAACTTCAAAAAAATGTACAAATTTCTACCCTTGCAAATTATAATGACAGTTAGTCCCTGAATGAAAAAAAAAATAAAAAACCATATTGATAATATAGTATATACCAAGCACAAGAAGGTACATACATGAGAGATCATAATGAAACATACAAAAAGACCAAAAACTCATAAAATGTTTAAAAAGTATCAAAACCCAATAATATCAACATTTTGATAATTCGCAGAAGATATATAATATACTGCTTCATATTCAACAGTTTTGTTTTTGATAGCGGGTTACTATTTTCTTTAAAACAATATGTTCATGTTGAAAGTATTTAACATTTTGTAAAGTCAGTTGCCAAAAATTGAAACAGTGGAATCCTAATAACTTCTTAACTTTATCTTTGCAATAACATGACAAAAATATGGTGAATATTGAATACAATAAATGGTGGTCAAATCATAGATAGTTGAATGCATATTTCACCTTGTTTTTTTCTTAAAATGCATCCATCTAATGTCTGGTTTCCCTCTGTAGCACAATATGATACATCAAACAATTGACAAAACTATATGATCACTAACTATGATCACTAACTGGATCCAACTGGTTATTCAGAAACAACCTGCTATTCAATCTTTATCAAGATTAGTATAAGTGATTATGATTCAACGTATGTAAAATAACTATTTTTTTTTTTTAAAAAAAGTGGTTATTGACCCATAGTAATTATTTAACTTTATAAAGTATAGACATACATATAGTAAATGTATGAAATTAAAGTTTTATATGCCGAACATACATTAACGAATGGATTGAAAAGGATTCCGCCATAAAGAAAAAATAAATCAAAAACATAAACTAAGTAGAACACAAATATTCAGCGTTTGTAAAAAGAACACAAACTAACAATTATTTTCAACATTACTTGTGAGGTTAAGGATTAACATAAAATTTATTATGTTAATTGAATTATAATTGTCATAGCATTAGGGTTTCAAGTGAATTTGAATTTGGAATTAAAATAATTAAAAAAAATATATGAAATGTCATGTGGCACTTTGAAGCCATTTAGTTAAATAAAAATGAGAAATTGATGGAAAACCCATTCTTTATTATATTACTAGGTTAGAACCCGTGTACTACATGGGTAAGTTCATAAAATTGATAAAAATTAGCAAAACATATATAATTTTTATGATTAAAGATAAGCATTTTTATATAATAATGAAAAGTTGAAAAAATATATTTTTTAACTTACAAATCTGATTTTAACAACACGAATGCAAATGTTATAATTTTTTTATATTAAATATATTACTTAAAGACCAAGTTTAAACTTTTTTAATACGATCCCAAGTCATTTTAGTCAAAGCCCAACTTGACCAGATTGACCAAAATACTTTAAAAATCACATCATATCTGTTACTCATGTCCCCACCGTGTAGCTCAGTTGGTTAAGAAGGTCATGAGACTTAGAACAATATTTGTTACTCATGGCATAGTCCCAAATAACCAATATACCATTAGCTAGAAAAAGACTATTTTAGCTATAGGTGTTAGAGAAACAGTTGGTTTAAGGCTCCACCATAACCGCTTTACCCATTACAATCTCAAAAATGAATTCATGATTTTTGACAACCTCCACAAGTAAAATGGCATCATTAAACTTGTAAATTTAAAGAGAAATCACTTGTTATGTACTACCGCGACAATGAATTTGAACCAAGTAGTAGCAGACTCATATATACATAACGTAATTATTAGAGAAGCGATGCATATAAACCCAATTGTAACTGTAAAATTCCCGTTCGAAGTAATAATATCATTTCATATTATGTTAATTTACAAAAATGCTCAAAAATATGCCAATCAAGAAGAATTATATATACATACACACTGAAATAATAATAACTTTCTAATAATTTGGAGAAAAAGGTAGTACCAATGAATTGGAGGGACCATCCACATATGGCGTGGAGGTAGACGGTTCTACTCACTTTCCGCACACACCACTACACCTGCACTCATAACCACCAAGTCAACATAACATTGTTCAGTCAAACTGACTCGCCCAGTGAAGAGGTATGTACCCGCCTCAACATCGAGTATTTAAATAATCTTGTATCTAGTTGTTGAACAATTACAACACATTCTAACATTACTCAATTCTAAAAAAATACATATAACCTTTTTAGTATATAGTTGTTTAGTTCCTATACATCAGAAAACTATTAGTCTTCTTAAAATTCTTTAGATTACAATTAGTATTATCAAACCTGCGAAACATCATTAATAGAGTTTAAGAAACCCCTTATTTTGATGGCTAACAATTTAAAACCCCGTATTCCTTATAATTTTGATGTATTATATATTTCTTTGGTATGTCCCTCTTGATTTTAAGTAAATGAGATTTTTTTGCAGAAGATAATATAACCATTTTTGGTGCGCAAGTAACCGGTGAAAACAATATGAAAAGTTAAAACTTGCACTATAGGTTAGAAGAAGGTTTCATTCATTGGCTTATCACATATATATTTTAATATCAAGATCTGAATATACTTTGTCATTAGGTCCTTTTTGGTTGAAGAACAAAATATTGTAATTATATCTGGCAAGCGAACGGGATTGGTCTGACTGAATAGGCAAAACGAACGGAACTGGTCTGATGGATTAACGGGGCACACCAGTTTAGGAGGTGTAGTATTAGCAAATGGTAATTCGTATAAGTAACGCATCAGCCAGTGCAGAATGTCAAAGACATTATATGAATTGTTACCTCCATACTGATGGCTTAAGTAACACATCAGCCGGTGCATGCAAGTCTGCAACTTTCCAAGTTACCATTAGCAAATGGTAATTCGCATAAAAACTAACAGACTATGAGAAAAAACTATTTATAATAATAATATACAAAGTAACACACCTGTTACAATGGGTCAAATTATTTTTAATCTTTATAATACACTTAAAATGAACTTTAAGGAACTGAACTAATATAGTCAACTGAATTAGTTTGTGGTGAACCAAAAATGAAGATATGCAATCTAGAACAAAAAAAATTCTAATTTAGGCATCTAATCAGTAGAAAAGTAAAAAAAAATCAAATCATAAGCTCAAAACAGACAAAACACTTACTCATTTACATCCATATCAATTCTGGCTATTTGATGCTTAAAAAACTTCACTGTGAATAACTATATAATTCAATAATTATAACCTAAAATTCAAAGAAAAAAAAGTCCAAACTATTTGCAACGCACTAACAATTCACAACACATAGATAATAATTCAACATCTTTTTAATCATTTAGATGTAGTGTTTGTAACACAACCTGAGTATAGTGTAACATCAACAGGGAGTTTAATAAATATAATAGAAAAGAGAGAAATAGAATAAAAACTCTAAATAAGTGACGGGCGGGAAAATAAAAATTTAGGTGATTGTGGAGGGGACAGCTGTCCCATATTGCTTTCCTTTATTATATAGGTTAGGTTAGATTAAATTAGTAATTAATTTTTAATTTAGGAAGATCTATATTACGACCGGCCGATATACTTGTTTTTGGGTGGGTAGGGGGAAAACACACTTGCGTCGACCTCACAGGGGTGTCCCCTCTTGTTGGGATTAGGGACACTGGATTTGTAGTAGGCCAGGCAGCATTGAAGGCGGCATCGGGCAAGGTTGCTAAACACGAGAGAGCTTGTTTGGAGAATCAACACGTGTTTATCCCCTTCGCCTTTTACACTTTTGGTTTCTTAGCTCCGGATGCCGTGGACCTTTTGAATAGGGTTCAGAAAGTTGTGTATAGTAACGTATTAGCCCTTAAGAATCAAAACTTTGTTTTTAGTCGGATTGGGTTTGCTATCCAAAGGGGGTTGCGGCGCAGCTTGTTGCCCGCTTACCTGCCACTTTATTGTAAATCGTTTGGATTTTGGATGTTTCTATGAAAATAAAAGGAGCCAATAAGAAAATTGGGTTATAAAAAAAAATTTCACTTAGTTGAGAAACAATGACTAGAATAATATTAGCCAAAAAAGTTCCATTGCCGGGAATCAAACCCAGGTCTCCTGGGTGAAAGCCTGATATCCTAACCGCTGGACGACAATGGATATATTGACTCATAATTGTTACAAATTTATAAATTTAGTAAATGCACATTGTGTTATGCTGTGTAAAATCTGTAACTACAGAAAATAGACATTCTTTACCATTTGTTTGAAGTTACTGATGCAAATGCAATCTAAACTTAAAATTTATAATGTATTAACGTAAGTAGTATATTTGACTTACAATTTTTTTTTCGATCGGTGACTTTCACAGTTAAGTTATCTCATTGCGCGAACATGCCGCGCCCCACCACCCCACTCAAGCCAACTATGTTGACATGATCGGGATCCACGCTGGCATCCGAGTTTGGCTTGACGATCCCGGAAAACCCAGTTGGCTCACCCCGCCCGAAGGCACGACAGGTTTTAATGCTCTGGTAAAATCCGTTTGGAATCAGGATTCGAACCCGGGACATCCAGGTCATCCATCATGTTCCTGGCCATTGGGGCAAGCCCCGCTGGTTGACTTACAACTTAATTCATGTCTTTTTTGGAAGAACCAACTTTATTTCGAAAAAAAAAAACCTCTATAGATTAGCAAGGCGCCCGAAGGCACGACAGGTTTTAATGCTCTGGTAAAATCCGTTTGGAATCAGGATTCGAACCCGGGACATCCAGGTCATCCATCATGTTCCTGGCCATTGGGGCAAGGCCCGCTGGTTGACTTACAACTTAATTCATGTCTTTTTTGGAAGAACCTACTTTATTTCGAAAAAAAAAAACCTCTATAGATTAGCAAGGAGCAGACTAGAGAAAAGCACATAGAAAAAACAATCTTCTAGTAAAAAAATTACAGATTAAAATTACACTAAGTGTCTCGCTCTAAACATAGAAGCTTCGCTGAAATGTTAACCCATAAGAAGCTAAATCTTTTTACGTCATCCGCAATCATTTTAACAAACACACGTTTCTCCTCGCAAACATCTTAACTTCTTGATTTCCATATGCACCAACAACCTATGAGTTTAACATGCATTTCCACACACGTTTGTGTTTCGAATGCGAAACACAACATTAAAGGTATGTTACACCAAATGCTTACAAAATGTCAAACAACACTTGCAACATAACTAGATGTCAAAATACAATATTATTTACTTAAGATATAAATATTAAAATAAACTTATTGTTCTAACAATTTATAATGAATGAAAACCAAAAACAAGAACAAATAAAAGAGAGAATATTCGACAAAGAGGCAAACAATCATTTGCATGTGCTAACCCAGCTCAATCCAACCTATAGCATTCATTCATTATACATCCTACACGTTGCAATGATCAACGGCCAAGATAATCTCAAAATTTTTAATCCTCTTTGTAATCATCACATCAACGACCATTTAACTCATCCAGAGTGGCCGTTACCTTTTAAGTTATAAATTATTAAATAAATAAATTATATTGATATTTAAGTGATTATATCTTTGTTCTTCTCTCCCTATATATACACAACATATACACACATTTAAGGCTATGAAAATCTTGAAATATTAAGGTTGGGTGTTTTACAAGTTTTTAGTTTCTTATTAATCTGGGAATGGAGGGTGGGAGAATGAATCTAGTGATGGTTATTTTCGTTATCTCGTGTTTGTTGATGCTTTCTATGATCAATGCTCAAGCGTCTGTTCCCGCCCCAGCTCCTACAAGTGATGGTATTTTTTCTCTGTCTCTTGTAATTTAGTTTTAACGAGTCTTTTGAAAGTCATATCAAATTAGCACGTATAAAATTGTCGATTTTAAGTAAAATGGTAATAATGTTACATTTTTAATAAAAATAAGAAGGGAATTATTAGAGGTGTACATATAATATTTGATTTATGAACTGATTAATTATACAGGTGCAACAATTGATCAAGGGGTTGCTTGTGTGCTCATGATGGTTGCTTTGGCCTTGACATACATCATGCACTAATTGTTTCTTATTTTAATTTTCTCAAAGTCAAACTTTATTCTTTGTACTATAAGAATTGATTCTTTATTTTCTCTCATTTAAATTATTGGTTCAATTCTCAAATGTAGCATGTTATCACTACTTCAATGTGTTATTATTTTTAAATAGTTGTACTGGGTTGTGTATTGCTATGGTCTATTATAATCCCGGACTAAAACCCTCTTGCACAATATAGATCTGAAACGTCACAAGTCCAGAGGAAAGTCAACTAGAGCACCATGCCACCAGACCCGTATATCTATCATTACAATACGCTTCCAAAGCTCTTGAAAACATTAAAAACAATATTATCACACGTCGAAAAAAAGCTTCTAAATGCCATCAAAACTGAATTCTTTTAGCCAGTCTTGCCGACCTACCCAACTAGTCGTTGCAAGCTAGCTTACAGAATCCATAATTACTTGTTCGTCCCAAAAATCCTATAAGAACCAGTTGGACCGTAAATATCTTATAGGCTCAACGACCCAATTGAAATAGTTTAGAACTAGAAGGATCTATCATGCAATTTTCACAAATATCATGTGTTACAATATTTTAGCTGGTCTGTCCGACTCAACCAAGATAGTCATTTTAATTTAGAAAATCCAAAACTAACGACGAGCTTGGCACCGGTACAAAAGATAAAGATACAGGATATCTAAAAAAATGGGTACCGGTACACAAAATACTCGGTATGATACCGAAGACAAAATTTTGGTAAAGTATTGGTACCGTACGGATCCTGAAACCTCATAATGTTAGTATTGAATAGGGGTGCAAGAAACCGAAAAAACCGAACCGAAACAAAAACCGACATTTTGGTTTTATATTTTTGTAAAAACCGAGCTAATGTTCGGTTTTGGTTTTGCATGTAATAGAAACCGAAAAAACTGAACCGAATTCCTAAACTTTTATTTTTTATTCTTTATTTTAAGTAATTTACAAGTTTTGAATAAATATGTAACTCAAATATTTTTAACCAAATGTATAATAGTCTGTTAGGCTATGGTAGTGGAGGGCTACAATATGGAGGGATTTTCGACATGTGGCGCTATGTCAGCAGAGAGACGTTTTTTATTTTAGAGTGTAGTGACGTAGTAGCCCAAAAATCTTCCCCCAAAGGCTTGCCATTGCTCAACCGAATAAAATAATTTTTTTTACCTTAGGATGGACGACAAATCTATATCGCCCCTCCCCCACTTATCATCCAAGGGCGGTGTTGTGGCCCCAAAAGCCCCAACTTATCGCCCCCACTACACACACTTAGTTAACAATTAACAAAACTATTTATACCTATATTCAATTTTCCGCATAAAATTTTCAAACTCAAATGACAAAAACCAAAGAATCCGAAGTTTTTGTTTAGCTGTACTCAAAACCGCACCGAACCGCGTCACACGCCATTCGTTTCTTACACTTAAAACAAACAAGCAAACAATTTTCGTCTGCAAAAACTTATTAATCAAAGGGATGAAGAGATTAGCGAAGAAATCCGACGACGAATACTCTCTTCCGACAAGCTCCGATTTCCAACCCATGGATACCCAAGGTTCAATTTCCCCATTATTATTATTTTATAAAATTAGGGTTTTGATTATGTAATTGAATTGGTGAATTGAGTATTTGGTTACAGAGCAGGAGGAACTGGTGAGGTCACTTGAACGCTCTCAAGCTCAACAGTCAACTTATTGGAGGGTATTTTCGTCATTAATATTACACATTATTATTGTTTCTTTCATTCTTCCAATTCATCGAATTTTGAAGAAAACTGAATTAAAAATCACAATTTAGGGGTGCTTACTTCGGGTCGATAAAAAACTCGCTTTTTTCGAGATCGAGCCAAGCCTGAGCCTTAAATGAAGCTTGTTTAGTCAAGGTTTTGGAGGGTAATTTGGTCATAAATACATTTGTTTGATTGTTCGAATTTTAAAAAAATTTATCACTTTTAGGGGTGCAAATGAGCCAAGCTAAAACTGAATTAAAAAATCACAATTTAGGGGGTGCTTACTTTGGGTCGATAAAAAACTCGCTTTTTCGAGATCGAGCCAAGCCTGAGCCTTAAATGAAGCTTGTTTAATCAACATGTCTTTCTCCCATTTGTTTTGATACATTTGGTTTCCTGGCCCCAGAGGCTGTAAATTTTTTGAGTTTGGTACAGCGTGTCGTACACGGAACCTCTACAACTCCTAGGTCTCAAAGCTTTGTTTTTAGTAGGATTGACTTTGCTATTCAAAAGGGGGTAGCGACACAGCTTGTTGCCCGTTTGCCTGCCACTTTATTGCAAACGTTTTCTAGAAAGGAAGTAAAGATTAAGAACCAAAAAAAAAAAAATTTAGTCAAGGAATTGGAGGGTAATTTGGTCATAAATACATTTGTTTGATTGTTCGAATTAAAAAAATATATCACTTTAGGGGTGCAAACGAGCCAAGCTGCTTGTGAGCTACTTGAGCTAGGATTGGATTGAATTGATAAAAAGCTTGAAACGAGCGTAGATTTTTCGAGCTTGAGCCGAGCCTTAAATAAAGGCTCATTTAGTTATAGAGCCTTGTGTATTTTTAAGTTTGACCTCATTTGAACTGTTATTTGATTGTTTAGTGTTGGTTTTGGATTATAATAAGGTTAGAAAATTTCAACGAATTTCGAATGCTCGAATTAATCGAATAGAATTATTTAAATTTTGAAATTTTTAGACTTGGAGTCGTATTCGATTACAGAATTCGAGTTCTTTCAAAAATTTGAAGTTGGATTCGAATTCGATTATTGGATTCGAATAGAATAGAATCAAATTTCGAATTTTCGAGTCCAATTTGGACACTGAACACCACTGGCTGACAAACTGCTCTAGGAATTAAAAATCAGAAACTCAAAACCGATTCGTTATGTGAACGTTCGTTAATGTGTTCGTTTACGTCCATTTATGTTAGTAATGCTTGTTTATTAAAGGGTATATTATTTTGTTTAGGTTCGTTTGTTTATGTTAGTTTGTTTAACAAATGAATGAACATGAACAAGAATTCTATTTGATTAACTAAATGAACGAACACATACATAGGCTATGATAATGTGTTCATTTATGTTAGTTAGTGTTTGTTTGTTTGTTAAAGGTTTTAATAAATTTTAAAAACTTTTTTAATCTTATCATATAGATTTAAGCAAAGTTGTTAACTATAAAGCAAAATAAGTGAATGAGTATTATGTGATTGGTTTATTTGTACAGTTAAAATACGGATATGAATGTAAAAAAAAACACAAGCACAAACTTCGTAGTAGGAGCGAATCGTTGACATCGACTATTCTCAGTTAGCCAAATCAAATGAAACATTGTTTGTGTTCATTTGTGGTCGTTCGTTTGTGTTCGTGAATCGCTCACGAACAAGAAGTTTTGTTTGCTTAGGTGTTCGTGAACCTTTCGCTTGTCCAATAAAAGCTTAACGAAAGAACATGAATAACACCTTGTTTGGTTTGGTTTGGTTCGGCTCGTTTCATTTAAGCAGCCCTACTAGCCATGGTATTGAGTGCGTTTTGTTCAATATTTCAACCTTTTTTTTGCTCGATTTGCAACTTTTAAATAATGTTTATTTTTATTTTTTCAATTCAAAATCATTGTATTGGAAATTTGGAATTCCCATATCGATATATGGTGTTGTACTTCAAATTCAAATTTGGTATTTGGTTTGGATTTAAACTTGTTTTCATCTAATTGTAATTCTACAACATAGTTTTGGTATCATTTATAAAATTTGTTTTAATGATTAATGACATTACATAGAAATTGTATTGTAATTTCCATGTTTATTATTACAATATGTTTTAACATGCACATTTGGTTTTATGCTTTTGTTGCAGCGCGTGTTTGCAGGATGGCTTTGTTGCTTCGTGGCGTTTCTCATTTTCTCCATTCACGGGCAAACGACAATGCCATGGGAATTGGTATGTTATATGATGTCTATATATAAATTACAAAATAAAAATGACTTATGTTATTGCCTTATTAGGTAATCATGAGTTCTTTAATTGATCACTAAATTTTTCTTTGCATGAATGTTGTAAAATAATAATGTGTTCTTATAACAGCGCTACCACGCCTACTTCATGGATGAGATTGAATCATGGATTGTAATTGCTGCAGGTTTGATTTTTCACTTAAATTAACATTTTTTTTGCATGATTCCTGTGTTATCTTTTTTCTTTTTATCTGAGGGTATTTTAGACGTTTTACACATGATACAACGATTTTTTTAAATTTGCATCTCAATTTGACAGACTGGGCTGCAGTTTTAATATGCTCATTGGCAATTACTGGCTTGCTTCATACATCACGTTATCGTAGACGGTTTCTTTGGTTCTCTTGCTGCTTTGGTGTTTTGTTAGCGGTTTTCTGGTTATATAATATGTTCAAGTACGAAAACCGTACGCTTTAATATAACAATGGTAAAATCATTTTTTTTAATAAACTGAATTTTGGAGGTTTGTTTTGTAGGTTGCCTAAATTCCGATGGGATGTTATTTGGCTTCCTCTTGGTCCCTTGAGGTACTAATTTTCTTTTGTATTATTATTCGGTTAATTACACCAAAATGTTTTTCACTTTGGTCATTTTATGTAAGAAGTTTTCTTTGTTCATATTGTATGTAACATACAATATTGAGTTACACATTTAGCTAAGTAACCTTCTATAGCTGGTAAAATGGTGGCGTAACACCATTTCTTGATTACGTGACTATATGTCACGTCACTGTTAATCTGTTATAGAAGGTTACTTACATACATGTGAAAAAAGAAAGAATTCCTACACACGATGACAAAACGGTTAAAAGTAACGCGCGTAATAACCCCTCTCGTTTTCCTTTTTTTTGTTTGTTTATTTATTTCAAACTATACGTTTAAACAAAGTTACAAAACAATTGTTTCTTTTAATGAACACATTCTTAATCGTGTGCAATGGAGTTGGGTTACTTGCATACATTTATAAAAGAGAGAACTGCGGTTTTCGTCCTTGTGGTTTGACCAAATATGCAGTTTTAATCCAATAGTTTCAAATTTGCGGTTTTCGTCTAGTAGTTTTGTTTTCATTTGCAATTAAAACCGACCTGCTAACCCCGTTAACTCTGGTCGTTAAACCTATATAATTTCCTTGTTCTCCCATGACGATCATTAAAATTGGGATTTGGGAATTAGGTCTGGGGTTGGAGAAAAACGAAAAACTTGCCCCTCACGTGAGGGGCACGCAGATAGCTTTAACGATCACAGTTAATGTGGTGAATGGGGTCGGGTATAATTGCAAGTGTAAACAAAACTATTGGACAAAAACATAACTTTGAAACTATTGGACTAAAACCGTAGATTTGGTCAAACCACAAGAACGAAAACCGTAATTCTGTCTTTCTAAAATTACGCAAAATGCAAAGTATTTTCATTATTTTGTCATTGTATGGTGACGTGTTGTTTTATGGTGGCGTGGTAGTATGCCATGTCAGCATTTTATGGATTTAGAAGGCCTACTTGCATACATTTATAAATTTATACATAATGAGAAAAAAACATATATACATACAAAGACGAAAGTAGGCTACATTTTGGTGTAATAAACCCGTGTTCTATTTAATTTTAAACGTTAACTCAAAAACAATGTAACAAACGATTTATTAATATGATACAAATTATTATTCGTGTTGTAGTGGCGCTGGGTTTGGTCTCTATGTGGATACACTTCTAAACGAGTCATCTGAGGAAGTCAAGAAACTAAGAAGCTACATGTATGCTTACAAATCCCGTTGACTTGGATTATGAATTACAAGAGACTAATTTTGCTTTCCCTTTCGTCACAAGATCGCAGGTCTGAGATTTGTCGATTTGGTAAGTTAATAGCATGATTCCACGAGGCGTAATGAATGTCATAATTTGCATCAAGTTTGAAACATCATGGAGAATTTTGTACAATAGAGTATTTATTAGATGGAGATGGAGAGGAGTGAAATTTTGTTTCATGGAGCTTGCATTAATAAATATTAAGTAGAATAAATAGGGGACTTCTTATTCTTCCTTCTTTTTAATAGTCATCATGTGTGAAATAGAATAAATTGGAGCCAAGAGTCTCTCTGGAAGCAACCTCTCTGTACTTGGAATAGAGGTATGGTTAGTTTACATCCCACCCTGTTTATAGCACTGCTATTTATGGGATTTTACTGGGTATGGTTGTTGCATGTGTGGAATATGGTATCATGGTTGGAAAAATCGGGCCTATGTGCCTATTAGTCGACGAGTAATCCTTGACTAGGTTGAGTACTCGCAACTCCTCAGTCACTTGGCATGATAACGCTTAACAACTTTTGCAACTATTGGTATATAACTACGTAACAAGAGAATAACCTGCGTGGGCTTGACGCCGCCCACTAGGGCTGTCACTTTTACCCGAGACCCAACCTGTGAAAACCCGTACCCGAACTCGAACTAACCCGACCCGAGAAACCCGAATCCAATTAAAGGCTAACCGAATCCGAACCGAAGTAATTTGGTTGGTTCTTGGGTCCAAATTCTATGTTCGGGTCAACCCAAAAAACCCAAATAAAGTTTTAGTTTCAAAACCTTATATTTCTTTAGGTATTATAGGTTAAGCCTTAACCGCTGACGTTATCAGAATTTAGTCCAAATTGACAATTCTCATTCCATCTATTATGAATTGATTGTTTATTAATGTTTCAATTTATGACTAAAGGCAACTATAATCCACCACCCTAGTCACGGCATATTGAAGGCGATCATGTTGGTCTTGTTTATTATGGTTAAACTTGGTTAAATTTTACTCATTTTAGAATGTTTTATCAGTTTATTAATTTTTTTTGTTGGTTTATTTACATTACGAGTAAAAAAGAATATGGTACATTTGAATATAGCATTGTAGTTTTTTTTTCCTAGGATACTCGAAACCCGATTAACTTAACCAAAAAAACCCGAACCCGCAGAAACCATGAGAGATTTGGGTTGAGTTTCGGGTCTAGATTTAAGACTTTAAAACCCGAATAACCTGACCCGAAAAACCCGAAACCCGAAAAACTAACTCGAAGAACACCCCTACCCTTGGTCGTTCTTTCTATTATTTTATAGCATCTTTTAAGAAAACCACTCTTTTTAAGATCATTCCTAACATGTCTTCCATCTCTATCTCTATAATTACATTAAAAATATTACATTTCTATCTCTTGTTTAATTAAATAATACTTTTTATATCATTATCATTACAGTGTTTTCTCTTTTACTCACAACAAATTCAACAAATATTTAAAAAAATAAATATGGGCAAATAAAGTTTCCTCAAATTTACAAACAATCACTACATTTTCTCTCTATCCTATAATTTACAATCACAATCACTCATAACGCCACCTTATAATTTGCAAATTCCCCTCACATAATTTTAGGGGCTGGGTTGATAATGCTCTAAATCTGTTATGTTGATTAAGCTAGATTAATGGTCGCAATATAGTTTCCAATGTTTCTTTAATTCACATGGGTTTTTAATATATCCGTACCCTTGGTCAGTATATCTATTGATTTCAAACTAAAAATATTAACAAATGTGCAGCAGTGCAGGTTGTTGAGTTGGTAAATCACAGCCTATCCAACAAACGGTTGCGGGGTTGAAACTTATTAGCATTGTCGCATTTAAAATTTTAAATTGGGACCATTTTCTGCTGTATTTATGTTAAAAATTAATGTATTAAAGTAGGGTGTAACAAAATCGCTATGGAATGATTTCCTTGGCTTCTATAATAGTGACACGTAGTTTTATCGGGTTTGAGTGTTGTTACAAAGTTAAAACGTAGTTTTATCGGGTTTGAGTGTTGTACAAAGTTAAAACATATGTCGAATGTTCTAAGAAAACATATTAATGGGCAAAATATAAGTATTCGTTAATTTACTAATTACTTCATCCGTTTCATTGTCTCTAACCTTTTTAATATTATCAAATTCCTAAACACTTAAACAAGAACGCCAATCTATACTATATAATAAATAAAGCATTATAATGCCACATGTCATTATCAAAATGTTCCTTACAAATTTTTTCCTCCTCTCTCTTATATTAAATACATTTCTCTTTCTTATTAATAATTTGTATTTTATTTTTTTCTTTTTAATATTTCATTTTCTATTTTTTATAATTTTTTCCTTATATAAAAAATTAAATATCGGTAAATATATTATTTTGTTTTATATAAATATATTGTATTAGTTATTAATATTAGGTTTTTATAAGTAATCATTTTCACGTTGATTTTGAATAATGATTGCAACAATTAACGTTTTAAATCTATTATATTAGTTAATTAATATTAAGATTTTATAAGAAATGATATTATTGGATGAAAAAGGCGAGATTAATTTAAATTTAAAATTTCAATAAACTTTAACTTATTAAATATATATGATTGTTTATTAAATTTACATGTTTTTTTCTTAAAAACCCTTAAAAACAAATTCACTAATGATGTATTTTTTGTGTTTATGTTAATTAAATGAGCGAGTTTCATTAACTGGTTAAAGTATCAACCACGTTTCGAGTCAAAACAACTTATGATAATAATGAGTTCCGGTCCACGGGTTGGTTTAAAAAGTAACCATTTACAACCTCTTTTTTAATTGATTATTTAATCAACTCGTCATTTATGTTAAGTTCATCATCTTAAATATTCACAAAAATATAAAACACTAGACTACATGTTTTGTTTTTTCAGGTGGATGACACAACTTCTTATCTTTGGAATACAAATGTTAGACATTAATCAGATGACAAATTAACTTTTTTTATCCTTCTATTATTGAATATTTCAAAAATATATATTTCTTTAGTGAACGAGTTTTACGTGCACCATTATATGAGGTTGTTCAAGAAATTAACAAATGTTTGATATCCGTATTTCCGGAAGATGAAAATTACCATTCTTTAGGTGGTATCTATCAGACATAAAATAATACGTTACAAGAAAGTATTAGTTTCCTGATGTTTAAAATAACCTCAAAATCTAAGGTTGTCAAGTCATAGGTTAGTCATAAAAGGCAATATTGAAGTGATGTTGCTTAAAATATTAACTAGAAAATTAGTCTATGCAATGAAACTAAACTACATATGAAAATAAAATATGATAAATGTGACAGAAGCCGAAATCATACAAAGAATGAAATTTTCACTTTATTTTTGTTTTGCAATGAAGATTAATAAAAAAAATAAGTCAATCAGTATAGATGGTTGATTTGTTTTTTGGACAATTTATTTTAGCTTGTGGTCAATCATGTGTTGCATTGTCTAGAGTTAAAAGCAGAAATAATGTGAAACTAATAAATTTTGATATAGAAAGTAAAATTACAAATAAAACTACAAATATTATGACAAAACAATATTTAGAGATTTATGAATTTTCTAACTTTTATTTCTATATTGTGTATTGTATATTTTATTCTACCATGTAATAAATTTTTATATTGTTGAACATATTTTTTTTTGTATTTCACATTGTGTTATTATTTAAATAAATTTATTTATAGCACACGGGTAACTAACCTAGTTTTCAATAAATATGGATACATAGGTAATGCATCTATATAATAGATTAAAATCCTCGATGTATTGAAACCATGGTGTCCTCGACACAAACATAGGGTTTGTAATTTGGGAAAGGTTTCTTTGATTTTACTAGGTGATAAAAAATGAATACCTTTTAGGACATTATTGAAAAACCCAAATTGATGCAAAACACTTAAATCATTATTTGAACCGGCATCATCAAAATATGCATGCTAAATCTGGTTAGGAGTGGGTGTGGATGATCATTTCGGACAATTCCTAACGAGAAGAGGGATGCTAATAAGCTGACGGTTCAGGCATGGCTTCAATAGCAAAAGAAGTTCTTTCTGATTTGAATCAAGAATGACAATGAATTTACGAGATCTTGATCCCCTTCACTTGTGAACAATAGGGAGCCATTCTGTTGATTGCTTCTCTGCCCCAGCTCTAACAAACAGGTTTTTCTCTCTCATAGAATTAGGGAAATCATTAGATTCTTCTTCTTGCATGTACTAACCGCGCCAAGCACTTGGACAATTTTCCCACTCCCAATGCATACAATCAATGCCAGTAAGCATTTAAGCAAATTCATGTTTTGTTTCATGCCTTTCATATATTTTATTAATGTCAGTCCAAGTTGGGCTACAGAAGTATCTCTTTCTATGTAGTATAATGATAGTTTTGCAGAATTTAAAAACACTTTCGCGCACCGTTTTTTTTACATTGGAACATATTCAAAGAATTTGTGCCGTCTCGTATGAAAAATGTCAAATTCCCGCAGTGCACTCTAGTGGAGGAGTAAAGCCTCCCCCCTCTCGCATCCCAACGTAATAAATAACTTGAACCCGTTCTCTCACTAGCCGGAAGGCTGAAATATGAGGCGTAACCTCTTTCTAATTAACCTAAGCTATGGCCTAGTCGTGGGTTATGACGTCGCACATAAAAATTAGTTTTTTCCTTCTTGTTTTTGGGGTATTTAATGGCCGCCTTTAACCTTGGCTGAACACACCTTCCCTACAACCAACCATGTTGGATGAATTTTAGAGGTATTCCATTAATCTCAACTCATTCCAATCGAGATTTCTTCCATGGATGATCAATCCAACATCTGGGTTAAAGATCCTATGATGTGATCACCTTTAGGTAAACGATTCTTGTAGGATATTTCTTTTTCCAGCTTACTTACATTCTTTGGGATTGATTTTTGTAATCTTTGATTTAGTTAAATTCAACTTGTGATTTGAAAGTTAAACAATTTGATTTTTGTAACTTCGTGAAATTATTATCGTTATATTTGTGATTTGTTTATCATAACAAGATACTAGTTTGTTAGGCTCATTTTGTATTAGTCTTTTGTTTTGTCTATAATGTATCGTTTATGTATTATTAGCTAGTTGGACTTTGTTTATATGTATGTTTGGGCCAAGGCCATGTAAGTTGAAGCCCAATGGACTGTAATAATGAACTGATAATGCATGAGCACACACACTATAAATAGTGCGTATCTCATGCACACAACAACATTTTGCCATTTCTCCTATCCTTATCCAAAACTACAAACTCTCTTTTCTCTCCCTTCTCTCAACCCTCACGGTAATAATATAACCAAACAAGATCCGAGATCTCGGTCCGCACTAGTGATTTACGCTAGCTAGTGTAGAGGTTGATTCAAGTAGACTAGTATTAGTGTTGTTAGATAAGTCCAAGGGACCTACAATTGGTATCAGAGCTTTCGGGCTCTACTAGTTGTAGATCTTGGGTCACAACCTTGGATTTTGGTTTTGTTTGTGTTGAAGACGGATTTTCAAGCCTTGTAGTGGGTTACAGGTGCCTTAAAGTGAAGAAAGAGTGTTCAAAAGTTCATAAATTCGTGTGTTCAAGCTTCGGGTTAAATAGTTGTGTGAAGATTCAAGGTTAAAACCATCAAACTTTCAAGATTTGGTGTTTAAAAATGTTAAAAATATGGATAATACTAAGATCCATAAAGTGTCAAAGTGATTGAAGTGACATTCTTAAAAAGGGAAATCTTGGAAATAGATGACAGAAAGTACACACTGTACTTTCCACAAGTACAGTCTAATCGAATCGAACAGGTTCCAATCGAATCGAATCCCCTATTCGAATCGAGTATGTTTTGCAATCTAGTCGAATTCAATATTGATCGAATCAAATCAAGTTTGCTTAATCTATGTTGGAATACCGTATGCCCGAGACACATAATTAGGTTAATGTGGCTAGTTGTGTTTGATCCAAGTCGGGTCATACCCAATAACGAGTTAGACACACACCAATTATGTATTTGTTAAGATGAGATCTATGAGACAAATACAGAACACGATACATTCAGAAAATCGGGTTTCTGAATACCTACTTGAAAGTGTTAAATAAATTAATTGGTTAATTTATTTATTCAAATAATTATTATTGGAATGATTATTTAACTATGTGTTCTTTTATAAAATGGTTTATAAAAGATGGGTGTTTATATATTTTATAAAGTATAAAATAAATAAAAAAAAATATATATATATATATTTTGGGGCCGGTTTTGGGTGGGCCCCACACCCCAAAGTTTTGGTCAAAAATCTTGTCATGGATATGGTAGAGATGGAGTAAACTTTACTTGACCAAGTACCTAACACATGATGTGAGAAAGGGTTGTTTTATATCTTTAGAACAAGTAACCAAACACACTTTCAAGTAATACACACCATTCTCTTTCTCTCTTGTTTTTTTGGTTCGGCCGAAATCAAGAAGAAAAGATTTGGGTCTCGTTTTCTCGTGTTCAAGCTTCCTAACATAGCTCGGTGTGTGTTGGAGGCTCGGGGTATATTCTGTTTGAGGATTTTCCTTTGAAAGTCTAGCTTCAACATCATCATCTTCTTCAACATCAACTACACTCTTAAAGGGTTAAGAATGTAAGTGTTTATAGCTTTGATAGTTTAGTTTTTCCATATCATTTGATCCTTGCTTCGGGTTTCTAATAAATAGATTATTGGTAATCTTATGACATGAATAAACTAGGTTGTTCATGAACATATCTTATATAAACTTGTAATATATACATATATAAACGCATGGATACATATGTTTAGTTTGTAAATATCACGCTTCCGCCTTAATTGTGACTAGTTAAATGGTTAACTAAGTATAAAATATCCATAGAAACCCAACAAATGGCATCAAGAGCCGGGATACGGGAAACTAAGCTTCGGGTTTTCGGTTTTATATTTTCCCCTTGAAAGATTTTATACAAAAAAATTAACATGCATAATTTTTTGTATTTAATCTAGTTATATTTTTTGGCTTTGTTCAAAAAAAAAAAAAATAAAAAAATAAAACCGAGTGGAATGGGCCGAAGCCCATTTTGGATGAATGGGCCGAAGCCCATAAGACCTTTCATTGGGCCGAAGCCCATGTGTTTTGGACATGTGGGCCGAAGCCCATAATCAAGTTATTGGGTCAAGCCCAAATGGGTTGGGCTAGGCCCGATAAGGTCAAGGGGTTTTGGAACGGGTTCCTAAGACATAACGGGTTATGTTTGTTAAAACTAGACCGAGCCATAGACCAAATGGATGTTTGTTATGATTGTTATTAATTATTCAAAGTTTTGGTTTGTAATAATTAATTAGGGGCAATTTTGTAATTATTTATTCATATGGGTATGTAATAAATAGATTATTTGTAATATCTTTATTTTATAAAAAAAAAATGTATTAGGACATTTGTTTTGTAAATTTAAAGAAGATTGCAAAATTGGAAGTTTGGGCCTTATTGGGCCGGGTATGGTGATAATGGGTCTCACAAGCCCATTAAGGGGATTCAAGCCCAAAAGGACCCAAGCCCACCTATTGAGCCCAAATGGAAGCTTATGGAAGCTAAGGCCCAAGTTCAAGCCCAATGGATCACAACGGGGTTGAAGAAGATGCTCGAAGCATTTGGATGCGGGATCGAGTGGGAGCTACAACATCCATGTGTCATGTGTCCCTTAGGATCGGACCTAAGACACACACTTGTTTCGGCTAACAAGTGTGGTCTAACTTAGTGGCTCGTGTCTAGTATAATTGTGTATGCTTGTTAATTGATTGTTTGATTATGTGGTTGCTAGATATTAGGATATCAACTTCGTCACATAGAATTAATTAACAAAGCATAAAACGGGTTCTAATAATTATCGGTAATTACGTGACACGTAGTTTAATAAAATGGATTTATTAACTAGCCGTCTCACGCCCATAATAAAATGGTTTTTATTATAAATTAGAATTTTGAAAATGGTTTCAAAATAATCATGTTACTAAATGCATGTTAGAACATGATTTAAATTTTACAACTAGAATTATTAAAACTAAAAAAAAATCCCTTTTAAAATTAAGGATAACAAGTTAAACACCATCCTTTTGTATAACGCTTAACATATTAGTAAGCTCTTAGTGGGAAAAAGGTCACCTAACCGCGTAGAGTAAATTAATATGTTGAGGTAATATTGGCATATAAATGGGAAAAAGGTCACCTAACCGTTTGTATGTTAATATTACAAGTTGATACAAGTAGGACGACTTAAATTAGAACCATGTGAAGAGAGTCACCCAAGCATGGGGTCTAATAGGTGTTGATGGGATAAACATGCCGACACGAAATATGATTTCGAACCGGTCCCATAAACTCTAGAAGTTGCAAAAGGGTTTGCAATTGTTATGAATAACTACCTTGATAAACCGACAATGGAAAAAAGGTCACCTAACCGGAGTCGTGTTTATCGTTGGATTCTAGATTTTAATTATTAATTATATTTGGTATATATAAAAGGGTATTAATAATTAAAAAAGGGTAAAACACTAAAATGAACTTAATTAAAATTCAGCAGATGGCCGCACACGTCGACGACAACATAATCCCTAACGTCCAAAATGTATCTCTCCGATCTATTCTCGCTAAAGACCGTCTTAACCACAATAACTTTTCGGATTGGTTCCGAAATTTAAGGATTGTTCTAAAACAAGAAAAATTATATCATGTTTTGGAAACACCTATCCCCAATGAACCGGAAGAGGGAAGTGAGGTCGAATATATGAATTGGGTCCAACACACGGAAGATTCCATTCAAGTGTCATGCCTCATGTTGGCGACTATGGTTCCCGAAATCCAAAAGGATTTCGAAAACCATAATGCGTACGACATGATTACTCAACTTAAGGAAATGTTCCTTAAGCAATCAAGAGTTGAAAGGTTTGAAACGGTTCGAGCCTTGCATGCATGTAGAATGGATGATAATCAACCAGTTTCAACTTATGTACTTAAGATGAAAAGTTACATTGATCGCCTCGCCAAGCTCAATTGTCCCATCTCAAAAGAGTTAGCAACGGATTTGATCCTTAACTCTTTGTCGAAAAGGTTCGACACATTCGTGTTAAATTATAACATGAACGGGTGGGACAAAAACATTGGAGAACTTCACTCAATGCTTAAAACAGCCGAGGCGAGCATGGGTAAAAGGGTTTTACCCATGTTTGCGATCAATGAAGGTAAATCCAAGAATCGATCTCAACCCAATCCTAAGGCTAAGGTAGCAAAAAGAAAGGGTCCTCCTGTGCATCTTAAGGGTAAGGGCAAATCACCGGTTGTGGCAAAGAAACAAAAGGTTGTGGAACCGAGGGGTCATAAGGATGATCCTTGTTTTGGTTGTGGGGAGACCGGACATTGGAAACGCAATTGCCCGGTCTACCTAAAGGAGCTAAGAGACAAGAGGAATGCGGGGCATGCCTCGGGTAATGTCTTTATGATTAATATTGAGCTAAATCTTATTTCTTCTAACACATGGGTATTGGATACCGGATGTGGAACTCATATTTGCAATTGGTTGCAGGGGTTCAAAAGGAATGAAGACTTAAAGAAGGGCGAAGTGAGTCTTTTCATGGGCAACGGTGCAAGGGTGCACGTGGTCGCTAGAGGAGACTTCACTTTATCGCTTCCAAGTGGTTTGGAAGTTGTTTTGAGAAATGTTTTGTATGCTCCTAGTTTGACTAGGAACATTATTTCCGTGCACCTTCTTAGACAATGTAACTTTGACTTTAAATTTGTAAAATCAGAAATGCATGTATTATCTAATGGTATCTTTTATTTTAAAGCTGTACCAAACAACGGTATTTATGAATTGGTTCATGACAATACCTCAAATAGCTCATTATATCAAACTTCCACTAAAAGACTCAAAAAGGATTTGAGTGATTCCTACATTTGGCATTGTCGTCTTGGACACATAAACAAGAATCGTGTAAATACTCTCCAAAAGAATGGTCTTTTGAAAACAAATGAGTTAGGTTCGTTTGATGAGTGTGAATCTTGTATTCAAGGCAAGATGACCAAAGAACCTTTTAAAGGTACAAATGAAAGGGCTAAGGACTTGTTAGGTATCATACATACGGATGTATGCGGACCTCTCAAGCCCACTAGTAGGAATAGTGAAAGGTACTTCATTACCTTTACCGACGATTTTAGTCGATATGGGTATGTGTATCTAATGAAACACAAACATGAAGCCTTTGAAATGTTCAAGGAATTTCAAAATGAAGTACAAAATCAGCTCGACCGAACAATCAAGGTACTCCGCTCCGATAGAGGAGGCGAATACCTAAGTGATGCTTTTCAATGTCATCTTAGAGATTGTGGAATTATTTCACAGTTCACTCCTCCTGGAACTCCTCAACATAACGGAGTATCCGAGAGGAGGAATAGAACACTGTTGGACATGGTTCGATCAATGATGGCACGAAGCTCACTACCACCATCATTTTGGGGATATGCGCTACTTACAGCGGCTCGTATTTTGAATATGGCCCCGACCAAAAAGGTGGATCGAATACCCTATGAAGTGTGGCATGGAAAGGTTCCATCCTTTTCATATTTAAGGGTATGGGGATGCATAGTTTATGTTAAACGTGACACCCCAAATAAGCTTGAGGCTCGATCCATCAGGTGTATCTTCATAGGATACCCAAAGGATGATATAGGATATATATTCTATGATCCCAGTGAACAAAAGGTGTTTGTTTCACGCAAAGGATACTTCTTAGAAACTAAGTTCCTTATGGAAGGACCTAGTGAAAAGAGAGTGGAACTTGAAGAGGTTCAAGAATCACTGGATGATACACAGTTGGTCGATACTAGTTTTCAACACGAGGATGTTGAAGGTGATCAAATGGTTGATCATACACACGTTGCTCGCAGATCTAGTAGGATTAGTCGACCTCCCAAGAAATATGGATTTCTCGTGGATGATTGCTACTTGGTCGATTCGGATGAACCGATCTCCTACAAAGATGCTATGTCACAACCTGATTGTGACAAGTGGCTTGAAGCCATGAGCGCCGAGATGCAATCCATGCAGGATAGCCAAGTTTGGGAATTGGTTGATCGTCCACTTAACTCCAAACTGGTTGGATGTAAGTGGGTCTTCAAGAAGAAGACCGATATGCATGGAAATTTAGATACTTACAAAGCACGACTTGTAGCAAAAGGTTTCACGCAAACTCAAGGGATTGATTATGATGAAACCTTCTCGCCGGTCGCGATGCTTAAGTCGATCAGGATATTATTTGCCATTGCAGCTCATTTTGATTATGAGATATGGCAGATGGATGTCAAGACCGCTTTTCTTAATGGATATCTTGAGGAAGATGTCCATATGGTTCAGCCTGAAGGTTTTGTCGATCCATCTAATCCTGACAAAGTATGTAAGTTAAGGAAATCAATCTACGGGTTGAAACAAGCATCACGGATGTGGAATCATCGTTTCAATGAAGAAATCAAAGCGTTTGGTTTCGTCCAAAACGGTGATGAGGCGTGTGTGTATAAATGGGCTAGTGGGAGTATAGTCATGTTCCTTATTTTGTATGTCGATGATATACTTTTATTTGGAAATGATATACCAAGTATGGAAAGCGTTAAAGCGTGGTTAAGTAGTCGTTTCTCAATTAAGGATCTTGGAGAAGCGACATATATATTGGGAATAAAGGTCTATAGGGATAGACAAAGGAAATTGATCGGACTCAATCAAAGTGCATACATTGATAAAATCCTGAAAAGGTTCAGGATGGAAAACTCTAAGAAGGGTTTGGTACCTATTCCTAGAGGAACCGTGTTAAGCTCATCCCAAAGTCCTAGCTCTAAGGAAGAGCAGGATAGGATGAAGCATGTTCCTTATGCTTCGGCAATAGGATCTATTATGTATGCAATGATGTGCACTAGACCGGACGTCTCGTATGCTTTGAGCATAACGAGTAGATACCAGCACAACCCAGGTGACAGTCATTGGATGGCTGTCAAGAATATATTAAAATACCTTAGAAGGACTAAGGATATGTTTTTAATATATGGGTCTGGTAAGGAGGAACTCGTCGTAAAGGGTTACGTGGATGCCAGTTTCCAAACTGACCGAGATGATTCTCGGTCACAGTCGGGATATGTCTTCATTTTGAATGGAGGCGCTGTCTCTTGGAAGAGTTCGAAGCAGGATGTTGTCGCGTTATCCACTACAGAATCTGAGTACATCGCCGCTTCAATGGCAGCCCAAGAGGCTGCATGGATGAAAAAGTTCATCATGGATCTAGGGATTATCTCTACCATTCAGGAGCCCCTAGAGATATTCTGTGACAATGAGGGTGCTATTGCACAGATCAAGGAGCCTCGTGCTCATCAGAAAACGAGGCACATTGAGCGCAGATTCAATTACATAAGGGATGAAGTTGAAAAAGGAAAGATATGTATTCATAAAGTTCATACCGATCAAAATATTGCGGACCCACTCACGAAGCTCCTCGATAGGCCAAAGCATGAGGGTCATGTTTGTGCATTAGGACTTCGGTATTCTAGTGAGTGGATTTAATCTGTGTTTAGTGTTTGTATAAGAACAAATGTAATGGGTATCTCATGATAATTAATTATGTTTTAATTTTTCAATGAGTTATGTTCTATATTTGCATGTTTAATCCATGAATGACTTATGTTGTTCTAAAAGTCCGTAGTCGATCATGCTTGTGGGAACAAGTATGAAGGTAAGACTATTATGAACCCGGATTGGTTGATATTCATGTGATGAATATAGGGCATAGGTTTGCCACCAAGGTTCATAGATATTTGTGGGATACAAATATTGGACATGATCCGCTCTCAAGGATCACTGCATGGAGTTAGTGCAACTGATCATAAGTAATCCTTGAGTAAAGGGGAGTATCATTGTGTCCTTTGACCTGAGATGCATATTGGATCTGGTTTTTCATCAAGTCTGATAACTTGACTCTCTTCTTAGTTATTTCGGTAACACGATGACGTGTAAGAAAGAGCTCAGATATCATATGAGATGTCAACGAGGATGTATGCAGTCAAGATGGGATTTGTTCCTCTTATGTGTTGAGAGTTTAGATGTCTAAGGCCTGTTAAGTTAAATCATTGAGAGAATGATCACTCTGTGTCTCTTCGATTTGACAGGACATCTAGTAACAAAGGGATGTAATGATAAGACTTACCTATATCATATCAAGTATGGACATGAAGGGGATGATGTTATTGAATGGCACTTAGTCAAACATACTAGGGGTGGTGACCTGTTGTTAGGCGGTATTCACCAGTAGTATTAACTTCTTATGAGTCACGTGCAAGTGGGAGATTGTTGGAATACCGTATGCCCGAGACACATAATTAGGTTAATGTGGCTAGTTGTGTTTGATCCAAGTCGGGTCATACCCAATAACGAGTTAGACACACACCAATTATGTATTTGTTAAGATGAGATCTATGAGACAAATACAGAACACGATACATTCAGAAAATCGGGTTTCTGAATACCTACTTGAAAGTGTTAAATAAATTAATTGGTTAATTTATTTATTCAAATAATTATTATTGGAATGATTATTTAACTATGTGTTCTTTTATAAAATGGTTTATAAAAGATGGGGTGTTTATATATTTTATAAAGTATAAAATAAATAAATAAAAAAAAATATATATATATATTTTGGGGCCGGTTTTGGGTGGGCCCCACACCCCAAAGTTTTGGTCAAAAATCTTGTCATGGATATGGTAGAGATGGAGTAAACTTTACTTGACCAAGTACCTAACACATGATGTGAGAAAGGGTTGTTTTATATCTTTAGAACAAGTAACCAAACACACTTTCAAGTAATACACACCATTCTCTTTCTCTCTTGTTTTTTTTGGTTCGGCCGAAATCAAGAAGAAAAGATTTGGGTCTCGTTTTCTCGTGTTCAAGCTTCCTAACATAGCTCGGTGTGTGTTGGAGGCTCGGGGTATATTCTGTTTGAGGATTTTCCTTTGAAAGTCTAGCTTCAACATCATCATCTTCTTCAACATCAACTATACTCTTAAAGGGTTAAGAATGTAAGTGTTTATAGCTTTGATAGTTTAGTTTTTCCGTATCATTTGATCCTTGCTTCGGGTTTCTAATAAATAGATTATTTGTAATCTTATGACATGAATAAACTAGGTTGTTCATGAACATATCTTATATAAACTTGTAATATATACATATATAAACACATGGATACATATGTTTAGTTTGTAAATATCACGCTTCCGCCTTAATTGTGACTAGTTAAATGGTTAACTAAGTATAAAATATCCATAGAAACCCAACAATCTAATCGAATCCCAAGTGATCTAATCGAATCTCAAAAGTAATCGAATCGAGTCCAGATTAAATTCTAATCGAATCATAACCTAATCGAATCGAATCACCATTCGATTAGATTAGCCATTCGATTAGACTATAATCTCTTTCGATTAGATTCATCCTTTCGATTAGATTGTTGAGCCATTCGATTACTTTACACTTAACAATTCTCACAAAAGCTGCTTATCCATTCGATTACTTTGCATTCGATTACTTTATACTTTTGTTTTTCAAGCAGAATCTGTTGCGTTTGTGTTTGATCTTGAGTTGTTTAATCAATGGCTAATACAAGTGAAGAAGTTAGAAACGAAGCTGTGAAGAGTTACCTGTTATTTGATAACTAGGCCGGAACTACTAATAAGCCTCCAAAGTTAATGAATTGGGACAATGACTTTGAAGAGTTCAAATGGCGGTTTAAGAATTACATTAGAATTCTTTATTATAATTTTCTTTTAGACCCCTTGAGCAAGGTCCAAACACTCTCATGACTACCACTGTTGATGGCCAAGTTCCTAGGCTAGTAACTTCTTTTGATGATACTGATAGGAAGAATTTCTGTGATGATCAAAAAGATTTTGGTGTTCTTAGTGTTTGCCTCTCACATAAAATTGCACAAACTTTGAGAGACCAAACCACGGCTAAAGGTCTTTGGGATGATTTGGTAATCAAATTTGAAGGAAACATTGAGATGCAAAATAGCAGGAAGGGATTGCTGAAGGGTGAATTCAACATGCTCAATCATTTACAAGGAGAATCAGTTGCTAATCTTATTCATAGATTTGAAACATTGATTACTAAGATCAAGAGCGCTGGAATTGACTATGACCAGATTGAAATCAATGACAAGTTGCTTAACTCCCTTCCATGTGCCTGGAACAGTAGTGTTATCACAATAAAGAGAACTACTAACCTTCAAATTACCATCCTTGCTGACTTGACTTCCATTATCAAGTCATTTGAGAAGGATGACAAATTAAGGATGGGTAATCATTTTAGTTCTCTCAATCAAGCTGGGATTTCTACCGGATCAGGAATAAGCACAACATTTTCTGAATCAAGCACACCCTAATGTTCACATTGCTAATTCTGCCTTCAAGACTTCTGCTGCACCTCAAGCACCATCAAGTTCAAGTTCATTTCAAGATGTGTCACACCCCGTTAAGCGAATTGCGGAAGCGTAAAACGGAAATGCAACAGATACATCTGGTATCAAATACATTGTTCATAAAGAAACATTACTAACTAATTTACAATTTATTACATCGTTCTAACATCTTTTACAAACTACGTGATACAATTTAACCCGTTCTTCAATCACCTTACTTCTAACTCAAATGCCCACGACATCAATCACCAATCAGACACGTAACGCACAGGAAATTACTTCTCATATTTGATTACCTGAAAAGCATGTTAAAACAGGTCAACTACGAATAGTTGGTGAGTTTCATAAGTTTTAACGAAATCAGTTCTGCGCACCATACAGTCATAGTTTGTATGTACGCGCGTATGTAAAAATATGTATTTACGGTTGTATAAATGTGTACAACCATATCCTTGTGTGTGCATATCTACACATGTAAGTTTATAATATAAATTCAAAATTACGGTAAAATCGTGATTGTTTGTTCGTACTACCTGTTTCCAATTTCCGTGTTTAACCAACCACTGTGGACCCCCTTTCTCCCACAACGGTTCCACATAAACTCAACCACTGTGGCCCCCCTTCCGCCCACAACAGTTCCGCGTTAACATCAACCACTGTGGTCCCCCTTCCACCCACAATGATTCCATGTAAACTCAAACATTATATAGTGTACACGCAAATAATTAGTATATTCTACATAGCATGTATATAGACACATATACACATATAGTATTTATCACGTATCACCAAATACTGTGGCTCCCCATCCACCCACAATACGCATAATCACATTATTTTCTTAACATTCATGTCATAATTAAGTTAGTTCGTTTAATAAGTTGCAGCAGAACTTGGCTCATAGGCCATACACAACTTTAGTTTATAAGTTACAGCAGAACTTGGGTCATAGGCCATACTCAACTTTAGTTTAGTAAGTTGCAGCAGAACTTGGCTCATAGGCCATACTCAACTTTAGTTTATAAGTTGCAGCAGAACTTGGCTCATAGGCCATACTCAACTTTAGTTTATAAGTTGCAGCAGAACTTGGCTCATAGGCCATACTCAACTTTAGTTTATAAGTTGCAGCAGAACTTGGCTCATTGGCCATACTCAACTTTAGTTTATTACTATTGTGGCCCCCCTTCTGCCGACAACAGCCCCATAATCATCACAAACAATGTTATCCCCATTGCCATTACAGACCACGTTGTCTCCCAAATTAGTTATGTTTAACATTACATAACGTGTTTGTATAAACATGCTGTCACGTGTAATTTCATTATGTTTTGCAATTCGTATTATCTCCACTCAATATATCAATCAACGATAATAATCATCTTTCATCAGCACGTAGTCAGTCATTATGTTTGTAGGGACTTTTCATATATAAATGTTCAGATATTTTATATCCTGATCCGTGTTTAGATAAATAAAGTGTATAAACATGCTTTCCACCCCAAAAGTTCGTAAAATAGTTTAAAGAGTGGGGTCATGAAACTTACAGTTTTGTAGGCACTCAGTGCGAGATCAGCACGGGGTTCGTTTCCCTTGCTATCACTTAGTCCCTATAGTCCATATTATAATAATATTAATATTTTAAGGTTCTATTTTAGTTTGTTTCCCACTTCCAATGGGGTATCTCGAATTGTTGTAGCATCTTCGAGGATCTTTAATATTCCCCCGGAACTTATAATAGTGCACACTTTACAACACATGAGCCTATGATTCCTTCATAGATTTCGCTTGCATCTTTATACTAGTACTCAGTTTATCCAAACATCTGGCCTGACTTTTCCTTGTTCATCTCTCAGTTATTAAGGCTACAAAAGTTTGAAGTTCAAGTTTTGGTTACGGATAGTATAGTTTTCCTCATCCGTGTTTCATCATTGGGGTACTAGGTTTTGTACCGTGTACGGGATCACTTCTTTTTCTAGAATAGGCAGTATAACAGTTCTATTTCTATATATAACCTTCATTTGAACTCAATTAACTAGTCCATACTGACTATTACACAATGATTCCTCACTTCCACTGGGAGTGCATCGATAGGGAATAGCTAGTTATTTAGGTTAAAAGGGTAGTTCTTCGAGTAATATGGTTAGTATTTATAGTCTTACTTTTGGTGGTTTCTATAGTATACAGAATTGTTATTTTACTAGATGGTATATTTTCCAAGGTAATAACTTGTAGGAACGAAACGTCTATCAGTGTCCGTAATAAATAAACTAAAGTATATTAGGCATTACCAAGAACGTACCTGTTACTACATTTGTTCTATCCGGTTTATTCACAATACTTGACCCCTAGTCGAGTTAGACGTCGATGTCGGTCCTTGCCTTTGTCTTCCCGTCACAATTGGGTTCAATCTAGGGCAGTCTTTCTTGATGTGCTTCACACTACCACACTCATAACAGGCATTACGGTTTATTATGGTTTGGTTTTGGTAGACTGGTTGTTGTCGTGTTGGTTGCGGTTGGGGTAGTTGTGAGTCCTGGAGTTGGGTTGGTGGATTTATAGTATTCATAACGGTTCTACAATTTCGGGCATAGTGTCCCACTTTCCCACATTTGTGACACACATTGGTCCGACATTCACCAACATGATGATAACCACATTTTCCACATCTAGGCAAAGGCCCGTCGGAACTGATCTTGCTTCACATTTTCCACATTTTCCACATTTTTCATAGTGTCCCACTTTCCCACTTATCTTGCTTCACATCGGAACTGATCATAGTGTAATTTTGTATTGCAAGGCGCGCACATTTATTCTGTTGTCTTTCTTGTATTCCCGCTCCATAATTGGTTCGTTTTGTACCAGATGATTCCCCGGGCATTCTAAACGCACCACTTCTAATCAAATCAGAAGTTACAATGCCAGCTTGTAACACGGCATTTTCGAAAGTTACAGGGCTAGTTGAATTAACCAAACTCCTGACTTCGGGGGCTAAACCCCAAATGTAGCGTTCAGTACGTTTAGATTCTGGAGTAGCTAACCATGGGACTAGACGAGCCAGTTCGTTAAAGCGATGGGTATACTCCAAGTGATCTGCACCCTTCATTTCTAGATTCCAAAGTTCTTGCTCTAATTTCTGAATTTCGTTTATCGGACAAAAGTGTTTTATCATAAGATTTTTAAGTTCTGTCCAAGACATACGATTGGTTGCCTCTAGTCCTCGAATTTGCACAACAGTATTCCACCACATTAGCGCGTGGTCTACAAATGTAGAAGTAGCAAATTTGACAATACAATCTGGTGGACAGTTAGTGATATTAATGATGGATTCAGTCTTTTCGATCCACTTTACCAGTCCATTTGGTCCTTCAGTACCGCTAAATTCCATAGGTTTACATAGCATGAAGTTCTTAAGTTGATATCCGTGTTGCGGGGGATTTTGATTGTTACAACTATTGTTCAAGTTCGGTGGGAGATTATCATTATTGAAAGTAATATTGGTATTCAACGGGGGAGTATTAGTTGTGATAGTATCAGTATTTATCGGGGGAGCATTTGTGGTTGTATTAGTATTTGTTGGGGATTTAGTGTTTACGGCCGCGTTAGCGTTCGACACTTGATTTGTATTCATAGTTGTATGGATACCAGCAGCGAATTGTGCTGCTATTATCGGAAGTACTGTTTGTAGTTGTCGAGCGATCATCTCGGCTATATCTGCCTCAGACAACATGTTTACTTTCTTCGGGGCCATTCTATAACAATAACCAGTTATCCAACAATTAACAAAATTCACATACACTAATGATCACAAAAGGAATTACAATAACAAGTAATCAGGTATTTCAATTAATACGTATATATCACACTGGTTTGTTCTCGAGTCTGAATACTAAGGATAGTATGTAAAATTAGCCTAGCAAATGCCAAAGTTTGCATATATATTAAAAGTTGTCATCTCATGACAAGAAATTTTAACCCAATAGGGGTCAATGTTTGTATTGAAAATGCCCAAATCGTCCTCCATATTAGCATAGCGCACCACCATATGCTTGTATGGAGTATTAGAAGCTATACACGAAAATACCATACTATCCTTATCTATCAAAGCACGCGTTATAACAATTATAAATAGTTCACAACTTATACGACAATTGTTCCTATACGATCCCATTATTGGGAAGTTGTTTTTGTTCGGTCTCTCCTGTAGGTAAATATTTACTCATTACGAGTTTAATCAGTACGTTATAATGGGAATGCACGTGTACATTCCACCTGACTACTGAATGTTTGTTAACTATAATCGTAAAATATATTCTTTCGCTAGGTCATTCAGTTTTCGTAGGCATGTCGGACTTAATAAAAGTAGTAGTTTACTAGTTGGAGGTAAGTAGGTTCAATTCCAGTCGGGGCACGTCATCATTTCGTGAGCATGAGATTTCTCTCCTATAATAACCAATTGGAATAGCCAAAATATAGGAGAGGTTGGAGTTTGTCTTTCATAGATGGTTCGAAGAGTTTGTTAGTTAGGGAGGTTCATCAGAGTTAGTTGTACCGGTGATATGTAAAGGAAATTACTATTATTAATATTTCTTTTGAAATATTATTAGTACATTATATGTACCGGTAGTAACGATTGCTCATATTATAATTGAAAACTCAGTTTTGGTAATCATCATATTTATAATTTGATAAATCGGGCTCATCACTAGGTATTTCCCCTAGGGATGGTGTTTGTTTCTGAACAACAGAATTGGAAGGATGACCGGAAAATAGTTTAGATTAATGTCAAAGGAACCAGTTTAAGATGCCATTGATAAAGCCGTTGCACAAGCCTTATAGGCTTATGGGATCAAGAAACCAACAAGCAATCAAACTCAGTCTTCTTCTTAAACCATTTCAGATGATGACCCCAATGTGGCACTGTTCCATGCCTTTATGGAAAGTCATGATGAGTTGTTACAAGGAAAGTTGCTCCCTCCTTCTTTTAAGCAAGGAGACCTTCCCGAGATCAACAAGAAGGATCTCATGAAAATGGACATCAAGTACCAGCTGGCCATGGCTGTTCACCTAGCTTTAAACTTCATGAAAAAGTATGGGAAGAACAGTTTTAGAGATTCTGATGGGAAAATATTGGGTTTGAGAAAGAAAAGCTGTGTGCTACAACTGCAATGAATCGTGTCACTTTGCGAGAAAATCCACCAATCCTCTAATGGATGTTAATGACATCAAGATCACTGAGATGTTTGACAATGAGGGTGCTAAAAGACATGACAAGAAGCCCATTCCAAGTTACTTCTCGAAGTCAAGAATCCCAAAAATCAGCACTTCCAAGGGAAACTTTGAGTCGAGCTCAAAGGCTATGATTACAAGAAGAGCTGAAGCAACTCAACCAGATTGGAAGGATGGCCAATTTAAAGAGTTGAAGAATCCTATAACCTTTGCTGGAATTGCCTTCACCAATGAAGCAAACTCCTTATCAAGCCTGGCTCCTGGAACACCTACACTTACCTCTGTTATTCCCGAGGTACACAAATTTTGCTCACAGCTTGCATAGATAAGGTTATGAACTATAGAATTCATAATGCTGCCCTAATAGATGAAAATCTTAGCATTAAATGCCAGAATGATGATTTTAGGAAAAATAAAAAGATTTATGCTACTAGGATTAAAACCCATAATAATGATATGGCTAAGCTTAATGAAAAACTTTTTCAAATTGAAAAACTAGCTGAACATCACGAAAGACGTGTTGTTGAACTAAATGCTAAAATTGAGAATTTAGAGTTAGATTTAGACCAAAGGAAAATGGCCGTTGAGAAATTTGAGTTAGCTTCTGATAAGCTTAATGGAATAATTTGAAGAATTTTACTAGCCTTTCTCACTTTAGTGAAAAATATTTTGAGCAATCATGTACTTTGTGAGAGTATTGATGTTGGCACTTCTCTTAATGATGTGAATGAAAATGATGTTCCCACTTCTGATAGTGATTGCGAAACTGTTTTTGATGAAATTATTAATAACAGAAATTTTCCAAAAAAAAGGACAAACATACCTAGTTGTTCATCAAGAAATTGTAAAGTAGAGGGAGATAAAGTTAAAGAAAATTATTTTTGAAAAGGAAAGATCTAGTACTTCAATGTTTATTCTTTTTCAAGTACCGACTCTAATGTTCAAGAAGTCGTGGAGCAAGAAGAAGATAAAGATGAAGATGATTGGATCAATTACTCTTCGAACCCTCCTAACACACCGGTTCGTGAGACTGCGATGGCTCTCCCAGCTTGAACTCAGAGTACTGCTGAAGCTGCTAACACTGCTGAATCGTCTCAAGCTTCAAAGAGTCGAAAGAAGAAGTCTCACACAGTCAACAATCGAGCAAGCGTGCGAGACCGACTCTATCCCTATCTTGATGACTCTTCGATCGTCTACTGCAAGTGGCACCCAAGTAGTGAAACATGGTAAAATCTTCGTGCCAACGGAGATCTTACTTACATGCATTTGAATGATATGCATACTCTGGTATGAGCTTGACATGAACTACTTTAGAAGAATAGTGGGCCATTATGTGACTAAGAAGGAGCTCAGGGGACGGTTCAACAGTTCCTGAGCAAGCAGTGTAAGAAGGATTACCGTGACTTCAAACTCAACAAGGGTAAGGCCTTCCGTCATTCAACATAGATTGATCCCACCACATGAAAGACAAAGAAGATGTGGTGATACAAGACTCACAAGGTGGGGCGAGTAACTACCATGGTGAACAATTCTTGCCTAACTTGTTGGAGCACTTCATATGCTGGGAGTTTGACAACACAGGAGCATGTGGTAATACACTGCAAATATATGCACCACCTTCACTTCTTTGATGAGCATGAGCTTGTAACACTCAACAAAGAAGATATTCTAAAGCTGTATAACTAGCCACTGGAACTGTTGAAGACGTAAGACGCGACAAGACCGGTGGAATACTTGACTAGTTCAACAAGCTCGTACGCTATCTTGTTGTAAATCAACTATACAACTGCGAAGACGGCTTTGATTACGAGACCGACTTAAGACAAGAGCTAACAGATTAAATACTAAACACTAGAGGGAGATTGTAGGGTGGTGTTTTGTACATTAGTCTTTTGTACTTTGTCGTTCCATTGATAAGGTATTCTAGTTAGCTTGTCGGCTTGATCCTTGTATGTTTGGGCCCGAGGCCATGTAAACAAAAGCTCATTGGGCCGTAAATAATGTTTGAATGGTGCATAGAGCTTGCACTATAAATGGTGCAAGCCTCCATGCATAACACAACCTTTTGCAAATCTTATCCTCTCAACAACTCCTTTCTCTACCTCTCAACTCTCCTTATCGGGTAATAAGAAACCCAAACAAGATCTGAGATCTCGGTTCCTCACTAGTGCTTTCCGCTAGCTAGTGTTGAGATTGATCCAAGAACACTAGTTGTTTGTCTTTTGATCCATCCATAGGACCTACATTAAGTTTCTATTCAATGTTCAATGTAGAGAGATTAATCCAAGCAATTCATCTCTGTGAGTTCTTTCATGGATTTCTACATATTTACGATTTTTAGCAGTAAACAAAGAATGTATACCAAAATATTCGTACATGCCTTTTTGCAATTGTGATGGGTGAACCAATTAGAATCAACCATCGGCCATACTTATACCACTAAAGATAACCCCAGGCTAATGATTGCAGACTTGTAGTGTCTGATTGCACCTATCAGAAATCCGCCTCTTTGTAGTTAGGTCAAAAAAGAAGCTTCAAATTTCAGATTTCGATCTAATACAACAATGGGGTTATGGTTGATTGCAATTACTTATTGCATGGTTTGTTTGGAGAGTGATTACATCAGTTTTAATAATGATATTAACCCTAATTAAACGTGGTCTGAGATGAACCTTTCAGTTGGTTCATAATGTCGCCGAAGATAGAACCTTAAATGACTTGGAAGGTTAACAGAGGACAGCGTATTTAATTTTTACAGCGTCTTTTAGCGGCGTATCTCAATTGTGTCAAATTACCATATAGTCAATTATCCATCCAATATGCTTAATAACTAATACAGGTATATGTACTTTCCGTTACTTTTTTTTAGCTAGTACAAGAATATAAAAATGCTAAATAACCACTTTTTTAGTGCATATATAAAACCTTGGTTATACAAATGCTACATATAATATTTTCTATAGAAAAGCAAAATGAACAAAACAAAAAAAACTGGAACACAAAACAGACAAACCCCAATGTCTTGTATTCAATCATAGGAAAATTTTAAAATCATATGACTTGGGATAAGTTTGACATAGGTAAAAAGGAGGTTGGGTTAAACGCATTAGATACACTTATAAAAACAAGATAATAGTTTTCTTTTGTTCTTTAGCGGTATAAGGTATGTTTATTACTAGGGATTGAATAAGGAGATATGTTTAATAGACATACATGATGTTTTCTTATTAACCTCTTTAAAAACATCATGTCTATATTGTAAAGGCCTGACATTCATTTTTCACAAGGTTTCTAAATTAAGTGTAATGCAATCTTTACATGCCGTCACTCTTAAGAGGAAAGCACAAATATTTTGAAATGTTACAAATATATAACGAATCTAAGGAACCGCTTGTGTGTTTCTTTTAAGGTGCTTGCCGGAGTAAAGGATCATTATCGATTGCATGTTAAGAGAAGTTAATGTTTTTTTTTTCACGCAAATATAGGGAGTTAGTTAAATTAGCTCGTGTAGTTAATTATTCGATCCTAGTTGAATTAGTTAGATAGCCTCAATAAGTTTCCCCATGAAATAACATTACACATTAAAACGCATTAAATGTCGAATCCAGGGCCGGCTTTGAGAAGGCGAAATTTTTTTTGGGCCAAAGGCGAATTTTTGTTTGCCCTTAAGTAAAAGAAACATTTTGTTGGATTTAAATAATTTAATTTTAAATGAGCTTATTTGATTATGATTTGAGTTATGTAAAAAAACTTTTGTATAAAAATAATCTTAAAATTGTATTAAATAAGACTAGAACTCACAACCTTTTGGTTATATGTCACAACCCTTTACCACTAGACCAAGCTAGTAGTTATGTAATTGTGTTGAAACATTGATTATACATATTTTTTTTTATAATAATACATATAATTTTTTTTGAAAAAAAAAATTCAGGCCTAGCGGGTTGTTGGGCTTGTGGCCGTCGACTACACTACCATGCCTCAAAGACGCCCTGGTCGAATCGCTAGCACAAACACATTAAAAAAATAAATAACAGTAAAGAGTTTGCGCTCTATAACAACGTAAACCCACATCTCCAGTTGAGGCGACCGCGGAAAACTTTGATGATGTTTATGTGTACACCTCACACTATATGCACGGCAATATGTAATTATGTATCTAACTATCTATATAATTTCCTACAATAAAATCATACGTGTCGCTCTCAAGTTGTCCCCTCCATTATCTAGAGCCACCGGATTGCTTGATTTTTTAAATGGAGGCTTATCATGCATTTGACCCGTAATCGCGGGTATGGGTCTTACCAAACCCAGTGTAACATCCCGATTTGGAAACAATTTTATAATTATATTTTTTTTAAAGATAACATTAACATCCCATATTTTATTTGAGTTTAGTATCTTGGATGTATATTCGTGCGGCCTGTATAACAACTTGACTGGGATTTATAATGAAAAATGTAAACGTAGTTATATCATTAAGAGTTATTTTTGGTAAAAGTTCTTTTCTTGGAAATTAGAAATAGCAAAGTGTTGATAATTGGAGGGTTAGTATTGTAATATACCCAATTCAGATGCAACGGGAGTAGCCCACTGTTTTTCTTATTTGATGAGGAGACACAAATCTGGAAGTTTAGAAGAACAATTCTGATGTAAATCTTGTAATCAAGCTACTGCATGTGGAAATTAAAGCAAGGATCATGATAATTATGCAAAGGTATGAAATTCCAAACCCTAGTTCTTCCATTGTTGAAGATGAGTATAAGATTTTATATTAATGATTACTTGTAATTTGACAGCACCTTAGCATCAATAAAAGTTATTAAGTATTCCTAATCTGTCATGCATGCTTAGTTTGGGTGTGAGAACAAGTAAATTGGGATGTCCTTGAAGGTTTTGGTGGCATTAGCAATAGATTACATTGCTGATTTCCGCAGCTTTGATTTCTGATTTTGGTCAGTCATAAAAAAATCATATAAAATCAACCGGGTGTCCGATTTGGGTGATTCTTTTTGGGCTAGAAGCTATGTTGAGTCTAGTTTTCCAATAATATTTGAACCAAGAAAATTATGGTCGTTAAGTGGGTCAAATTGGCCGGTGAGCACTGCTGTGCAGAAAGTGCTGCACATATTTTTAGTTTTCTAAAACAAGTTAAAGGTAAATGTTTGACCTCGATTTATCTAAAACATAAATTTGCTGATTCTAATAGGTTTTATTTATCTATTAGAAGTTGTTTTAGTGGGTTTGAAATACTAGCAAATCGGTTATGCAAGAAATTGCATTAACGGGTCAAAAGAAATGAATATTGAATGATTAACGTTGTTGAGCTTTACAAGTTGAAATTCTTATGAAGGAATACTAATTTTGAGTGATTTGGGATTCCACATGTTGTATTCTAAGTATGGAAAGTTTGACTTGTTAACAAGATAGGCACGATGAAGCGTGGAAGTCAACGGGTCAAATGAACAAAGCGTAACCAAGCTCCTACGGGCAAAGGTAAGTTTATCTTACATCTAGTTTAAGAAGTTATAAGTCCTATCAGTATGTTTTGATTTATTACACATTATTAAATGGATACGGGCTGCCTTGACCATTTAAATTGCAAGTTGATTCTTTTGACTATGCTTGGTGTGCACGGGTGACTTTAACCAGTTACAATTTGAAGTTTACCTTACCAAATGTTTATGTGGGAATGACTCGTGTCTATAATATAAATAATACTAGCATGGTGTAGTACGGTTTGATTTGGGTTCCGGGGCTACTTGTTGATTATAAGAATAAAGTAGTACGATTAGATGACGTTTTGGCTCGTTGGTGAATATTAGATTAGTAGCATAATTTAATTGGAGAAATGATTTGCTAAGTTGTTTATATGCATTGTAATTGTAACCATTACTAAGTTGAAATTTAGTTGAGATGTTAAAATCACATTAAACAGGTACGAGAAGCCCGGGATCAATCAGGGGAGTTAAGATACATAATAAATTGAATATTTGGAGTTGCATAACGGTAACTAGCGTAGACTATGCTAGATCTGGTTTGGCTTTGAAATTTAGACTAATGTTACTTCGGGTTTAATGTCTTATATATGTATATATATATATATATATATATTGGTAATATCGAATAACTTATATGTGGTGTTGGATTGCTTTAGGTGAAGCCCCCAAATGGAACCGGAAAGTCGAAGATCAAGTGCTCGGACTTGGACACCAATACACATCTAAAGTTCAAAGTTCTAATTTTGATATGAACAAGTTTTAAAATATGTATTGTCTTTGATTAAAAAGACAAGTTCTGTGATATTATTCGTGATGTTCGGTTGATAGAATGGATTTTATGTTATTGGAAACAAAAGAAACTTATGGGACCGTATTTTCCGCACTAAAATATTGAAATAAAGTTGTATCTAAATTTCGGGTGTAACACCCAGATAGTCTTTAAATGTCTATAACAATTCATTTATTTTTGAAACTATTTCATAATCAAACAATAATTTTTGCGGGTCATGGGTCTCACCAAACCCGGATAACCCTTAAACGGGTTATAACATCTCATTTATTTGTGAAATAACCCCTTAACCATCAAAGAAGAATTTCCATGGGTTATAGGTCTTACCAGACCCTAATAACTCTCAAATGGGTTATAAGATCCTCAAACCTTAATTTAATTTGTCTTCTTTACATGTTCTTCATCGCTGGTCTATCATCTACATCGCTGGATAACTTCCGATACTACCCGCCATCGTCAACTACATCAACGCCCCCTTTTCATTAGGCAAATATTTGTGTTCATTTTGTTCATTTAAAAAAATCAACATGTTCGTGTTCATGTATTTTTGTTCGTTAAAAATCTAAAAAACCTACACATCTCAATTGAATATACCCAAACGCAAATAATAACAAACTAATATATATGTATTAAATTAAAACAAACTACGTTAAAAAATAAAACAAATTATCATAAAATAGCAAAACGATTAAAAACAAAAACATAAATAACTCCCGTAACACAGGGAATCAAACTAGTATTCTTAAATATACATATGTGCATACAATTACAAAATGAAAGAGTAATTAATTGATGGAATTAAAATTAGATAAAGAGAGAAAATGATGGATTAAAATGAAAAATATGACATCTTAACATCATTATAAATTAATACTATCAACCCGTACTATCGGCGCCGTGCCTACCACCTAACCCTAATTCTCATTTGCTCTTATCAGTCACATCACATCTTATGTTTTGATGGTAAGTGATTCTTGATTCGTCACTATCTTGTTTTTTTATTCTTTTGTTTTGATGGTAAGAAAATAGGTTAAATAGACATACATAATGTATTCTTATTAACCTCTTTAAAAACTTCATGTGTATAACGTAAAGGCATGACATTCATTTTTTACAAGGCTTTTAAATTAAGCGAATGCAATCTTTACACGCCATCACTCTTAAGAGGAAAACACACATATTTTGAAATGTTACAAATATATAACGAATCTAAGGAACCGCTTGCGTGTTTCTTTTAAGGTGCTTGCCGGAGTAAAGTGTCATGATCGATTGTTAAGAGAAGTTAATGTTTTTTTGTCACACGCAAATAAAGGGAGTTAGTTAAATTAGCTTGTGTAGTTAATTATTCGATCCTAGTCGGATAAGTTAGATAGCCTCAATTAGTTTCCCCATGAAATAACATCACACATTAAAGCACCTTAAATGTTGAATCGCTAGCACAAACACATTAAAAAATAAATAACAGTAAAGAGTTTGCGCTCTATAACAACGTAAACCCATATCTCCGGTTGAGGCGACCGCGGAAAACTTTGATGATGTTTATGTGTACACCTCACACTATATGCACGGAAAACTTTGAATTCCTGAGGATCCTTGACTCTGGAAGAAGGACCCTTGAGGATGGAAGTTATAGGATCCTTGGTGACACAACCCAGAGGATCCTGGTTAAGGATTGATGATCCTTGATGAAAGATCGAGGATCATTGAGTCTGCTGACCCATTGACCCTGACTGAAGGATAGATGATCCTTGTTGATAAGTCGAGGATCCTTGAACCTGTTGACCCATGGAGCCCGGATTAAGGATGGAAAATCCTTGTTTGAAAACTGAGGATCCCTGAGTTTGCGGACTCATGAATCCAGGTTGAAGGATAGATGATCCTTGAGTAAGTTGAGCCAAGGATCTACTTACTCAAGGATCCCAGAGTGGTAAAATCCAGCATCCTAGGCATTAGTGGAGTTTGATCCTCCGCTGGCCTCTTAGTTCTCTTGAGGTCTTCTATCTCCAGAAGGATCCTTTGGTTAGTCTTATTCTGCTACTCCATGTATGCTTTAACCTGTGAAAACATAGCAGAAACATTATTGTTAGAATTAACCACCGAAGTGGCAGTAGTGGTTTTCGAGCTCTGGAAGACTGGTAGTTGTGTCTTGTTTCCAGCAGCAGTAACCCTTGGTGCTCCCGCAAGTGGAGGAGGCGTTGGTAGTGAAGATCTTGGTGGAAGTGAAATTGATGAAGGCATGGTTGATGATGCAGAAGATTGTTGAGAGGCCATTGAAAGTGATATGGGTAAAAAAAGGTTGAAAACTAATAGAAAGTAATATGGATTATAGCACCAATTTCCTCATGATAGACGCCAAATTGTTTTGGTAAAAAATATAGCAAGGATAATGTAACCAAATTCGTTTGGTGAGGTTTAGTGCTAAGTTAATATGAACAATAATGAATCGGTTGCAAACACAAACACGAGGATTTGTTACGAGGAAAAGCCCTTGATCTTTAGAGGATCGCCGGCATAAAAACCCGGGTGATGAAAATTTTCTATCACCTCTTTATTAATCAAAAAATCAGGTTACAAAGATGGAGATTACGATCAGTATTACAATATTTCTACGTGTGAGTGCTATGCTAGAGAGAGTTCTCAGAGATGCTAAAGTGTGCGAGAGTACAAATGTGTAACCTAGCTGATCAATAATCTCATTTATAAAGAAAATAAAAGCTAACTAAATTTCCTATAAATCCGCCACTCTTCCACTAGCTCATTCAACGTCTTTTGACCACGTGCTAGAAGTGTGCTAGAAGCGTTCAGTAGCGAGAAATATGGTGGAATTGGTCATAGAGCCGTTATACCTATTGATCACAACACCACTGAAACACAATCGTTAGTAGATAATTTATACCGAGGATCCTTGATCTTGTGTAACCTGGAATATATCTCAAGGATAAATGATCCAGAATTCACTCAAGGATAGATGATCCTCAGCATAAATTCTATGCCCTAATAGAAAGCACAAATATTTTAAAATGTTACAAATATAAAAAGAATTTTCTATAAAGGTGTTTGCTGGAGTAAAGTGTCATTATCGATTGTTAAGAGAAGTTAATGTTTTTTTTTTGTCACACGCAAATAAAGGGAGTTAGTTAAATCAGCTTGTGTAGTTAATTATTCGATCCTAGTCGAATTAGTTAGATAGCCTCAATTAGTTTCCCCATGAAATAACATCAGACATTAAAGCGCATTAAATGTCGAATCACTAGCCCAAACACATTAAAAAAATAAAAGTAAAGCGTCTGCGTTCTATTATAACGTAAACCCACATCTCCCGTTGAGGCGACCGTGGAAAACTTTGATGATGTTTATGTGTACAACTCTAACTATATGTAATAACTATGGTTTTTGAACATCAAAATAGGTTTTGTAGACATTCATGATTTCTTCTTCTCAACCACTCTAAAAACATATTGTGTACACCTTAGAGGCATGACATTCAATTTCCATAAGATAATTCATATTAAGTGTTACTAACTTTTTTTGCAATTACATCTTGATTAATGTACCACGACATTAATCATAACAAAATCAAAACTCTATGCAATCTTTACACCAGACAATCTAAAGAAGAATGCACCAATTTTAAACGTTTCTAAACGGAAACATTAAAGTGCATGAATAATCTGTTAAATCACATTTGTTTTTCTTTCATGGTAGTTTGCTCGAATAAAATGTTTATTTCTCCACCTATGTAACAATCGAACAAATCACATTTTGCCATGTATGAGTTGAAAACACATATTCGTTAAAGAAAACTAAGTAATTTGAATTATATCATGAAAACGTATAACTTAAACAGGATAAATGCGTTAAAGAAATAAGAAAATGAACTAGAATAATAAATGGTGACATTATGCACAAAAATATGTTATATGTATTTGCATATACACTTACAAAATGAAAGGGTAATTAATTGATGGAATTAAAATTATATAAAGAGTAAAAATGAGGGATTAAAATGAAAAATATGACATCTTAACATCATTATAAATTAATATGATCAACCCTAAATTTCTTTCATTCTCATTATCTATCGGCGCCGTGCCTGCCTCTAACCCTAATTCTCATTTGATCTTATCAGACACATCACATCTTATGTTTTGATGGTAATTAGCGTTTGTTATATATTTCTTGCTTCTTCACTACTTGTCTATCTTGTTTTGTATTGTTTTGACTCTGATTTATGATGCAGGGAACTGAAGAACGTGTGTTAATTAGTTATAACATGTTGATTGTTCATAGCGGTGAAGATGTGGTATGTATCATCTTGATTGTGTACGTTATGTTATATTATTATGCTTATAATTGGTTACCAAAAGAGCATATTAATTGCAGGCAATGACGAGTTACTATAACAGCAGAAGAGCTTGGGGCTAAAGATATACCCCTTCTGGACTTGAATTCTACTCATAATCCGTCTCAAGTTATAAGGTACGTAGTTAATGTTTCAAGTGTAATTTAAATTTTTCGTTGCATTATGGGAACAAAATTACAGTTGGTTATTGCTTTGTTTTCAGGCTAAGAACAGGAAATGTGGCATTCAAGTATAGATACTAATAAGTTGCACAAGAGAGAAGGTACCTTTTGTTTGCTTCTTTAATACTATTTTAACTAAACTTATTTGCCACATCATCATTTTTTACAGTCTGAAACATGGCTTTTTTCAAAATTAAGGATTGGAGAATTTTTGGTTTTGGTAATTTTGTGTACATATTCCAATGATTTTGTTGGTGACTACATGAATATGTTATGACATAAATCGCATAATAATAAAGAATTTGTAATTTCTCTCTTTTTTGGTTTCATACTTGGTATGTTTAAAGTATTCGGGATTTAACATTTTTAGCATGTTTTGTCCATTCTGAATTTTAGGTTTTGATGTTGCGATTCTCAAGTCAGATTTGGCGCTAATCAATTAGGAGAAGAATATAACATGTTGATTGTTCATAGCTCTTCTTGATGGTTATCATTCGGTAAGGTAACAAAATTAACAACCAACCTTGTTATGGTCGCTCAAAACGAACAAATTCTCATATTTTTTTTATATTATAATGGCAGGTAATTAGAGAATTATAATGTTGGTCAGGCCAGATTTCAACGGACACCAGAGGAAGATGAATCGGCCAATTAACAGCCAATTGATTCCTGCGCATGACACAGTGGTGTTACTATGTGTCGCCATGGGTGGACCACCATGCTTTCACGTCAGAAGAGGATTGAGCTGTGATTGCTCGTTTTTTGACCAGCACTGTAGACACCGCTCGAACTATACGGTGGTGGAAGAGATTAAATTGTGTCTTTGATTTTACTTTGAAAGAGAGTGTTAAGTTTTGTCTAATGTAAAGAATAAAAAAACATTAATAATAATATTAATATTAGTTATATGTTGGTTTACATATATTGAATTAAAGTTTACATCATAAGTTACATATTTCCCCAGTCAAGGATATCAAATTACATATTTCTCTTTTTTCTGAAATATTACTCAATTACCCCTATTAAATTAGAAATAAATAAACAAATACAAACTTATAAAGTTAACCCACATCCTCAGTCATCTTCTCCGGCTTACTCATTTTCCGATGACTTTCCGGTCATCTGGCAGACCCTTATTTTCACATCCTACCTCCTCTACTCCATCTCCTCTGACCCCGCCAACTCCCTCTGCATAACCCCACCGACGACGTCGATTACCATGCTTTGCAGCTCTCAAACCCGAATTCCCTTTGTAGTATGTGATTAAAAACTTATTTGTTGATAGAATCAAGGCTATAATTCATGTTTTAGAGAGGTTGAGAATTATGAGAACTAAGAAGAAGAAAGATCTAGTAAAGAAATAACAAGGAAGAAGAAATAGTCATTGGTGGTCCACAAAAATTATGAACGGGAAATATAAAGGGTAAAATTGTTCATTAATGAGTTAATTTTAATAAATTAGGTATATATGTAATATATGTGTTTTAAGGACGGGAAATATGTAATTGAGATTTATGAGCTGAGGAAATATGTAATTAAAGATCTTATGAACGGGAAATATGTAAACTAACTGATTACATGCCATCTCCTAATATAATTATAAATTTGCAACTAATTGATTACAAGCCATCTCCTAATATAATTATTACTTAAATATGTAAGGTATATTTTCTTATCTTAGTCAATATTTGTAGTTAATATTTAGCATATATTTCTCATTTAGTTGCTCCAAGCAATTATTGTATTTAAATGTTACATATCAACGGAACAAAAATCATCAATTTCTTCATATTTTGCCAATCACTGATCATTTATAAGTAGGACAGAGAGTTCCGGAGAATTTCAAGGTAAGAGTAGATGACGTTAGAGCACGAAATCCGCTAGAGATTCAGTGAACTGATCATAGAGGAATGGTCGCTTGAAGATCGGTTGTTGAATCTGATGAAAGAGGGCGGCATGTATGAGTGAGCAAGAAACGGTTTGAAACCGTCAAAACCGAGGAACCGAACCGAACTTTAGAACCACTAACTTGTGTTACCTTATGGTTCTCGGTTCTCAGTATTTGTATTAGACGACTCCAGGTTCGGTTTGGGTAAAACCAGCGGTTTTAGACTTAATTTACCAATCCCCGTTTTTTATAAGGTAACTTATTATCCGCCATCCATTCAATCATTCTTTAATTCAAATCCTTTCTTTGCGTTCAATACCTATTACCTAGTAACCAAGATCAATTTTGATTCAAGCTTTCAAGGTAATAAAATATAAAATAATATAATCTTCCTTTAATCTATAATCGCTAATGTTTAATTTAACTTCAATAATTATGTTTTAATAAAAATATAATGAATGTTCATGTTGTAATCTAAATTAATTGTATCATATAATAGGACATACAATTTAACCCATTTGATAAATAAATGACCGAACCCGTTCTAGCACAAAACAGATTATCGAGAACCGACTTTACCGGTTCCGGAGCATAGCCATTTTACTATTCTATCAGTGTTGTCGCATCATACGTCTTTAACTGTTCCCAATGGAGTGTTGTACAGCTTCAGGAGGTCTTCTATGCTGATCGATGCAAGCTCATGTTCATCAAAAAAGAAGATGTGGTGCATGTTTTCACAATGAATTACCACCGCTTCTGTGTTGTTGTCAAACTCCCAGCAGATGAAGCGCTCGAATAAGTTGGGCAAGAATGGTTCGCCATGTTAAATTGCTCGCCCATCCTTGTAGGTCTTGTATCACCACATCTTATTCTTCTTTCCCGTGACAGGATCAACCTCCATGGGATGCTGAAAGGAGTTTCCCTTGTTGAGTTTGAATTCAGTGTTATCCTTCTTCCACTCTTTGCTCAAAAACCAATTAAACCATCCCTTGAGCTCCTTCTTTATCTAATAGTGATTACGATTCTTCTAAAGTACTTCATATCAAGCTCGGACAGAGTATGCATATCCATGACATACATGTAAGTAAGATCTCCATTGGCTTGGCCCATGTTTCACTGATGGTCGCTCAAAATTAACAACCAACCTTGTTATGGTCGCTCAAAATGAACAAATTTTTATACTATTTTATTATTATTATGGCAGATAATTAAGAGAATTATAATGTTGGCCAAGCCAGATTTCAATGGACACAAGAGGAAGTGAGACAATGCCTTTTAGTTATGAACTGAATGAATGTTAGATGGTTTCCAAACCAAAGTGAAAATGCCAAAATGGTTTCTTTACGATCTCCAATCACGGGGTTTTTTCCTTCGTGTGCTCACTTTCTTTTCCTTTATGTATATTAGCCAAAAAGTCCGCGCTTTGCGGTGAGAACACAAGGGGGATTCGATTAGTAAGGGGTTAGTGTGTTAAGGTACCAACAATTTACATAGTTATAGTTTAGGATTCAGTAAATAAGACATTTATATAACATTATCATAAAAATTTAGTAAAACACAATAATATGGTTTCATTATTTGATCAATGAACAAAATACCCCCACCATTATAACTTCCAGTAAGACACACAATGAGAGAATGCATTAGGATCAGTTCCTTGTGATATTATCCACAACGCACTTTGACCAGATACAAAGATCCCGTTAGCCGTTTTATCCCGGTCTGAGGCATGCTACAACTGCTGCATAATCAGTACAATACGAAATTAACATGTCTATTCTTTTACTAATCCTATAAATCTACACACTTGCAAGAAAATAATAACTACTTAATTGGATTTTATAGCATGTTGAATATCATCATCATCAACATCAACATCATCGTACTCAGTATATCCCACCAATAGCAATGCTATGGTAGGGTCTGAGGAGGGTAAGATGTAGAAGTCTTACCTTTATCCCATAGGGATAGAGAGGCTGCTTCCAGTGAGACCCCCCGGCTCGATAGTAGTTTTGCATCAAGCCTTGGACATAAGGCACATAGCACTCAATCATCAGGGACACCGGCTAATTGGTGCATGTGCCCTTGTCTTTCGGCTATCAACACCACCACATGATGCCTGATTAACCTTCCGCCACTTTTAACGTTATTTTCACGAGATTAGTAAAATAACGTCAAAATTAGTGCACTTTTACTTTTGCCCACCCGAGGGTTCACACATATATATATATTATATGCGCGCACCGCAAGCATGGTGTATATACATTATAGCATGTTGAATATCAAAATCATTTATCAGCATCACATTGAACACGAACAAATTTTAAAAGTTTTAACGAATGATTTGGTCCTATATATATACAAAAATGCCAAATCAAATCAACAAGCATTATTACAAAAATAGACAATATTCAACAAAAGGTTTCATGCTCAAAAAAAATCAAACCCGATAAATAACCAATATAATACAAATTTGAAATTAGTTTAAAGGAATCTATATTGGTATCAAGAAAACTAAATTGAAGTAAACATAAAGGTGAAACATCGTGCCGAAAATATCCACTGAGGTAAACCGATGCTAAAAGTGGCATAAAAGATAATGCCATCGTTGGTTTGTACTTCCTCAGCCTTCCCCTCTACTTTCATGAAATCATTGACCCAAAGTCATAGCTGGACGATAATATTTGTTTCATATTTGCTATCAACACCTACACATCATTAAACAAATAGAATTATACGAATCAACATAACTAAGCTTCTATGCAGTGCTCAATGAAGAGCCATTAATCAAGGCAATTCTTCTCTCTGTGTTCTTTCATGGATTTCTACATATTAATGATTTAAAGCAGTAAACGAAAAATGTATACCAAAGTATATGTACCTGCTTTTTTTGCAATTGTGAAGGCTGAACCAATTCCGATTAACCATCGGCCCTACTTATACCAATAAAAATAACCGAGACCATTGATTACAGACTTACTGTGTTTGATTGCATAGTGATTATAGGGGTTTCGATGGTTGATTGCAAGTACTTATTCTAGGGCCTCGTTTTGTATTTCAGTATTTTGTATTTGCTTAAGCTATTCACGATGTATTTAGTTAGCTTGTCGGTTTCTTTTATGTATGTTTGGGTCTGATGCCATGTAATGTTGAACCCATTGGGCCGGATATAATAGAAAGAGGCATGGGATGCTTCTCTTGTAAATAGGAGAGAATACCCATGCATTCCATAACCTTTTGAAATAATCTTATCCACATCTCACCAACTCCTCTCCTACTCTCTCTTCCATACCATTTAGGGAAATAACCAAACACTAACAAGATCCGAGATCTCGGTTGCTTACTAGTGATATTCGCTAGCAACTAAACTAGATTCGGAGGATCACCAATTCTGTGAGCTAATAAATCCACTTACCTTCGTTGGGATGGCGTTTGTGAACGAAGATCAACCCTCATCAAGCTCTGCTGCAAAAGAATAGAAAACAGTCTTTAACATTCCTGAGGTACACAAACTCTGATCTCAAGCTTGTACTAATAAAATAGAGAATTATAGAACTCACAATGCTGCATTGATAGATTAAATGTAAGCATTAAATGTCATAATGATGAATATAGAAAGAAAGCTTGAGATGATTTTTTCCACTAGATTTAAAGCCCATAATAATAATATGGCTAAATTAAATGAGAAATTGTTCTAGTATATTAAGCTAGCTTTGTTTCATGAAAGACGAATAGTTTATTTGAATGCTAAAATTGAAAAGCTAGATTAGACCTTGCTCAAAGAAAGATAACTGTGGATAAGGTTAAATTGGCGTTTAATAAATTGAATGGGATTGTTGGGGGCACATATTGGGGTGAAATAAAAGATAGGTTTAGACTATGATCACACAACAGTTCCTCCACCAATTAATGAGAAATACACTAGCCTACTTCACTTTAGTTTCAACAACCCACATGAGGACAAATTGGTCCATGGATTTGGTCATGTTCCAAAACCTAAGACACTCGTTCCTCCTGTTTCTAAAACAGTGGATCCCATTCCTATATGAGTTAGTTCTATTAGTGATTTATCTTCTTCATTAGGTCATGTAGAAGAAAGTGGGTGTATGGAAAAGGACATGAGTTTTGTTAAACGTAATGTGAATACAAATGTGGTTGATAAAATGAACATAACCAGTTGTTCATCTAAAGGTTGTAAAGTTGAAGATGACTTAAATAAAAGAAAAGTTTTTGAAAATGCAAAAGAAAGTATTTCAAGTAAATATATTCCACCTCACAAAAACTCTTACTCTCAAACAACTAATCATTGGAAAAATCCTCAACTGTACAATCATATTGAGAATAACTACTATAGTTCTCATCAACAAAATGATGTTGATTCATTTTACACAAATACTTTTGGTGATAGAGACTACATATCAAATAGATTTCATGTTCCTTTCTAGGCATCACCTTTCCGACCAAATCACGTGTATCACAGTTCTAATGAGTTATATAGGGTCTCAAGAAGAAAATATTGTTTTGTCTATAGTAACCAAGAACTGGCACATGCATCATAAAGTGATAAACAATCATTTTCATCAGTCCCATCTAAGACTACAACCAGTTTGAAATCAAGGATCGATCGACTGAGGCCTCTGCCAGTGAAATGAACATGAGATCCAAACCCTGAGAAAACAAGAAAACCTTTTTGGATAACCAAGAAGGAAAAACCAAAAACGGGTTCTAAGATTGAGAAATCCAAGAACCCACCAAAAACAAATGAGAAAAGAAATCTAAAGATCGAGATATAGGAGGATTTTGTTTTAAAACCAAGAAGAAGACGGTCCAAAAGATCTTCCAAAAATAGGAAACATGACTCTACATTTTGATTCACCACAAAGTTTCATTTTTCAAGAAAATAAGATAAAATTGGGTGATTTCAGATAGATAAGCCTCGGGAAACATGTCTACCTAAATGCAAATGTGTGTAGGGTTAGTCAAGACAGCCTGTCAGTAGCATGTAGTATTTGGATAGTGGTTGCACCCCACACATTACGAGAGACGAGTCCTTACTATTTGGCCTTCAACCGTTCGATGGGGGACACGTTTCATTTGATGGTGACATAGGAGGAAATATTACAAAGAGAGAAAAAGTATTAAAAGACATCTTAACTTTTGATTAGGTCAATCCGGTAGAACAAATTAACCACAATCTGCTTAGCATCTCACAAATCTTTGATCGACAGTTCTCCACATTATTCAAAGAAATGAATGTTTGATTTTAAAACTTGGTTTCAAAGTCCCAGAGGAATGGATTTTGATACGTACTCTGAGGCATAATCATGCTTACGTATTAGACATTAACAGTTCATGCTCACGTTGAACTGCTTCGTGTTTTATTTCTAAAGCCTCGAAGAATGATTCATCACTATGACATAGACGTATTGGACACGTGAACTTTAAAAACTTAAACAAACTTGTAAAAGGTGAACATGTGAAGGGCATACCTCTTTAAACTTTCTCTTGCATTGAAAAATGTCTTTCGTGCTCCAAATGCAAGAAGCACAAGCTCCCTCATAGACCCAAGAACGTCAAATCGATCGACTCCATTCTTCAGCTGTTACATGTGGATTTATTTGGTCTCATTCATTAATTGACAATAGGCCGAAAAGGCCATTGTCTTTTATTAGTGATGATTGCTCGCATTACATTTGGACTTTCCTTATAGGGAAAACGGATTAAATCGCATAAGTTTTTAATCAAATTCTTAAGTCTTATGGAGAGGAAGACTAACAAGTAGGTGAAGTGTGTTAGAAGTGATAACAGAACTGAATTCTGCAATAGAGTTGTGGATGACTATTGTCATTTAAGTTGGACAGATCGCCAATTTAGTGCCCCGTACACTCCACAACAGAATGGGGTTGCTGAACGTTGCAACCGAACGCAGATCGAAGCTGCAAGAACCATGTTTTCAAACTCAAAACTTCCATTATTCTTTTGGGGTGAAGCCATCAACGTTGCATGCTTCATAAAAAACCGTTTGCTTATTAATAAGCGCTTAAAGAAGACTCATTTTGAAGTTTACAATAAGACTAAGCCACAAGTCAACTAGTTTAAAACCTTTAGATGTCCATGCACTTTACTCCATACAGGTGCTCAACAAGATCCAAAAGTTGCTGAAAAGGCCAACGAGTGTTATTTTGTTGGATATACAGCCAACAAAATCGCTTATCATGTCTACAACAAGAAGACAAAGGTGAACGTGGAATCATTCAATGTTGACTAGAAAGAGCTTAACACTACTGATGCTTAACACTACTGATGCTTAACACTACTGATGCTCACACGAGACCCAAATGGTTTGTTTGACTATGACTACATGTTCAATCAGTTTCGTTGCATGACTAACCCACCATCAACGAGTGCACAAGTTCCAACTTTTATACCTGAACCAGTGTTGATGCAAACTCTTTTCGACAATATGAATGATGTCAATCTGTCTGCTGGTCCTTCCAGTAGAAATGTACTGCCAATAGCTCATTCACCGACCATCGTCAATCCTGCTCCTCAACCTGCTGATAAAACTAATCTGGTAGACGTTGAAGATGTTTCTTAATCAGACTCAAATAATTCATTCCTATTAGTTGATAATGTTGAATCAGTTCAGATTGAACCCGCAAAAAATGTTCAAGCAGCACTACCAAGTGTGGTCAAATCTATTCCCACACCTCCCTCTTCAAATGACAATATACAAGTTACTGCTGTTGGTGATTCTAACAACACTGCCACTACACCTATTTCTGCAGTTGTTGTTCCATTTATTGAAAATCTCTGTGATGTTCCTATTTCTCAAGAACATGTGGTTGGTCAACATGACATTGTTCAGCCGGCCGCTGATGTTATAATTATTGCTCCGCACATATTCCATCCCATCTAGAGCCTGTAGTAGATCTTCAAGTGGAACCTGTTATTCAAGTGGAAGACATTCCCTAGTTGCCCATTCAAATATCACACCCAACAGAAAACATCATTTGCTCTCCCTCAGTTGACATCCAAACAAGAAGCAAGTATGGTAGCATTAACATATGTCTTTTTTCTTGTTTATTTCACAAGTTGAACCAAAGGACTGCAAAGTAGCTCTCGAGGAGAATTCATGGGTTGAAGTAGTGCAAGATGAGCTATTACAGTTTAAATAGCTCAACATTAGGAGACTGGTTATGAAGCCGGAGAACAAGAAACTGACAGGCACAAGATGGGTATTTAGAAACAAGAAGGATGATAAAGGTAATAATAAGAAATAAAGCACGACTATTATTACAAGGTTTCTCTCAGCGTGAAGCTTTTGATTGATGAAGTCCATGCTCCTGTCGCTAGACTCGACACAATTCATCTCTTCCTGGCATGTGCTTCATACATGAACTTCAACATGTACCAAATGGATGTGAAAACTGCCTTCTTATATGGGAAAGTGAAAGAAGAAATTTACGTCAAGCAACCGCTGGGTTTTCAAGATCCGGAACGTCCAAACTATGTTTACACTCTTGATAAAGCTCTCTATGGCCTTCATCAATCACCTCGTACTTGGTATGCTACCTTATCAGAACATCTCTTGAAGAATGACTATAGAAGAGTTGTGATTGATCAAACAATCTTTATCAAGAAGGTAAAGGACGATCAGATTCTTGTCTAGCTGTATATTGATGACATTATCTTTGGATCAATATGTGATAAGCTGTGTAGATAGTTCGCAAAGGTCATCCAAAGTCGTTTTGAAATGAGTTAGTTAGGGAAATGACTTTCTTCTTGTCCGTCAAGTTGAACAGAAGTCGGACGTGATTTGGATTCATCAAGAGAAATACGTTCACGAAATTGTTTAGAAGTTTGGGTTCAAGGACATCAATTCCTTTGTCACTCTGATTGCTACTCGACCAGTGTTAGCTCCAGATCCATTTGGAATGTCAATTGACCAACACCTTTCTTGGTCTATGATTGACTCCCTAATGTACCTTGTTGCCAGTAGAAAGAAAATTATGTTCACTGTTTGTCAGTGTGCAAGATATCAATGCGATCCAAAAGAGTCTCACTTAATCATTGTCAAGCGTATCTTTTGGTACCTAAAGGGAAACCCTTTCTTAGGTCTTTCGTATCCCAAAGACTCTCCTTTGGTACTGCACGCGATCACCGACAGTGATTATGGAGGATGCAATCTTGATAGAAAATCAACTTCCAGAAGATGTCAGTTCCTCGGAGATCGGTTGCAAGAAGCAAGTCACTATATCCACCTCCACTGCTGAAGCTGAATACATTTCCGCCTTCGACTGCTGTTCACAAGTGATATGGATCTAACATCAGCTTCTAAATTATGGTTTGAATTTCTTTAACACCCTATCAAGTGTGATAATGAAGCATCGGTTTGTATTGTTAAAAACCCGGTCCAACACTCTAAGACAAAATATATTGACATCTGAATGCATTTAATTCATGATTATAATGACCGGAAACATGTCAGTATTGAAAGGGTCCACGCAAATCCCAACTTTGCCGACCTTTTCATTAAAGTATTTGATTGTGCCCGATTACTATATCTTATAGAGTCATTGGGTATGATTTGTTTTGATTGAATTTCTTTTTATCTTTTTTTTTGGGGTTAAAATTGTAAATATTCTTCAAATATGTCCCAATTTTAGGAGGAGAAAAATGAGTTAAATTTAACTCACCAAAAAGATTTTCACTTAGTTTAAGAAAAATTAATTAAGTCACTTGACTTACCAAAAATATTTTATATTTTATTTCAAATTTTTACTTTCTTATTTATGAAATCAGAAAAAGTTTCAAAAATATTTTCTCTCATTTAGAGGGAGCTCCTTCTTAGATAGAGTCGAATAATATAACATTATAAAATTTTGAGATTTCAATCCGACCTTTGAAAAATGATAACAAATTGTCTTTAATGATCATAACATATGAAAATAGTAGATCAAAAGCCAACAAGATCATTGTTTGATGTAAAGATAGGCTTGACAAACGAGTAAGTATCAGAGTGATATAAACTAAATTACCATCCTATGCTAGTGGTTTTACATTTATGAAGCGGTTACATGACTCCATGTTAAGTCATAGCGATGAAGGCAAAAATGTTATTAGTCAGTCATGCACGAGCCTGTTAGTGACTAATCACCATAAAATTGAAAAGTGCTTAAAAGAATTTAAATTCAACACAAAAATGTTGACAATTCTAAACACAAAATATTGATAACTAACAAACAAAAAGGGTCATACTAGAACCACGTAACGCGGGGCGAACAAGTAAGTCCTAAACACTTTATATGAAGGCGTGTAAGTCCGAACTTGGCAAATATGTCCATGGTTCAACCTTTATTGTTTGAAAAATTTTTTAAAACGTTTAAATAAGCTTAAAATGGTTTGATCAATCATTAGGGTCAGAGTCAATTCGGGGTTATCTGATGAGAACAAACTATGTCGGGGTATGATGGAGTCAGCAAAATGTCGGATTAAATGGGGACCACTTAAGTATTTTGATTAATATATACCCTAAACGTATCACATTGAAACCTAAATACTTGTTAAGTTTAAAGTGGACAAAATATATCTACAATCGACTTTGGATTCTTGGCATAATAATATTGAAATAGAAGTGCGATCTTGGACGTTAATGGATAATGTGATTTCATATCATGATCTTTTTCATAAAAAAAGAAGTAAACTTTAATATTTGTAATTAGTATATAATATTATAATATTAATTACATCGTCTCTTCAAATTATTTTATTTTTTTTTGTTTTATTTTTTTTAAACTTAAAAATTACTTTAAGTATGTTTCATTTTATTTTATTTTGATTTTAATTTTACTTCTTAATTTTGGTTTTAGTTTTTTATTTTAAATGTATGATAGGTATGGGTTTATGTTAAGTTCTACCGTGCAAACGTTGTTAATGAGTGGACCGACAAAAATATATCATGTATATATGTTTAGATTTTGTGTATAAATATTTTCGGGTTTAAATCTTTAAATATTTTCAGAGTTCATGGGTTGAAAGTGTAAAATCATTTAAAACTTGAGATGTTTTGACCTTATCGCGAGATTGGCTGACCCTATAATTATAGGGTCAGCTAAAATAGGGTCAACCAAAATATCTTTCATTTATTCACTTCACATTCTCTCAAACTCTCTCAACTCTCTCTCTACCTTTTCCACCGCCTCTCTACTTCTAACCCTGATTCATAAACAAATCTGCATAAATCATTTTTGTTTACACTTGATAATCATCTCAAATGGATCCTTCACCATCGGTAACCAATCCTTTTGGTTGAAACTTGTTTGATTTTGACTTGTTCTTCCCGGTTCTTGATGAGACTGTTTGAAGATAAAAAGGGGTTTTATATGTTGTTACGTGCTCAAATAGATGTTACAAACTTGTTCTCGCTGTCTTAAGGGATGTTGCTGTTGATTTAATTAAATTTTTGTATAGATTTGCCTAGGTTTTGAATTTTAGGTATTTATCGAACCACTTTGGGTCAAATTGACCTTTGTAAAGTATTGTTTTATGAAAAGAGACTGCCCATTCTCAGGGTCAAATGAACCTAGATGGATGACTTGGACTAAATGCAATATCTGATTCGAATTCAGTTTGAATCGAATCGAGTTCAGATTCGATTAGAAAATATGTTCACTGAACATATCTCTAAGGCAAAAGGAAACGAATCAAATTCATTATCAAACCATTCAAATTGAATTTGATTCCAATCGAATCGAATTTCAAACCTTTCGAATCGAGTTCTAGACTCGATTCGTTTGAAAATCGATTTGATTAGTTTCAAACTCGATTCGATTCGTTCACAAATGGACAAATTCTCAAATTTAACATAAAATGATTCAAAAGGACTATAGCTTAAATCCAATCGAGTCTCCAGAAAATCAATCTAATCTAACTTAATTTCAATCATATCGAGTCTCCAGACTTTATTCGATTCAAATTAGATTCAATTCGATTCATATTATACTCTATTTGATTCATTTTATATTCGATTAGATTTGTTTGCACTTTGAATAATTTCCTCAAACTATATCCAACTCGAATATTTTAATACAAACTCGATTCGATTCTTTCATACTTGGCAGTTTTCGAAACTTTTTCAGATTTTGTTTCTAATTTATTTTCATATTTTTTGCATCACATTTTAATCTTAATTTGTATTTTAATTTATTTTGTTATTTTTATTTTTATGTTTCTTTTCTTTTAACAATATATATATATATATATATATATATATATATATATATATATATATCTTTGTATTTCTAACTCAATGGTCAATTCTAATGACGTGCCTCATATTTTCTTATAGCAACACAACCTGTATTGTCCTCTTGATATTTTGAGGAAGAAGAAGCCCAAAGTGTTCACTTCAATGATCAAAGGGCTATGGAAATGCCCTCTGAAGCATGCTATCTCTGCTAACCAGAGATACAGGGTTGTTGGGTTGAAGAATTTTGGATGAAGGCCAAAACTGTGAAGTATGGGGACTCCATAACAACTAAGGCAGCTGAACAGAAACTTACAATAATAAAGGATGTTGTTCAAAGAGCCCTGAACATCAAGGATGCCTCACAACTTATTATGAGCGCATCCAGAAGAAGGATTTGAAGGGATATGCAAAGAACATCGGGCATGATGTTGTTTGGAACACTTGTGAGAAAAGACATCTACCTGCGTATTGGAAATTCTAGTTTTACATTGTGGCTCATTGCCTGTCTTAGCAAAAAGGTGACTTTGATAACTTGAAGACATAATGGGTGAGGGTGATGGCTTGCTTGACCAACAAGGTGGAGCTCAACTTCCCCCCGGTGGTTCTTTAAGTGCATGTAAACTAATGTGCTCTCAAAGAACATATGGATGATGCATCCACGCTTTTTCCAATTGATTCTGGATGATTTGATGCCGTATGATCCGAGGCATGTGTACCCGGAAGAAGTTGATGATGAATGAGGCGTATTACCACTGAACAACCTCACCATGTCAAAATGGTGAAACAAACTATGTTCAAGGCAGTAATGAGACCACTGAGGAAGAAGGTGATGGTGACACTGGAGAAGATGGTGAGAGTGGTGATGAGCAACAGCCTGATAATGAGGCTAATGAAATAGACACAGAGGTTGAAGGTGAGTATCATACGCAAAAGCTTCATGACAAGAAAAAGAAGGCTGTCAGCAAGCCTTCTGCTGGTGGTTCATCCTAACAGGCTGAGGAAAAAGAAGTGGAACTAGAATGTCCTCTTAAACGTTTGAAAAAGACCAAGGACTCCAAGAAGTCTTTGGGCCTTCAAGGACCCGACTTCAGTAAGGCAATATTTCCTTCTACTTCCACTTTGACACAACCACCACCAACCACCCGAGCCGACCCACATCATGCCTCACCAACCACCCTATTCGTACATTAGCAATCCTTAAAGCCAAACAAATTCATGTGCCCAAACTTAAACCAAAACAAAAACCAACCAAGAGAAAACTAAAACCAAACACACCTCTAGTAGACTTTTTAATGAACCCATCACACCACCTGATACCTCATCCTCAAGACAAATTGAACCTTTACCACCCATCCTTGAAAATTACCCACATCCACCAGCCAAACCGAAACCCAGTCTACACATCAAACCTCTTCACCTCCTATGACTTTATCAACCTTTAGCTCACCAACCTACCAATTCACATCCCCAATCAAAGCCACATCTTTCTAGACTTCCAGCTTCACATCATCAACCCAAACCCAAACCAACACACAAGCCATCCAATCCTCAACCCTAACCGCAACCTAACCTATTAGCCTACCCATAACCATAGCTACATCCTTAACTAACCAAAACATCACAATGCCAATCCAAACAACCATTCAACCAACATTTTCCATTACACCTCCCTTAACTACGAAAAGCCTAATCATATCGGCCATTCCCCTATCTAGCGGTAAGTCTAGGAGATCTCCAGTGTTCGGGGATTCTATCCTCCATAGGATTCGGGATCTGGAGGATTAAAACTAAAAGTGGGTCAAGCGGGAGTTCATTAAAATTGCGATAGAGCAGCAAGCAATAAATGAAAAGGTCATGAAGGAAAAGGATGAGTTGGCTACTCGAGTTGCTTAGTCGGAGCAAGACAAAGAGGTTGATAGAGCTCTGATCGAGAGCCAAATAATGATACAGATCCTACAAAACCATGTTGATAATTAGAAAATTCAGATGATTGAACAATCTTTGTTGAATGCCTAACTACATGATGAGGTCGTTCATATTGGATCAAGGGTTTCTCACCTTGAGACTATTCTTTCTTCCTTCTCAAACTTCGCTCAAAATCTAATGAGGGAGATAGAGTCAAGCGTGGGTAGAGCCATGATCGAATGTGAGGGTCTCTATTATCGTGTTTGAATGTTTGAAGGTGATTCCACTTCATCACGAAATGTGGGCACCTTGATAGGTGAAAATACCGAGCTTAGGTCCATGATTCAACAGTTGGAAGGGGAGGTTGAAGGGCAAATAATTCTTAACAATGATCAAGACCTAATTAATGAGGGTCTTGTAAATCGCTACCTTGCAGCCATGGAAGTCATGTGAATGACCAATGATGATGTTGAGGATCTAAATAATCGATTGATATTGATGTTTAGAAGTTGGGTACATGATGGTGAGCAAGGAATTGAAAAGGGCAAGAAGAGACGTTCTGCTATAGCAAATCGTGTTGCTGATGCTCAAAATGTTTGAGAGTGAAGCAATGTTGATAGTATTATCTTTGGAACAGCAAGAAAGGGCGCTAGTGGTAGCGGTGTTGGTGCTATTGGTAATGAACAAGCAACAGTTTTTGGTACTGTTATGAGCACCACGACTATTGGTATAGCTTCTGCAAGTATGAGCTCTACTGATGTTGTCACCATTGCACTCGTTGTGGCGGTTGGTCCGGCTGTTGGAGCAAATGTGGTTCAAGGCTATGATTATGATGATATTGATTCAGATGATGATGTTGCTTATGCGGATGATGAGAGTGATGATGGAGACGATGAGGGTGATGATCCTCATGATAGTTTGACGAACCGCATGACGATGGCGTTAACGGTGATGCTGATGAAGGCGGTGATGGTGGTGCAATGGAACAAGTCAGCAACATCATGACTCGCCAAAAGATGTCGTGACTAAAGATCCCGCCAAAAAAGTCTGAGACGTGGATGTTGCTTTGGAGGCCGAGATATCCTCAGTTTTTAATGTTGATAACATTGCAAGTACCAAGTTTCCAGTTCAGTAAGTTCTAGAACACGACATGGAAAATAAAGATGATGATAGTATCAACTATTCTCTGAACCCAGATACTCCGATTCGTGATGATACCATTGTTGCGCTTCTTTCTCACATTGATGATGTTGCTGAACCGTCTCAAGCTCCGAGACAACGAAAGAACAAGTTCTATTCAACCAGCAATCGAGCAAGTGTTCAAGACCAAATCTATCCCTTCCTTGATGATTCGCCTATCATTTTCTACAAATGGCATCTCAACAGTCAAGCTTGGGCCATAGACGAGCAAATGGAGATCTCACCTACATGCATTTCAAGGATATGCATACTATGCCCAGCTCGATATGAACTACTTTAGAAGAATCGTGGGTCACTACACAAAATAGAAGGAGATTAAGGAATGGTTTAACTGGTTTCTAAGCAAGTAATGGAAGAAGGATTACCCCAACTTCAAACTAAACAAGGGTAAATCCTTCCGGCACCCGATGGAAGTTGATCCAGCCACAAGCAAGAAAAATAAGATGTTGAGGTACAAGACACATAAGGAAGGGCTAGCTATTTATCTTGTTGAACCTTTCTTGCCTAACTTGTTCCAACACTTCATCTGTTGGGTGTTTGACAACAGCATGAGGGAAGCAGTGATTCACTGCAAGGACATGCATCACCTCCAATTCTTTGATGAGCACGCCCTCAGCAAGGAAGATCTACTGAAGCTATACAACTCCACGACGTGAACAGTTGAATATGTACGAAAGGACTACACGGATGGAATAGTTAATAATTTCAGTAAGTTTGTGCATTATCTTGTTGACAATCAACTATTCAATTGCGAATACGACTTCGACTACGAGACCAACTGAAGACAAGAGCTAATGGACCGAATACCAAAGACTGGAGGGAGATTATAAGGCCCAGTTTTGTATCTTATTCTTTTGTATTTTCTTAAGCTATTCACGATGCATTTAGTTACCTTGTCGGATTCTTTTATATATGTTTGGGCGAGGCCATGTAATGTTGAGCCCATTGGGCCGGATATAATAGAAAGAGGCATGGGATGCTTCTCCTATAAATAGGAGAACATACCCATGCACTCCATAACATTTTGAAATAATATTATCCACATATCACCAACTCCTCTCCTACTCTCTCTTCATTACCATTTTGGGGAAAAACCAAATGATTTGTGAATATATAGGACCTATACTTATTGCATGGCTTGATTGGGAAGTGATTACAACGATTTCAATAACAATAATAACCCTAATTAAACGCGGTTTGAGATGAACCGTTCAATTTGTTCATAATGTCGTCGGAGATAGTACCTGAGATGTCGACGGAGGACTACCGTGTTTGATTTTTGTGGCTTCTTTTAAAGGCATATCTCAATTGTGTCAAATTACCATATAGTCCATAGTCCATCCAATATAGTTAATAAGTAATACAGACATGTACTTGCCATTATTTACTTTTTTTAGCGTGTACAAGAATATACAAAATGCTAAATAACCACTTTTGTTAGTGCATAAAAGCATAGTTTATACAAGTGCTACATATAATATTTTCAATAGAAAAGCACAATGAACAAAACTAAAACAACATGGAACACAAAACATACAAACCCAATGTCTTGTATTCAATCATAAGAAAATTTAGAAAACATATGGTTTGGGATAAGTTTGGCAAAGGTAAACAAAGTGGTTGGGCTAAACGATTCGATGTATTAGATACGGTTATAAAAAAAGATAATATTTTTCTTTTGTTCTTTAGCGATATTAGATGTGTTTATTACTAGGGATTGAATAAGGAAATATTTTTAATAGACATACTTAATGTATTCTTATTACCTCTTTAAAAACTTCACGTGTATAACGAAAATGCATGACATTCATTTTTCACAAGGTTTTAAAATTAAGTGTAATGCAATCTTTACACAATGTCACTCTTAAGAGGAAACTACGAATATTTTGAAATTTTAAAATATATAAAGAATCTAAGGAATTGCTTGTGTGTTTCTTTTAATGAGTTGCTAGAGTAAAGATAGTCTCATTATCGATTGTTAAGAGAAGTTAATGTTTTTTTTGTCACGACGAGCATATAAACGGAGTTAGTTAAATCAGCTTGTGTAGTTAATTATTCGATCCTAGTAGAATTAGTTAGATAGCCTCAATTAGGTTCCCCATGAAATAACATCGCACATTAAAGCACATTAAATTTCGAATCACTAGCACAAACACATCTAATCTAACTAATCTATTAAAGGAAAACATGTTTCCACATGACATTCAAATATGTCATCCACATGGGATGTCTACTAATCAATTTTCATTTATACATATTTCACCTAATTAACTAATTTATTTAATTATCATTCATTAAATTTAATAAATTTTTATGTTAAATGATATTACATTTAATGCATTTATTAGTATTTAATATATATTAATTACTTTAATTAAACCAATTTGACTTTCTTAAAATTATATTATTAACAATTTCTAATTATCTCAATGTGGATTGCATATTTGACGGCCATGTAAAAGACACGTTTTGATTTTACATATAACTTGTATTGAATATGTAGTCACTTTTAATTGACATTATATCATTTTTCGGCCTGTGTAATACACGGGTTACTAAAAAAGTTTTAAAAAAATAAAGGAAAAGAGTTTGCACTCTATAACAACGTAAACCCACATCTACGGTTGAGGCGACCGCGGAAAACTTTGATGATGTTTATGTGTACACCTCTAACTATATGTAACAACTATGGTTTTTGAAGATCAAATTAGGTTTTGTAAACATTCATGATTTCTTCTTCTCAACCACTCTAAAAACATATTGTGTACAAACTGTATGCAATCTTTATTCCCATCACTCTAAAGATGAATGAGCAATCTTAAACGTTTCTAAACCGAAACATTAAAGTTTACGAATAATCTATCATGTGTTCTTCTTTCACGGTAGTAATTTGCTTGAATAAAGTGTTTAATTCTCCACCTACGCTTGGGGAAGTGATTGTTATGGAGATCGATGAAAAGTGACATGGAGATCGATAGACAACTAAGTGATTTAAACACCAATGTAACGAAGTAATTAAAAGTATATCATGAAAAAATATACCTTACATAGGATAAATGCATTAAAGAAAATTAGAAAATGAACTAGATGCACAACAATATGTTATTGTATATATTGCATTGAATAAAGAAAAGTAGCCGTTAAAAAAATTGATAGAACTAAAATTAGATAGAGAGCAAAAATGAGGGATTAAAATGAAAAATATGACATTCTAACGTCATTATAAATTAATTCGATCAACCCTAAATTCTTTCATTCTCATTATCATATCATTCTCTTTATCGGCGCCGTGCCTGCCATCGTCTATATGTAGCTAACCATAATACTCGTTTGATCTTTTTAGTTGCATAACATCTTCTGTTTTGATGGTAAGTGTTTGGTATATATTTCTTGCTTCGTCACTCCTGTTAATTACTATTGTTTTGTATTGACTCTGATTCATGATGCAGGGAACTGAAGGACGTGTGTTAATTATATTTTATAACATGTCGATTGTTCATAGATATGGGAGTATATGGACTTACAAGAACACAAGTTGCAAGTCATCTGCAGGTTTGTGATTCATATCAAACATTTTGGTGATAATAACCACAATATAAGTTATACTAAAAGCTGTTAAAAACCCTTAACCAACCGAATACCTTCTTGATTACCAAGTACCTTCTTGGTATGTCATCTTTACATATCTTTACAGAACCGAACGCACGGTGATTAGGGATGGCAATGGGTCAGGTTTAGGAATTCCAAAACCCATACGGCCATACCCCAGTATTCTTGAGTTTTTTTTCCATGGGATAAGAAAGGAAATGATAAGATTTTAGTTTGAATCTTCATTCTCGAGTTTTTTTTTATAAAAGAAATTATAGAAAATGATAGGAAAATTTGGGTGTTTTAAGTCCCAAAGTTTTCTTGCCAATTTGGCATGATTTGAAAAGAAATGAAAGGATAAATATTTAAAATTACCACTTTACCCTTCTATCTACATCTAATAATTGTTTTAAAAATGCTATATTTGTAAAACTACACATTTTTTTCTTTTCATTTCCTTTCATTTAAACTAAAAAATGTAATTAACCATTTCTTTTCTTCCCCTTTCTTTCATTTTTCATTAAACTTAAGAATGCATTATATGTATGTACTTTCTTTTTTTCTCTCATCCTATCCAATCTTATACTATCTTTTCTTTTAATTAAAAACTCGAGAACGTTAAAGTCCGTCCCAAACCCGTCGGGTTTCGGGTTTTCCATCGGGTTTAAGGTTTTCTATTGGGTTTTGATAAAATACCCGTCGGGTATACCTGGCTCAAAACCCGCCGGATTTTGACAAAATATAACTAATCGATTACATAGATGGTTACTAGAAAGATAAAATATCTTAAATAATTAACATAAACAAGTTTCACACAAATAATGTATTTGGAATATAGTATATATATAATATAATAAGTTATATCGGGTACATCCGGTATATAATAGGGTAAATGAGTTTATGTTATCGGGTAATCGGGTATTTTAGAAATCCCAAACCCGCGAAAAGTTTTAAAACTAATCCCAAACCTGTTCGAAACCCTAATGGGTCAGGTATTACTCGTCCCATTTATGTCGGGTTTCGAGTTTTCCCATCAGGTTCGGGTTTCATTGCCATCCCTAATGGTGAAATATCTTGAAATGTATTTATTATTTAAGTCTCAAAATTTACGCCAAAACTCGTCTCCAGCAGCCAAGAATCTGCATTTTGTTTATGCTTAATATTAGATGCGGTATCTGCTGTTTTCTTAATGATGGCAAAGAAGAAAGATGCATCCCCAGGATAACATCTGTTTTAAGAAGATCAGGTAGAGAGACATCATAACCAAATCCTTTACGGAACAAGGTATTGCCTTCTATCACTACTCTTTTTTAAATTTGTTTGTTGAAATCAAACAACTTGATTTACATTATGCAGTTAAGGAAGATTACATTGTCCATGTTGAGCCCTGGATTGTGCTACTCCCAAAGACGGCATCTCTTATTCAGAAATCAATGCAACATGTTGTTTATTCATAGCGTCTTGATGGTTGCCATTTGGAAAGGTAACAAAATTAACAACCAACCTTGTTAAGGTCACTCGAAATTAATGAACAAATTTTAATACTTCTTTTTTATTATGGCAGGTAATCCAGAGAATTATAATGTTGGTCGGCTATATTTCATTGGACACCAAAGGAGGATAAAACAGCCAATTATTAGCCATTCGATACCTGGAAGAACCATCAAGTCGCGCAGGACACAATAGTGTAACTAGCTATCACCGTGGGTGAACCACCGTGCTTTCACGCTTGAAGAGGATTGAGCTATGCAAGGTAACCAATGTGCCGTGATTGCTCGTCTTTTGACCGGTCGAACAAAAACACTGTTAGAAACCGCTGGAAGCTTGCAACTATACATGGAAGAAGAGATTAAGTTATGTCTTTCATTCGAGTTTTAAAGAGAGATTTATGTTTTGTGTAATGAATAAAAAACATAATAATAATAATATTAGTTATAAGATGGTTAGGGGGTGGTTTCATATAGTAATAGTTTCATATATATTGGACACAATATGTAATCAACACCTGTTGTATTATCCATTTTTTTTGTATCATGCATATGCGGTTGCAATCGCATACTGTTTATATTCATATAATCTATATTTCCTAGTTACTACTGATATTGTGATTTACATATTGAGTACTGTGTATTCTTTCCCTTCTTTAATAATTGTCAATATAGTCATTCTTCAAAATCGACTTGACATGCACATTATATCATGTTATATCGAAGTATGCACATACACTCAATACTTGAAGCCTATCTTGATATATTTTCACAAGAAAATGTAACAGAAAGTGTCGGGTTTCAACGGTGGTTCGAGAACGAAAACGGATAAAACTTTTTCAAACCCGTTTTAGTTATTAGTGTCGTTACGATAAATATTAATCATCATTAATATATAAAGTTGAACGATCTATAAAAACGCAGCGGATATTAATATAGTTATAACGAACCATAAACCGAAACCCGAACCCGGATCCGATTACAAACGATACGAGTACGAACAATAAATAATAAACAACCATAGAGTGTTTGTCGATATACCTCGGTATGAAACCGGGACGATACACCGCGATTTTACGAGAAACGCTAGATCTGAGACACAATCAATGAACCCACAATCTGACCAGCGGCAGCGGCGGCGGCGTAGGACGGCGGCGAGTGGTACAGTAGTGGAGGACAGGAACTGACAGTGACAAACACCAGCAAACAGCAACAACAACTTGAAACAACTATCGCCGGAAAAAATGGAGCTCGCCGGAGAAGATTGAGTTCGCCGGAAAAACGATTTCGCTCCTTAAACAATACCGGAGCACGAATAGTTGCGGTGGTGTTTATAGGGATTGAAAGGAGTGTGCGGCGGTGGCTGTGTGAAGCTAGTGGTGGCCGAAAATGTTCGCCGAAAAATCGGGGTTCACCGGAAAAAACGTGAATAGCTTGCGGTGAGGTACTGGACGTCACCGGAAGTTCGTATACTGTAGTGGTGGTATTTCCGGTGGCCGATAAGTAAAGGGGGTGTGTTTGTGACTGGCGGCGGTTTTCCGGTGGCCGGAAAACGGCGCCGGAAATAATGAAGATGGTGGCTAGGGTTTATGTTTTGTTAAGTTTAGAATAAAATAATAATATCTTATTATATGTATAGTATTATTATTAGGGTATTATCCAAGTTAACCAATTGGGCTTGAGCCCAATTAACAAACAAAGCCTAGTTCATAACCTTGTCCATTATTTTATGTGTCGGGCCTAATTAACCTTTAAGTAGGCTATTATCTTGTTACCCCGGTGTAACTCTGTCCGGGTCACGTTCGGGTCGGTCACGTTGACTTGACCCTAAACGTCCATAAAATCCAACAGTCTCCCACTTGGACGTATTTGGGTCAAGTATCACAACAATGACAGCCAGAGGCATTCTAGCTACACATAGCTGTCGAATATGACAATTTTAAATCCATAACCAAAGTATCTTGGAATACCTTATTGCAAGATAATGAATTTATAGTAATCGTTGTCATCTACCCTTTCTGTATAAGACATTAATTGAACAGTGAGACATGGATCAAATCAATCTCATAAGGCGTTCAATTATTGTAATTCTCGATATAGAGTCAAAGTGGTCCAATCAAACACACAATTAGTTTGGGTGAGGCCTCACACTTTACCAGTTTGAATCAACGAGTGCGCCAATATGTCTAACTGTTACATTTTAATGTAAGAGTATAGAATCCCATCTTGACTACATACAACTCCCACTGAACTACATTCCCAACCAATGCCTTTATGGCTGGCAGTTACGCAACAGCGGTTGACATGATCAAAGAATATCCCTCGGTAAACGAAAGTTCTAATATGTATCTCAGGTCTAAGGATACTAAATGAGAATACTATTATCAAAACATCTTATGATCAAGATCCATGAAGATGATTTGATGCGAGTTACATCCAACGTCATTCATAATGAGGTCTGTGAGTTTGGAAGTCAACTACTTGAGTCCAAAGTCAGAATAGTCTTAATTCAGAATCGCTCCCACGAGTTTGACCGACTACTGATAATTTAGAATACAATGTTCACGGATTAAACGTATTAAAATGAACACAGTTGTATCATTCAACGTTTGCATTTAACCATTAAATCAAAAGTGAACAGAAAAGTACAACTGATAAAACGTTCATACATCCAAATACTAAATCAAAATAAATCACTAGCAAGTCTAAGCCCGATAGCATCTCTATGCAGATCATGCTTGTCCTGAGTCATTGGCTTAGTTAACAGGTCAGCTAGATTTTGATCTATGTCTACTTTGCTTATCACGATGTCACCTCGTTCTAATATTTCCCGAATAAGATGGAATTTCCTTAGAATGTGCTTGGTTCTGTGATAAGACCTTGGCTCTTTGGCTTGAGCAATAGCACATGTGTTATCACAGAATATCTCGATTGGTTTGTGAATACCTGGAACCACATCGAGATCGGTGATGAACTTCTTCATCCAAGCAGCCTCCTTAGCAGCATCAGATGCGGCTATATATTCGGATTCGGTGGTAGAATCCGCTACTACACTCTGCTTGGAGCTCTTCCAATAAATAACTCCTCCATTGAGAGTGAAAACGAAACCCGACTGTGAGCGAGAATCATCTCGGTCAGTCTGGAAGCTAGCATCAGTGTAACACTTTACAGTGAGCTCCTCTTCCACTCCCCCAAACACCAAGAACATGTCTTTGGTCCTATTCAAGTACCTTAGAATGTTCTTCACAGCAGTCCAATGGGCAATGCCAGGACTATGTTGAAAACGACTGGTCATGCTCAAGGCATACGAGACGTAAGGTCTAGTACATAACATAGCATACATGATAGAGCCAACCGCAGAAGCATATGGAATTGCTTGCATACGTTTAGATTCAATGTCCATTGCCGGAGATTGCGATTTGCTTAACATGGTTCCCTTAGTCATTGGAACAGCTCCTTTCTTGGAGCTTTCCATTGAGAAGCGTGCCATTACTTTGTCTATGTAAGTACTTTGACTAAGCCCTAGAATCCGCTTAGATCTATCTCTATAGATCTTTATTCCCAGAATATAAGCGGCTTGTGACATCTGCCCCGATCCGACCCGACCCAGGTACCCGTTTCTCTGACCCGAACTCTTTCTTTTATGATGTGATATTTATTTATACTTATACTTTATTTTTAATAATAATAATATATTTTCATTCCCGCCTCTTTCTCTCTCTTTCTTTCCGCCGTCCCGTCCCTCTCCTCTCTTTCCGCCTTCTTTTCCCTCTTGTCGCCGTCCCGCCCTTAAGCCTTGTTTTCCTCTTTTTCTTCTAACTCTTTTGTTCCTTCCCGCCTAAGGTTGTCTGCGCAGACCCCTTGCAAGGAAGCCTGCGTGAAGACCATCTGTTTCAGCGATACGCGAGACGAACTCTTCTCGCAGCGCGCTAAGAATTGTAGTTCTTCTCGCAGCGCGCTAAGAACGGTAGTTCTTCCCGCGACGCGCTAAGGATTGTAGTTCTCGCAGCGCGCTAAGAATTGTAATTCATCCCTCGACGCGCGAAGAATTATAGTTCTTCCCGCGGCGCGCTAGGAATTCTAGTTCCTCCCGCGGCGCGCTAAGAAATGTGATTCTTCCCGCGACGCGCTTAGAAATGTAGTTCTTTCCGCGACGCGTTAAGGTTGTTTCTGTCTGCCTTCGCGCTCGCGCTCTCTTGACCTTCTGTGTCTGCCTTCGCGCCTTAGCCTTCTCGCGCTGAACCCTTTGAGTTTTCTTCTGTTTAATCTAGCCGTTGCTTTTGTGTTGTCTTATCTTTGAGCTGTTGACCTAATCTGCTTTATGTCTGAAAAGCCACTTTTGGCGCACCAACCCCATTGGTTGGCAGAAAAAGTGACTGACATTATCTTTTGAGATCTGCTTTTGCCATGCTTGACCAGTACCTTTATCTGATCTGCCCATGCCTTTTTACTGTTCCCTGACAGCTTTATCTTGCCTCTGCAGCTGCCATATCTTTCCATATCTTTTGCTTTTGTTTTCTTATGCTTTTTGATATCTTTTGCTTGATCCTGTTAAAGATCCTTTCCCCTTTTCTAGGGATTATGTCTCCTAGGGTTTTCCTATAAATAATAACAATATTTTCATAACACTACACACACAAAACACTTAATCTCTCCTGTTCTCTTGCCCCTTGCTCTCTCTGCCGTCTTCTTCTCTTGCCTCCGTTTTCTCCTCTCCTCTGCCCTGATTTTCGGTAATATATATGTTATATATAATAATTTACTTATTAATTATGCTAACTTATAATCAAGACTTAAACCAATCATTAAAACAATAATCTTATTTATAGGTTAACTTGTGCTTGTTTAAAGTTGGTTCTTGCTTTATCTTACACCGCATCGTTTATCAAGTGAGTAATCTCGTACCTAATCCCTTTTTGCTTTTAATGTTGGGATGTTCATGTGTTCATACAAACTTAGAGTCTTAAACTTGTTTATGAACTTTAGTCGCGCAGTATCCCATGTGTTGAGGACGTAGACTTGGCTGTTTATTTGTATGTGTGGATCATTAACCGTCTTGTCGGTCTATTCCGCAGTTTTCATGGTACCATTAGATGAACACGGGAGAACTATCGTTTATGATTTTCTCTTTTGTATACACATGCACAGTTTGTCTTGTTTGTGAGCTCAATTGTGAGCACTGGCAGTCTTATGAATCTTAGAGTTGGTCCCGATCAGATTACACCCTTGTTGAAAACCAGACATACACATGTTGCGCGCAGATTTATTGTTATCTATGTATTGTATTAAACTTGATTTCTCACCAACACGCAAGTGTTTGACGTTTATTTTAACACATGTTCAGGTTTGCTGTAGCTACTTTTGGAGCTTGTGGACGCGTAGGACGTTTTTACTTTTGGACCTAGATTAAAATGTATCAAGACAAGTTATTGCTGTTCGAATATTATGATTTATAATATATTAATTTATGTTGGTTTATTTATATCTTGTGTTTACCCTGCGCCTGCGCGAATGAATGTATTTATTAAATATTGACACCCAATAGTGTCACGAGTAATGAAACAATATGTGGCGCCCCGATGTATAATCCGCCTTTGGTCGGGGTGTTACAGATTGGTATCAGAGCTCGTTGACTTTAGGATAGGTGGTTAGACGTAACGGCCTAGAATACCTAAGAGTCCCTTCTCGCGCATGAGAGAAATCTCATGATTGCGCGCTTATTGTTAATTACTCGTTATTTATGAATATGCTCGCACTTGCGCAGTATATGATTTTATGTTTTATTTCGCGATATTTCGATTTTTGTCGAATTTCGATTTTTATTGATTTTACTTACATGTTCGTTTGTTGGATTTGAAAATCCGAAAAGTCATGGTGATACATGAATAGTTGATTTTCAATTTCCCTTTACGATTGTGTTCTGAGGTTGGAGAGTTGAAAAGCCATGGTGATACATGAATTGTCAACCTCCAATACTCATTTTCTTGTATGTTTTATATTGAAGATTGAAAAGTCATGGTGATACATGAATCGTCAATCTCCAATACTCGTTTGCTCGTATATTTTAAAATTGGGAATTCGGAAAGTCATGGTGATACATGAATTGTCGATTCTTGATTCGAATTTGTTACCTTTATTAAGTCTGCATTTAGGATCATTTATTTTACTTTTTGACAGTAACTGACTCCGTGAAACCAAGCTTTATAAGATTAAAACTTTGCGCTAAAGCCAAGATATTAACTAAAATTAAAATTTTTATAGAATGCCTCCGCTATCTCGCCGATTTCAGAGAAGAGAAGCCTCGCGCATGCGTAGACAGCAACGTTCCCAGGAAATGGCCGCCGCAATAGCCCAAGCTTTGAGCCAAAACAATACCAACACCTCTGGTTACAACATTAAGTCCTTTAACGCGGGTAACCCTCCAAGGTTCACAGGTCTTGAAGGAGCCACCGTGATGCTCCAGTGGCTTGAGAAAATAGAAAACACTTTCCTCCACACCCAATGCCCCTCAGACAGACGAACCCTATATGCTTCCAGTGTCCTGGAATCCAGAGCGCTTACATGGTGGAATGGAGTAGCTCATGCGCGTGGCGCAGAGGCTGCTTCTAGCATGACATGGGAGGAATTCAAGGAAATTCTTACGCGAGAATTCTGCCCTCCCAACGAAGTTAAGCGCCTGGAGGAGGAATTTTGGAATCTTAAGCAATACAGCGGTGAAGCGCGCGAGTACGCGACGCGCTTCCACGAGCTAAGCTTACTGGTCCCTCACCTTGTTACCCCTTCCCGCCGAGCAATCGAGAAATTCCTTGGGGGTCTCCCCATGGAAATTCAAGATTCTGTATGGGCCAGAAACCCAGTTACCCTCTCTGACGCCATTGAGTTGGCCGCTGTGCTCAGCGACAACCATGTCAGAGCAGGAACCCTGTTCCTGCGGGGAGCTGAGAAAACCAAACCCACCAAAACTGCCCCCGAACCAACAGAAACCAAACCAGAACCCTCAAACCGTAACAACCTCAAGCGCAGGCGCAAAGCCTATGCGCTTACCAACCCGCCCATTGTCCAGCAACCCGCATACCAACCTCTAGTTTATACGCCTAACCCACTGTCAACCTACCCAACACCTCCTGTAGTCCATAACTATGCCTTAACCAATCCCGCACTCCCTGCCCCGCCTCCTAAGAAACCTTACACAGGAAACCATCCCTTTTGCCCAACCTGTAGATTTCACCACCCAACCCAAACCCCGTGTCGACTTTGTAACCGATGTGGCCGTACTGGTCACACTGCTGAGAACTGTAGAGTCCTTCCCGCCAATCCAATTGCGCCAACACCACCAGTCTACCCGCAGAACCCACAACCAACCTACCAAAACCCACGACCCAGATCGTGCTTTAACTGCGGTGATCCCAGTCATTTCCGGAACGCGTGCCCAAGACTACAAGTTCAGATTACGCAAGCGAATCCGGTGAACCAGATTTCGAACCAAGTAACGCGCGGACGAGCTTTTAACATAACCGCGCACCAAGCGCAAGCGAATAATGACGTAGTTAATGGTACATTTTTACTTAACGGATTTTATGCTTCTATACTTTTTGATACTGGCGCCGATCGAAGTTTTATCTCTCGCGCCTTCGAGCAGAAGCTTGCGCGACCGCGCAACGATTTAAAAGAAGATTTTTCAGTTGAATTGGCTAATGGTGAAACTGTTTTAATAAACTCAGTGATTAAAGATTGTACGCTTAACCTTAACGAAAACGATTTTCTGATTGACCTCATCCCCATGCCTCTTGGAAGCTTTGATGTTATCATTGGTATGGACTGGCTCTCGAAGAATCGCGCCGAAGTTATTTGCGCCAAGAAGTTGATTCGCATTCCTCGAGAAAATGGTGATCTTCATATCTACGGCGAAAAACCCTCCAGTGGTCTTAAACTTATGTCTTGCGCCGAAGCCCAAAGACTCATGCGGAAGAAGTGTATTGCATTTCTAGCCCATGTGGTTAAACCTGCTGAAGAAAAGAAGCTTCGCGATATCCCTGTTGTGCGTGATTTCCCTGAAGTTTTTCCTGATGATCTTCCTGGTATCCCTCCCGCTCGTGAAGTCGAGTTCCGTATTGATCTTGTCCCTGGTGCTTCCCCCGTAGCTAAATCTCCTTATCGTCTTGCACCCGCTGAGATGCAAGAATTGGCAAGCCAACTTCAAGAGTTGACTGCTAAAGGATTCATCCGCCCTAGCTCTTCGCCCTGGGGTGCTCCGGTGTTGTTCGTTAAAAAGAAAGATGGATCGTTTCGCATGTGTATTGATTACCGCGAGTTGAACAAACTCACCATTAAAAACCGGTACCCCTTACCGCGTATTGACGACCTCTTTGATCAACTCCAAGGTGCCTCTTGTTTCTCGAAGATTGATCTCCGCTCTGGCTATCACCAGTTGCGCATCCGCGATGAAGATGTTCCGAAGACAGCTTTTCGAACTCGTTATGGCCATTTTGAATTCTTGGTCATGTCCTTCGGTTTAACCAACGCACCCGCCGTTTTCATGGATCTAATGAATCGGGTGTGTAGGCCTTTCTTGGATAAATTCGTGATTGTGTTTATCGATGACGTTCTGATTTACTCTAAGACCAAGGCCGAGCATGAGCAACATCTTCGGTTGGTGTTGCAAAAGCTTCGAACCGAGCAGCTCTTTGCCAAGCTCTCCAAGTGTGAATTTTGGTCGGATGAAGTACAGTTTCTTGGTCATGTTGTAAACAAGATGGGTATTCATGTCGACCCATCCAAAATTGAAGCAATCAAGAACTGGATTACGCCATCCTCTCCTTCTGAGATCCGTTCCTTTCTGGGCTTAGCTGGTTATTACCGGCGTTTCATTTCGAACTTCTCGAAGATCGCTTTGCCTTTAACAGCTCTAACGCACAAAGGTAAACCGTATATTTGGGGCTCGAAGCAAGAAGAAGCCTTTCTAACGCTCAAGCGTTTGTTGTGTGAAGCTCCTGTTCTTGCGCTACCTGAGGGTAATGATGATTTTGTCGTGTACTGCGATGCCTCCAACCAAGGTCTCGGTTGTGTTCTTATGCAACGAGGCAAGGTTATCGCTTACGCATCAAGGCAACTCAAGGTTCATGAAAAGAATTATACAACTCACGACCTCGAACTTGGTGCAGTTGTTTTTGCCTTGAAGATCTGGAGACACTACCTTTATGGTACTAAGTGTATCCTTTACACTGACCATAAAAGCCTTCAGCATATCTTTGATCAGAAGGAACTTAACATGAGACAACGCCGATGGAACGAACTCATCAGCGATTACGATTGTGAGATCCGGTATCATCCTGGTAAGGCTAATGTGGTAGCCGATGCGCTCAGCCGAAAACCCTGCCAGCTTAACTGTATTTTGCCGCGCACGCATCTTCACTTTGCGCCGATTCAAAGCAACCTTGAATCGCGTATTCGTGACGCGCAGCGCGCATCCATCAGTAATGGTAACCTTCGCGCCGAGTTAGCGTGTGGCGCGGAAGCGCATTTTGTGCCTAATCTGAGTGGAATTCTCTGCTATCTCAATCGCATCTGGATTCCCTTTGATGTGAATCTTCGCGCTGATATCCTGAGTGAAGCGCACAAATCTCGGTATTCTATTCATCCCGGCGCTGATAAGATGTACAAGGATTTGCGCATTACTTATTGGTGGCCCGGTATGAAGAAGGATATTGCTGTGTTCGTAGCTAGATGCCTGACTTGTTCTAAAGTAAAAGCTGAACACCAACGCCCATCTGGTTTGCTCGAACAACCAGAAATTCCTACGTGGAAATGGGAATGTGTAGCGATGGACTTTATTACCAAGTTACCTTTGACAGCAAGCAAACATGATAGCATTTGGGTAATAGTGGATCGATTGACTAAGTCTGCTCACTTTCTGCCCATTCGTGAAAACTACCGTGTTGAGCAACTCGCGCAGCTTTATGTCAAGGAAATTGTCTGCCGCCATGGTACTCCTTTGAGCATCATATCCGATCGCGATGGCCGTTTTATATCTCGCTTTTGGAAATCTCTCCAATCTGCGCTAGGAACTCGCTTGGACATGAGTACGGCATATCATCCCCAGACTGACGGTCAGTCTGAGCGAACTATTCAGACTCTTGAGGATATGCTCCGATCTTGTGTTCTTGATTTTGGAGGTAATTGGGATTCACACCTGCCTTTGATTGAGTTCTCTTATAATAACAGCTATCATTCCAGTATCGGTATGGCCCCATTTGAAGCACTTTACGGTCGTAAGTGCCGCTCCCCGATTTGTTGGAGCGAAGTGGGTGAAACTCAAATCACAGGACCCGAACTTGTTCAAGAGACAACCGATAAAATCGCCAAGATCCGTGATCATCTGCTAACTGCCAGAAGCCGACAGAAGAGTTACGCAGATCGTAGGCGGAAGCCTCTCGAATTTCAAGTTGGTGATCTTGTTCTCCTCAAAGTGTCGCCCTGGAAAGGTGTTGTCCGCTTTGGGAAGAAAGGTAAGCTTGCTCCTCGATATGTTGGACCATTCAAGATCATCGCGCGTGTGGGAAAAGTTGCCTACAGACTTGACCTGCCGCCCGCGCTCAGTAATGTGCATCCAACGTTCCATGTATCCAATCTCAAGAAGTGTTTAGCTGACGAGAACCTTCACATTCCACTTGATGAAGTTCAAGTAGATGAAACTATGCACTTCGTTGAGAAGCCTGTTGAAATTATGGATCGCGAGGTTAAGCAAACCAAGCGCAGTCGCATCCCTATCGTGAAAGTTCGCTGGGAGTCCAAGCGCGGAGCCGAGTTTACATGGGAAAGGGAAGATCAAATGAAGATCAAGTACCCGCACCTGTTCTCTGCGCAACCAACTTCGAGATAAATTTCGGGACGAAATTTCTTAAAGTAGGGGAGACTGTGACATCTGCCCCGATCCGACCCGACCCAGGTACCCGTTTCTCTGACCCGAACTCTTTCTTTTATGATGTGATATTTATTTATACTTATACTTTATTTTTAATAATAATAATATATTTTCCTTCCCGCCTCTTTCTCTCTCTTTCTTTCCGCCGTCCCGTCCCTCTCCTCTCTTTCCGCCTTCTTTTCCCTCTTGTCGCCGTCCCGCCCTTAAGCCTTGTTTTCCTCTTTTTCTTCTAACTCTTTTGTTCCTTCCCGCCTAAGGTTGTCTGCGCAGACCCCTTGCAAGGAAGCCTGCGTGAAGACCACCTGTTTCAGCGATACGCGAGACGAACTCTTCTCGCAGCGCGCTAAGAATTGTAGTTCTTCTCGCAGCGCGCTAAGAACGGTAGTTCTTCCCGCGACGCGCTAAGGATTGTAGTTCTCGCAGCGCGCTAAGAATTGTAATTCATCCCTCGACGCGCGAAGAATTATAGTTCTTCCCGCGGCGCGCTAGGAATTCTAGTTCCTCCCGCGGCGCGCTAAGAAATGTGATTCTTCCCGCGACGCGCTTAGAAATGTAGTTCTTTCCGCGACGCGTTAAGGTTGTTTCTGTCTGCCTTCGCGCTCGCGCTCTCTTGACCTTCTGTGTCTGCCTTCGCGCCTTAGCCTTCTCGCGCTGAACCCTTTGAGTTTTCTTCTGTTTAATCTAGCCGTTGCTTTTGTGTTGTCTTATCTTTGAGCTGTTGACCTAATCTGCTTTATGTCTGAAAAGCCACTTTTGGCGCACCAACCCCATTGGTTGGCAGAAAAAGTGACTGACATTATCTTTTGAGATCTGCTTTTGCCATGCTTGACCAGTACCTTTATCTGATCTGCCCATGCCTTTTTACTGTTCCCTGACAGCTTTATCTTGCCTCTGCAGCTGCCATATCTTTCCATATCTTTTGCTTTTGTTTTCTTATGCTTTTTGATATCTTTTGCTTGATCCTGTTAAAGATCCTTTCCCCTTTTTTAGGGATTATGTCTCCTAGGGTTTTCCTATAAATAATAACAATATTTTCATAACACTACACACACAAAACACTTAATCTCTCCTGTTCTCTTGCCCCTTGCTCTCTCTGCCGTCTTCTTCTCTTGCCTCCGTTTTCTCCTCTCCTCTGCCCTGATTTTCGGTAATATATATGTTATATATAATAATTTACTTATTAATTATGCTAACTTATAATCAAGACTTAAACCAATCATTAAAACAATAATCTTATTTATAGGTTAACTTGTGCTTGTTTAAAGTTGGTTCTTGCTTTATCTTACACCGCATCGTTTATCAAGTGAGTAATCTCGTACCTAATCCCTTTTTGCTTTTAATGTTTTGGGATGTTCATGTGTTCATACAAACTTAGAGTCTTAAACTTGTTTATGAACTTTAGTCGCGCAGTATCCCATGTGTTGAGGACGTAGACTTGGCTGTTTATTTGTATGTGTGGATCATTAACCGTCTTGTCGGTCTATTCCGCAGTTTTCATGGTACCATTAGATGAACACGGGAGAACTATCGTTTATGATTTTCTCTTTTGTATACACATGCACAGTTTGTCTTGTTTGTGAGCTCAATTGTGAGCACTGGCAGTCTTATGAATCTTAGAGTTGGTCCCGATCAGATTACACCCTTGTTGAAAACCAGACATACACATGTTGCGCGCAGATTTATTGTTATCTATGTATTGTATTAAACTTGATTTCTCACCAACACGCAAGTGTTTGACGTTTATTTTAACACATGTTCAGGTTTGCTGTAGCTACTTTTGGAGCTTGTGGACGCGTAGGACGTTTTTACTTTTGGACCTAGATTAAAATGTATCAAGACAAGTTATTGCTGTTCGAATATTATGATTTATAATATATTAATTTATGTTGGTTTATTTATATCTTGTGTTTACCCTGCGCCTGCGCGAATGAATGTATTTATTAAATATTGACACCCAATAGTGTCACGAGTAATGAAACAATATGTGGCGCCCCGATGTATAATCCGCCTTTGGTCGGGGTGTTACACGGCTTCTCCAAGATCTTTCATTGCAAAACAAGATTCCAACCATAGCTTAATTTGTTTAAGCATAGGAATGTCGTTTCCAATGATCAGTATATCATCCACATATAAGATGAGGAATGATATAGTGCTCCCACTAGCCTTTCTGTAAACACAAGGTTCATCTTCGTTTTTGACAAAACCAAACTATTTGATTTTCTCGTCAAAGTGAAGATTCCAGCTTCGTGATGCCTGCTTAAGTCCATAAATGGATTTGTTCAATTTGCAAACCTTATTAGGATATTTTGGATCGACAAAACCTTTAGGCTGAACCATATAGACATCTTCAGAAAGATGTCCATTAAGGAAAGCGGTTTTGACATCCATTTATATCTCATAATCATAGTATGCAGCAATGGCAAGCAATATCCTAATTGACTTAGTCATAGCAACGGGCGAAAAATTTTCATCATAGTCAACACCTTGAGTTTGAGTGAAACCTTTCGCGACTAGCCATGCTTTGTAGGTTTGCACATTTCCATGCATGTCGGTTTTCTTCTTGAAAATCCATTTGCTCCCTACTGCTCGACAATCGGGGGGTAGCTCAACCAAGTTCCAAACTTGGTTATCATGCATGGATTGCATATCAGCATTCATGGCATCTTGCCATTTCTTGGATTCCGGATCCAAGATAGCAGACTTATAGTTAGTAGGCTCGTCCCCAGACTCGGCTACTAATAAGACTTCGGGACCATCTAGATGACATAAGTATCTAGAATTTGGTACGGGAGTCCTACTACTTCTGCGAACGCTTGTGTTTACGTCTGATGTATCAGCAACAACAACTTGTTGATCAGACTCTCCAACTTTCTCAGCGGTTGGTTGTGGATCTTGAATTTCTTCAAGATCGACAATGTCATTTCTAGTTCCTTGACTAAGAAATTATTCTTCACGGAAGTGGCCTTTCCTCCTTACAGAAATCGTATTTGTATCAGGATGGAAAAAGTAATAACCGCTCTTGTAATAGTATACGACGAATATAACCTTTTCGCTGCGGGGATCAAGCTTGTCATCATACTCACTTGTAATATAAGCATCACATCCCCATACTCTAAAATAAGACAATTTGGGTTTCTTTCCCTTATGCCATATCTCATATGATGTTTTGTCTATCTTCTTAGTTGGAGCTAGATTGACAATCCGGCCGGCGGTCATAAGGGCGTAACCCCAAAAGGAGTGAGGCAAGTTGGTTCTACACATCATCGATCGAACCATGTTTAGTAAAGTTCGATTTCTCCTCTCGCTCACGCCATTAAGTTGGGGTGTGCCAGGTGGAGTGAGCTGTGAAACAATTCCATGCTCTTTTAGATGAGTGATAAACTCTGTGCTGAGATACTCTCCACCTCGATCTGATCGAAGTATCTTAATGGTTTTATCAAGTTGTTTTTCCACTTCGTTTTGAAACTCTTTGAACTTTTCAAAAGTTTCGTGCTTGTGTTTCATAAGATACACATAAGCGTATCGACTATAATCGTCGATAAAAGAAACGAAGTATCTTTCATGGTTTCTAGTCATGGTTCTGAAAGGTCCACATACATCAGTATGTATGAGTCCTAACAGATCACTTGCTCGTTCACTTTTATTAGTGAAGGAGTCTTTGGCGATTTTGCCAGCTAAGCAAGATTCACAAGTGTTAAAAGAGTCCGGTCCTGTGTATTCAAGAATACCTTCGGATTGGAGCCTTTTAACTCTTGCCTTGCTTATGTGGCCAAGTCGGCAATGCCATAGAAAAGTATCATTGACACTAGTCTTGATACGTTTTGAAAGATGATATACGTTATTGTCAGGTTGAACATCAATCTCATAAATACCATTTCGAGGTTTAGCCTCAAAATAAAAGATATCATTTAAGTAAGCAGAAATAGCCATGCCATTAAGAACATACTTAAATCCTTGCTCAAATAACAACGAAACTGAAATGATGTTTCTGGTCAAGCCAGGAGCATACAAACAATTATTTAAAGGAAAAACTAGGCCAGATGGACAAGTAAAATGAAATACTCCAGTTGCCAGAACTGGTACTCTCTTCCCATCTCCAACGATGAGTTCCATGCTGCCTTTATTCAGTTTCCTCCACTTCCCAGGCTTCTGCAAGACATTAACGATGTGGTAACCACATCCGGTATCAAATACCCATGTGTTGCTAGAGACAGTGAAAAGTTCAATAACGTATATGGAAATACCTCTAGAAGAGCCTTCACCATTGGCTCTCTTCTTTCTGATCTCAGCAAGGTGCTCGAGGCAGTTTCTCATCCAGTGCCCCATTTGGTTGCATTTGAAGCACTTGCGCTCCTCAAAGGGCGGGTCTTTTTCTTTGCAACCACCTTGTTAGTGTTGGTGGCAACATGGGCAGCAACAGTAACTTTCTTCTTGCATTTTCCCTTATAACCCCGATTCCTTGGTTTTGGCTTCTTGACACCAGCAGATCGAATCATCAGAATTTGATTGGTCCTAGAAGCAATGTTCATATCAGCCGTCTTGAGCATGTTATGAAACTCCAGCACTGTCTTCACCCAACCATTCATGTTGAAATACATTACGAACTGGTCGTATGAGTTGGGGAGAGAGTTGAGAATGAAATCCGATGCCAACTTCTCGGGCATGGGATAATCAAGTTTCTTGAGCTGATCGATGTGCCCCTTCATCTTTAGAACATGAGCACTGACGGGAGACCCCTCTGCCATCTTGCAACTGATGAGTTGTTTCATGGTGTCGAAACGTTCTTGACGGGCTTGTTTCTGGAACATGCCCTTGAGTTGCTCAAGCATCTCATAGGCACCAAAGTCTTCCAAGCCTTTAGCAAGCTCAGAAGTCATGGTGGCTAGCATAATACAGGAGACCTCAGCCGAGTCATCCTTATGCTTGTCAAGAACTTTTCGTGCAGCGGCTGTGTTGTTTTCAGGCTCGGTTGGAACAGGTCCATCAAGAACATACAGGCGCTTTGCCATGGTGAGAACAAGTCTTAAGTTGCGGTGCCATTCGATGAAGTTGGTACCATTCAGTTTATCCTTCTCAAGGATAGTCTTAAGGGCGTAGGGTGAAATTTCGTTTGACGACATCTGATTAATTAAGCAAAAGTAAATTTAATTAGTATTTTCGACGTTGTAGTCCTATTATTAATGACCCAATAACATTAATTAATTAGGAGTATGAGAATCTGGCTTCCAGTTATTAAAGGCAGCTGTAGCACACAACATTAATAAGTGGTTAGGCAGACTGACAACGATTGCCAATTGTGAATAGAGCACAACTCTCGGTTATGAGGCCTATAGAGACAACGATTGTCCGTATAGATACGTTTAGCCTCATCTTTGCCCACTTTAAGTCTCCAGACAGCTTTAGCACGTAACAGGAGAGTAAAATAATAGTTGTCCTAGTACCGTGACGTGTGAAAGGGCCAGATATGTCAACGAAGCACTTTCACCTTGATGGGATAGGCTAGAAAACAAGTGCGGTGCTGTAGCTCCAAACACTCGAAATTTCGTAGTATGCCTCAAGTGTGACTTGTAGTAGGATTGACATAAACTATTGGTTTTAAATTGGGATTAATTTTAAAATTTACCAAATAGAGTAAAAGTCAAATTTTACTGTATTTATTATCGGGACGAATAGATGAACCCTTTCATCTCTCAGGACACTTAGTTTTAGATAACCTATTAGAAACTAAGTTTGTCGCGATATGACTAACCAATTTTAAGTTAAAATAACTTATTAGTTTTGGAAATCAAAACGATTTTAATTTGCAAAACAAAATCGGTTAAAAAAAAAGTTTATTTTTCCAATTTATTTGGTATTAGGTCGGTGATATTATAATCCTATTATAAACAATCCAAGCATTCACAAATAGCAAATAACAATAATATGTAAATCCTTATGGCCAAAAGGTGATCGGTCTCGCTAGAGCCAATTAGGGAGACCGATCGGGTCAAGGGGTTCACAACACAAACAACCACAAGGATGGACTTCTCCGTGCATCCCGTCGTCTTGTCCGAACTCCCACTAACTCCAAGATGTCCATGAGCTCGTCCTCGGCTATCTTCGCGTCTTCTTAATTACAAACTTATAAACTAACAATAATATGTCCTATTACAAATTTGAACCATCTTTATGGCCAAAGAAAACCGAAAATTTAATAATAACCTTTTTACAACTTTTGAACCAACCATGTGGCCAAAACAAGCTCAAACACCAAACACAACCAAACAAACACATAGGTCGGGGCCGGATTTACATATTCACAATAAATAAAATTTCGGGTCGTTTTGACTTGGTCAAATAGAATAAACAAAACTTTGACCAACTCAAAATCACCCGAAAATAATTCTAGATCTATAAACTTTAAACGATTTAAAGTTTAAGATGTAGATCCGGTTTTAAACGAACCGGTATCGACTCGTACGTTGTAACCGCGGCTCTGATACCACTGTCGGGTTTCAACGGTGGTTCGAGAACGAAAACGGATAAAACTTTTTCAAACCCGTTTTAGTTATTAGTGTCGTTACGATAAATATTAATCATCATTAATATATAAAGTTGAACGATCAATAAAAACGCAACGGATATTAATATAGTTATAACGAACCATAAACCGAAACCCGGACCCGGATCCGATTACGAACAATAAATAATAAACAACCATAGAGTGTTTGTCGATATACCTCGGTATGAAACCGAGACGATACATAGCGAGTTTACGAGAAACGCTAGATCTGAGACGCAATCAATGAACCCACAATCTGACCAGCGGCGGCGGCGTAGGACGGCGGCGAGTGGTACAGTAGTGGAGGACAGGAACTGACAGTGACAAACACCAGCAAACAGCAACAACAACTTGAAACAACTATCGCTGGAAAAGATGGAGCTCGCCGGAGAAGATGGAGTTCGCCGGAAAAACGATTTCGCTCCTTAAACAGTACCGGAGCACGAATAGTTGCGGTGGTGTTTATAGGGATTGAAAGGAGTGTGCGGCGGTGGCTGTGTGAAGCTAGTGGTGGCCGAAAATGTTCGCCGAAAAATCGGGGTTCACCGGAAAAACGTGAATAGCTTGCGGTGAGGTACTGGACGTCACCGGAAATTCGTATACTGTAGTGGTGGTATTTCCGGTGGCCGATAAGTAGAGGGAGTGTGTTTGTGACTGGCGGCGGTTTTCCGGTGGCCGGAAAACGGTGCCGGAAATAATGAAGATGGTGGCTAGGGTTTATGTTTTGTTAAGGTTAGAATAAAATAATAATATCTTATTATATATATAGTATTATTATTAGGGTATTATCTAAGTTAACCAATTGGGCTTGAGCCCAATTAACAAACAAAGCCTAGTCCATAACCCTGTCCATTATTTTATGTGTCGGACCTAATTAACCTTTAAGTAGGCTATTATCTCGTTACCCCGGTGTAACTCTGTCCGGGTCACGTTCGGGTCGGTCACGTTGACTTGACCCTAAACGTCCATAAAATCCAACAGAAAGTTGCCTACTTGCTGCAATATTTAAAAGATATAGCTAACATCCTAGCTTCTAAACTTTCTAAAAAGAAAAGACAGAATTACAAATTTTGTCCTTTAAAAAAAGCCAAATTACGGTTCGTGTCCTTTTCTTACTTTCCTTGCAGGCGGTGTACTTTAAACTTTTTTTTTCTACAAGTTTTGTCCTTTACGCTAACTGGGTTAGAAAAAGTCAGTTAAATCCCCTCACGTGAGGTGCATGTGAGGGCATATTGGTTTTTTTGCCTACCCTGCAACTTCTTCTTCTTCTTCTTCTTCTTCATTTTGCAGATCTTTACCTTCCCCTCCTTTCTCTCTTATTTCTCTCTCTACGCCACCACCATCACCATACCACAACCACTCCGCCCATGGATATCCTCAAACACCATCACCACCGCCACCACAGCTCCGACCACTCCTATGACGCAGACGCCTGCCACAGCTCTGCCACCGGCCACTCCGGCCATGAATTAAGATCTGCGATTTCGATTTTTCATATCTGCGACCACCAACCACAGCTCCGTACACCGCCGCCACCAACCACTCCGGCCACCACCACAGCTCCCCCACCACCGCTCCATCTCCGTCACTGCTTATTCGCCACCACCACAGCTCCGCCACCACCGCTCCAGCTCCGACCACTCCTATGATCAGTGAATCGGAGGTTGAAGAAGAATCAGCAGAGGTTGCTCAGGTGGCCGGAATTTCTGATGGTCACCTGACCATCACCTCCGATTTCCCCAATTTTAAGCAAGCAACAACTGAACCCTAGCGTAACCGTAACCGGCCGTAACCCACCCAAATCCGTAACCCTAATCGCCGCATCATAACCCCCTCCAGCCACCCACCGGCACCAAATTCGTAACCCACCCATCATAACCCTAATCTCCGGAATTTCTAATCGCCGCATCATAACCCACCCAAATTCGTAACCCTAATCCACCCAAATCCACCACCACTACCGTAACCCACAACAGTCTCCACCACCCTCCACCAACACCACCATCCTCGCGACACTTTATCTGTTGAGGTTAGTAATTAAAGGGTTTTTTTTTGTGGTGGTGTGGCGTTGCGTCGGTGGTGCGATGGTAATGGTGTGGTGATGGTTGTTTAGAACTAAAAAGAAGAAGGTGAGGGTGAAGTTGCAAAGTTGCAGACATTATAATTATTATATATATATATATATATATATATAAATATATATATATATATTCTTTTCTTTTTTTTAAATTTAAAGACATATTAGAATTACAATTATGCCCATCACATGTCTGGCACATGTCATACTTAACTGCGTTTTTCTAACCCAGTTAGCGTAAAGGATATAACGTGTAGAAAAAAAATGTTTAAAATACACCGCCTGCAAAGAAAGTAAGAAAAGGACACGAACCGTAATTTGGCTTTTTTTTAAAGGACAAAATTTGTAATTCAAACAGAAAAAAGAAAATATAAAACTGAGATTAGAGAAAGGTAGGCGCATGATGAAATATGTCTAAGGTCATCGTTGTCACTCAATAATAATGGAATCGATCAGAGTAATTAATCATAAGTAGAGATTCTGTGTAGTTGACCATGCGTGAGATATAACCATAAATCCCAAGACCATTCATGATTTTTGTGTTGGGATCATAAACTACTAATTCTTGCTCCAAACCCCCATTAGCACATTTTGTCATTATTGCTTGACCATTCATCCTAAATCCAAATATTGTATAAGAACAGGAAGTGTCAACCTTAACTGAAAATAGCTTTGCAATAGAGGATACCGAAACACCATTTTTAGACATGATCCATATTTCGTAAACTAGATGCAACGCGTCATCATCATGGTAGTCAATCACCCCAAGGGACTCCTTGAGCTTAGATATATTGACATATGTGAGGCCCCCTAATCTATCTGGAAGAGCAACTTCTCCAAATTCTTCATTTGTCAAATCAAATGACATGATCACATGATGAGATCCGGGATTCGAATCATATGCAACCCTATAAATAACCCCATCTATAACTACTTGTTTAAATGAAAATTTAGATCCCAATGATGGACCAGACAGATTCATTGGCACACTTCTCCAAGCTCTAGTGCTTAATGTTAAAACCTCAACAGTCGGCTTCGAGTGGTCAAATGTAATGTTGACAATCTTAGGGTCACTAGTTTGTGGACAAACCCCAAAACTAACAATAAAAGGTATGGACGGTAACAATATAGATACATCTTTCCTAATTGATGGATTCCAAACAGTTATCAGGCGCGTGTCTGCATATCGAATAAGAACATGCAAACACACCAATCCATGAGAGCAATCGATAATTGATACATTGTTATCTATCGGCGCCGTGCCTGCCATCTAACCCTAATTCTCATTTGATCTTATCAGTCACATCAAATCTTATGTTTTGATCGCAAGTGTTTGTTATATATTTCTTGCTTCGTCACTCCTGTTAATTATTGCTTTGTTTTGACTCTGATTCATGATGCAGGGAACTGAAGGACGTGTGTTAATTATATTTTATAACATGTCGATTGTTCATAGAGATGGGAGTATATGGACTTACAAGAACACAAGTTGCAAGTCATCTGCAGGTTTGTGATTCATATCAAACATTTTAGTAATATAAGTTTTACTCAAAGCTGTTAATTAATATATACAGAACTGAACGCACAGTGAAATATCTTGAAATGTATTTATTATTTAAGTCTCAAAATTTACGGCAAAACTCGTCTCCAGCAGCCAAGAATCTGCATTTTTTTTATATTTGATAAATTTGTTTATGTTTAATATCTGGTGTTTTCTTAATGATGGCAAAGAAGAAAGATGTATCCCCAGGATAACATCTGTTTTAAGAAGATCAGGTAGAGAGACATCATCACCAAATCCTTTACCTGTATCGAATTGACGGAACAAGGTATTGCCTTCTATCACTACTCTTTTTTAAATTTGTTTGTTGAAATCTAACAACTTGTTTTACATTATGCAGTTAAGGAAGATTACACTTGTCCATGTTGAGCCCTGGATTGTGCTGCTCCCAAAGACGGCATCTCTTATTCAAAAATCAATGCAACATGTTGATTATTCATAGCTTCTTGACGGTTGCCATTTGGAAAGGTAACAAAATTAACAACCAACCTTGTTAAGGTCACTCGAAATGAACAAATTTTCATTATGCACTTAAGGAAGATTACATTGTCCATGTTGAGCCCTGGATTGTGCTGTGCTACTCCCAAAGACGGCATCTCTTATTCAGAAATCTATGCGACATGTTGATTATTCATAGCGTCTTGATGGTTGCCATTTGGAAAGGTAGCAAAATTAACAACCAACATTGTTAGGGGGTGTTTGGGATTGCTTATTTTCACCAACTTATAACTTATAAATATTTTGAGAATTAATAAGGTGTTTGGGATTTTTTATATTGTGAGAGGAAAAGTTCCATAAGTTATACTTTTGTAACTTATTAACTTATTGAAAAGTTATAAGGAAGTAAAATAAGGAATCCCAAACACCCCCTTAAGGTCACTCGAAATGAACAAATTTTAATACTTGTTTTTTTATTATGGCAGGTAATCCAGAGAATTATAATGTTGGTCGGCTATATTTCATTGGACACCAGAGGAGGATAAAACAGCCAGTTATTAGCCATTCAATACCTGGAAGAACCACCAAGTCGCGCAGGACACAATAGTGTAACTAGCTATCACCGTAGGTGAACCACCGTGCTTTCACGCTTGAAGAGGATTGAGCGATGCAAGGTAACCAATGTGCCGTGATTGCTCGTCTTTTGACCGGTCGTACAAAAACACTGTCAGAAACCGCTGGATGCTTGCAACTATACTTGGAAGAAGATGGCGGATTGGCGGCGGACGAGAGTGGTGGAAGAGATTAAGTTATGTCATTTGAGTTTTATAGAGAGTTTTATGTTTTGTGTAATGAATAAAAAAACATAATAATAATATTAGTTATAAGATGGTTAGGGTGTGGAATTTCAAGATTTGCTTTATAAATGGTTTCGGCCTCAGTTTAGTAGCATATATGAAATTTAATTGTTCTAATAATCCAATAACTAATTTGGGATTTCTTTTTCATATAGTTTCATATAAATTGATTACTTCTTATTATTGTTCACGTCAACAAGTTGATTATGCATATCTTTGGACACAATATGTAATCAACACCTGTTGTTTTATTATTATTATTATTATTATTATTATTATTATTATTATTATTATTCTTTTTTGTATATTCGGTTGCAATTGCATACTGTTTATATTTAAATAACCTATATTTCCGAGTTACTACTGATATAGTTAGGGCTGTCACTTTTACCCGAAAAAACTCATACCCGAACCCGAACTAACCCGACCCGAAAAACCCGAGCCCGAGAAAAGGCTAACCCGAACCCGAACCGAAGTAATTCGGGTTGGTTCTCGGGTTTAATTTATAAGTTTCGGGTCAACCCAAAAAACCCGAATAAACTTTTGGTTTTGAAATTAAACATATTTTTAGATACAATAGACTTAGTCTTAATCACTAAAATTATGTTCTAATCGAATGTTGTCTTTCCAACTATTATGGATCGATTGTTAATTTATGTTTTCCGTTTATTACAAATAGTAACCGTAATTGAGCAACCATATCATGCCCGATTGAAGATGATTATGATTCGAGTTAGTTTTACTCTTCTTTTGGATTGTTTTATTAAGTTATGTTGGTTTATTATTTGAGTTACGAGAAAAGAATAATATGTTATTTTAGTTCGGGATATTGGTTTTAATACCCCAAACTTTCACCCGTTGGTTAATACCACTCCCAACTTTCGATTTGTTACCCACCACTCCCAACATTCATCACATTTGTTTTTGTCACTCCCTCACTAACTGAAGACTAACGACGTTAGTTTTTTTGCTGACGTGTCGTTTTTCAATGACGTGGCACGCCTATGTGGCGGGTTTTAAAAAATTGTGGGGCCCATACACAATCTCATCTTCCTTTTTCACACATAACTAACATCACCCACCAGCCATCTCTACCACTACCACCATACAATAACCAGCTACCTACAACTAATCAATTTTAAATCAAATAACTATAACATGGAGTGGAATTCTTACTTGAAGTTGAATTAGTACTTCAAATTCCAGCACCCATCACCATGAACATCAAACCTCCTAGCATTGTCATACAACCGTTCATGGTGGCCGATCCGTCGTTGATTTAACGGAATACATCACGAACGCCCCTCTAAATTCCTTCTCCTCACATTCCTTCGTCATCTTCTCAAAATACCCAACCCTAACACTCCATCTTCGTCTGCATCCGATGGCCTCAAACAACAATCTCTCCACCGTGAGGATCGCATGAAACCAACCACCGCCACCATTTTCTCCAATTAAGGGTTTTTGCCGGAGAAGAAGCATAACCAATTAGAAATCGTTAGAGCTCAGGGTGTCATAAATTGATGATGATTGTTATATAGTGAAGCAGAATGAGAGGGTTGATTGCTTGATTTGGGGATTTGTGATGGGATTTAAAAGATTGTGTAATTTAGGGTTTACACCCTGCAAATGTTGCTCAACTGATGTTTGATTAGGATAAAACATAACAATGCTAAAATAAGTAATTTCCAAGTAAGCATGGCATGTCAGTTAAAAAAGCCATGTCAGCATCATCACTAACGTCGTTAGTCTTCAGTTAGCGAGGGAGTGACAAAAACAAATATGGAGAAAGTTTGGAGTGGTGAGTAACACATCGAAAGTTTGGAGTGATATTAACCAACGGGTGAAAGTTGAGAGTATTAAAAACCAATATCCCTTTTAGTTTTAGCATTGTAGTTTTTATTTATTTTGTTTGTTTTCTGTTTTTCTAGGATACTTGAAACCCGATTAACCCAACCCGAAAACCCGAAAACCCGAACCCGAAAAACCCGTGAGAGATTCGGGTTGGGTGTCGGGTCAAGATTTAAAACTTTGAAACCGAAGAACCCGACCCGAAAAACTCGAAACCCGAAAAACGAACCCAAATAACACCCCTAGATATAGTGATTTACATATTATGTACCGTGTTTTCTTTCCTTTCATTAATTTAATTGTCAACATAGTCATTCTTCAAAATCGACTTGTCATGCACATTATATCATGTTATATCGAAGTATGCACGTACACTCAATACTTGAAGCCTATCTTGATATATTTTCACAAGAAAATGTAACAGAAAGTTGCCTATTTGCTGCAATATTTAAAAGATATAACTTTTGATGTAGAAGCTAAGTAACATCCTAGCTCCTAAACTTTCTAAAAAGAAAATAAAAACAGAATAAAAAACTGAGATTAGAGAAAGGTAGACGCATGATGAAATACGTCTAAGATCATCGTTGTCACTCAATAATAATAATAGAATCAGAGTAATTAATCAGAAGTAGAGATTCTGTGTAGTTGACCATGTCAAAGATAAAACCATAAATCCCAAGACCATTCATGATTTCTGTGTTGGAATCATAAACTACTAATTCTTGTTCCAAACGCCAATCAGTACGTTTTGTCATTATGGCTTGGCCATTCATCCTAAATCCAATTATTGTATAAGAACAAGAAGTGTCAACCTTAACAGAAAATAGCTTTGTAAAAGAGGATACCGAAACACCATTTTTAGACATGATCCATATGTCGTAAACTAGATGCAACGTGTCATCATCATGGTAGCAGTCAATCACACCAAGGGACTCCTTGAGCTTAGATATATTCACAAATGTGAGGCCCCCTAATCTATCGGGAAGAGCAACTTCTCCAACTTCTTCATTTGTCAAATCAAATGACATGATCACATGATGAGATCCGGGATTCAAATCATATGCAACCCTATAAATAATCCCATCTATAACTACTTGATTACCTGAAAATGAAGATCCTAATGATGTACGAGAAAAAGTAATTGGAACCCTTCTCCAAGCCCTAGTGCTTAATGTTAAAACCTCAGCAGTCGGCTTCGAGTGGTCAAATGTAATCTTGACAATCTTAGGGTCACTAGTTTGAGGAGAAACCCCAAAACTAACAATAAAAGGTATGGACGGTAGCAATATAGATACATCTTTCCTAATTGATGGATTCCAAACAGTAATCAGGCACGTGTCTGCATATCGAGTAAGAACATGCAAACACACCAATCCATGAGAGAAATCGATAATTGATACATTGTTAAGAGTGGGAGGATCAATAGGGGAAAACTTGTGCTGTCGGAAACTGTCATCATCATCAACAATTGAAACATATTTTTCCTCTTTAGAGTACGTTATCAGCACATGAGGCGGCTGAGCCTGCTTTACATGATGAGTGATAAATTCAGAGCTCTCGATCAACGAATTCCATTGTTTTGAAACCTAACTTAATCGAATCAAGGATTTGACAACAAGAACACGTTTGAAGATTTCAGTTTGGATTTCGAAAGGAATGTTATCAGACATTTTATGTTCGATGTTTCTTTTGCTTTTAGGGTTTAAGGATTACCAAGCTAGGGTTTATTATAAGGGATGTAATATTGGACCATGACTTAAGAAGCCCACGTAATATTGATCTGGTTATCAATTTTAGAACCTTTGCGAAAATATAAAATAATATCCAGTTGAGAAGTTGTTGATTTGTGTAGTCGAGTAGACCATTTAGTTGACTAGTTTAATCTTGAGATATCTCACATTTGAGTTCGATTTACACTTATTTTAACTTCATGTCTAATCTGAAATCTTCTTGTTAGTAATGTTTAGAGGCTCAAGCTCGACTTAGGCTCTACTCGTTTGTTACAAAGGTATTTTTATTTACACATATGATCCATATATAATCTGTACATGTATGCAAAATGCAAAGTTTCAGTTCGAGATTTCGAGTGCAGTGACTGGAAAGCTAGCAGCTGAAATAATAATGCAAAACTGGGACATGGGAAGGGGTTTTTTCGGGTTCGTTTTTCGGGTTTTTCGGGTCAGGTTCTTCGGGTTTCAAAGTTTTAAATCTTGACCCGAAACTCAACTCGAATCTCTCATGGGTTTTTTGGGTTCGGGTAAATTAACAATAAACAATTGATCTATAATAGTCGGAATGACAACAGTCGATTTGTACCAGATTCTGATAATTTTGTGGCTAAGACATCCTATTATATCTAAAAATATATTAATTTCAAAATTAAAAGTTTATTCGGGTTTTTCAGGTTGACCCGAAACTTATAAATCAAACCCGAGATCTAACCCGAATTACTTCGGTTCGGGTTCGATTTAGTCTTTTCTCGTGTTCGGATTTTTCAGGTCGGGTTAGTTCGGGTACGGGTTTTCTCGGGTTGGGTTTCGGGTTTCGGGTAAAAGTGACAACCCTTGACATGGCTCTTGAAGAACTCAACCGTTTGAAGGAAATAATAGACTCCAAGGTACCTTTTTTTGGTAATTTCATGATTTGTTCACTTTCTTTTTCTTAATAAGTAAATTAATGAGGCATATTGTTTCTGAACTTTGCATTCTTGTTGAATCAAATTCAAGGTAGGATTTGGCAGAAAACAAATCAAAAGAAAATGAAAGAGTGAGGATGTAAGCTGTTTTTGTTTGGTTTTTTCTTGTCTTTGTTATATATACATGAAAGATTTTATTTTCAAAACAAAAATGTACAAAGAGATGATACTGAATACCCGTTTTTGGCAAACGGGTTGAGGAAAGCAACTATAATCTTTTTTTTTTTATCTTTGGTAGGTTGTCGATCTTCTTGCACCATATCAAAGATTCAAAGAGGAAAGATTGATCTATGTGGCGGTGTTGGTGTTGGTGTTGGAAATTCAATATTGTTAAACGATAACTAACGAACAATATATGTATAACCGACTTGTATTATAACCAAAAACTAACTCAAAACTGATTACAATAACATTTGGTTGTGAATGTGGTAGTGATGGTGATAGTAATGGGTGATATCTAACCCTACTTTGTAGATCTATTTATACTAGTTAGCCAGCTTGCCAACTACATTCATTTATGTCCAACTACTTGACATAAACGTTCAATCACCAAACTTATGGCACCTACATTCATTAATGACCTGCTCATTGACATTATGTCCAACTACTTGACATTAGGCTATCTGTAGTGGGCGTGAATTAGGGGCGAAAAGGGGCGAATTTGGGCGCGAACACCCCCCCCCCCCCCCCGCCGATATGTGGGCGATTTGGGGCGGGGGGCGGGGTTTAATTGTCGCCTAGAGGAGATGAAGGTTATTATTATTATATTATATATTATTATTATATTACTATTGTATATATATGTATATGTATATATGTTGTGTGTGATATATATATATATATATATATATATATGGTTCGCAAAACCAACCGAACGTGAACTACAATGGAACCCGATGAACCTAAACCAACCGAGCTATCCGTTTCAATTTCCCGACCCGAACCTAAACATGAACGTCAACCGAGCTATATGTTTTTTTATATTTTCAGTTATGTATTTTTTTGTATTTATTTTTATTTTTAATGCATTTTTATTTAATTATTTGAAGAAATTGTTTTTATTTAATTAGTTAATTATAAAAAGAAAATAATAAAAAAAGATACTGTGGGCCCAATTTGTAGCCCCTAAACCATTACACCCAAAAAACAAATTCGCCCCTTTGCTGGCTAGGCGTCACGTGTCACAATTCGTCCCCATTTGTAGCCCCTCCACTACACATAGCCTTATGTCCAACCACCACACTTATTGCCAACTAACCTCTAGCCCCTTAATCCCATACATCATAATGGAATACTTTGGCCCGAACCTGACATTCCCTATGTTAATTACCAACAAAAACTTGTTCTTGTTATGGATTATGGAGCTTATTTACAATGTTGCTAAGGCCCATGGTAAGTAATTTCTCAATATGGAATTACCCCTCGACGAAAACTATAGTTTACGACAATTTGACCATAGCAATTACATATTTTTGAAAATTGTTTTCTTATATATAAAATATGATAAAAAAAATAAGTAAATAATATATAAAGTGTTTTGAAAATGTATAACCAGTAATGTGCATATGCACTTAAAGCTGAAACTTCTAATTTCTAAATCTCAAATTACCCTTGAAGAAAACTTGACCACAAATAAGTTTTGATTGCAGTTTCAGTTTGACCACAACATTAGAGAAGCTTTAGCACGGACAAAATAGTCATTTGTGTGAAACATTCAAGAATGGAAAAGTTTTGTTAAAACGCTAGGCGTTGACCAAACAACCTAATGATCGACAAATACATGAGCTTTCATGGGATGCTGCAACCTCAAGGTTCCTCATTTCTTTTAAAGATTAAAGTTGATTTTTTTTTATCAATCTCATTTACTTTTTAACCAATCAAATCCAATGGCAGCTACCAAGTCTTTGGTAACCTTAAGAAATGTCAACGAATGGAGTGACATTTCTTGTTTGAATAGCAAAGTGGTGTTCGATTCAGATTGCAATTTATTGTTTATACAACTTGTTTGAATAGCAAAGTGGCAGTTGACTATGATACTCAAATAAGAGTATACAAACTGAAAAATAGTTTTCGAAACTTTTAACCCAAAATTACGATCAACTTGCAATTCAACTGTCTTTAAATACAATAATACATTCTCTACAATTTCTTCGATCTTATTAGCATAAATAACTAAACTAACATGGGTCTGGTTTCTCACACTCGATCTCAAGCTTGGCAAGTGAACAGTTTTATGTTCGTTTGTTAAGAAAATGAACGTGTTCATGAACGTAAACGAAAGATGAGCACACATTTTGAGATAAAACCAATTAGAAGTAAATGTGAACCACAATGTATAAGGCCTAAAAAGTTATTGAATCTAAATTAAATTGTATTAATTAGACACACACAAATATTACTAGTTATCTTGGATCAACCTCTACACTACTTGACGAAAACAACTAGTTAGGACCGAGATCTCGGATCTTGTTTGATATTATTACCGTGAAGAATAGAGAGAGAAGAGAGTGTTTGAAAGTAAGAGGATAAGATTTTGCAAAAGGTTGTTGACGTGTATGAGATACACACTATATATAGTGTGTGTGCTCATGCACATCTATTCATTGATTACAACCCAATGGGCTCCAAATACAAGTGGCCTTGGGTCTAAATATACACAAAAAAAAGTCTACCAAACTAAAATTACATAAGTGAAATACAAAACACAAATACGAAAGACTATTGCTAGAAATGGGCCTTACAATCTCCCTCTAGTCTTTGGTATTTGCTTTATTGACTTCCATCATCAGTCGCACTCGAACTTGTACTCAAAGATATCGTCTGGATCTTGAAAGGGTTGCTTTTCAACAAGTAGTTGGACGAACTTGTTGAACTTTCCGACGATGGCGTCCGTGTTGGAACGACGGATATCTTCAACATTACAAAGGGGCGAATTGACAAGTCTTTTCAAATCGCTAAGTCCAAAACCTGCCAGTTCATGTTCGTCAAAGAACCGCAGGTCATGAGTGCGAGTACAGTGAGTGATGACTTCACCGTGCTCGTTGTCGAACTCCCAAGCGACAAAGTCAAAGAGAATTTCGTCTTCAAAGGGCATGCCGTGAAAGATTGGCTCACCATGATCTTTGGGCATCTTGTATCTTCTTCCTTTGGACGGATTGTTGGTGAAAGGATTCAACTCTTTTGACTTGTAGGACCTACCCGGATTGATGGAGAACGTTGGGTAGTCTTTCCTCCATTTGCGCTTCTAGAAAACCTTTGAACCATGACTCCATCGAGTCTTTGCCATCTTCTCGAGCAACGGTTTTTCTGAAATAATTAATGTCGAGAATTGACAAAGAGTGCATATCTTCATAGGTGAGATAAGTCAGATCTCCATTTGCACGCCGCATAGCCCAGCTTTTGCTATCTTTGTGCCACCTTGCATAGAGAATAAGATCTGAGTCATGGTACGACTTTGATCTCCACCGCATGCTTGCCATCTTGCTCACACTATACTATTTGATTCCTTTACGAGACTTCCTTCGGCAGGCTTGATGGAGAGAGCAACAACTGTGGTTTGAGCGACTACTTCTTCAATCACCCTTTCTGGAGTATCTGGATTGAGTGATTACTTGATGCCATCATCATTGTCAACTTTATTGTCTTCCATGGGTTCTTAAACTTGTGAGTCGGTGCCTGCAAAAGAACATACGTTAAATAAAGAGGCTATTTCAGCCTCGACAGCAGCATCCGTTTCACGAGTTCATCATCTTCCGCCTTATTACCAGTGGCATCACCACTGCCACTATCATCATCATTACCACCATCACTACCACGAGGATCATCAAAACTATCGTACTCGTGGTCATCATCATCATCATCATCATCATTCTTCTCATCACCATCTTCCTCATCATCATCGTTGTCACCATCATCATCTTCACCACCAAAATCATCATTGTCATCATCATCTCCACCACCACCTTGAGCTACTTGTTGTGGTGGAGCATAAGTGACTAGAGCGGTTGTGAACACGACACTAAATTGCTCAACTTTTGTGGGAGAAACAAGTGGTGAACTTGTGGAACTACCCTGCCCAGTTGTGGCGGCAGTAGTAACCACAAGTTCCGTGCTGACAATGGTTCCAATAACAGAAACAGGCTCATCACCAGCAGCCTTTGCACCAGACCTGCCTTCACCAACATCCTTGGGAGGTTCACCCGTGTATAGGAAACCGTAAATATTTCCTTGAGCTCTGACCCTCTCGACGTCTGTAACCAGATTAGCAAGAGCAGTTTGTCATCGCTTTCCCCGCTCGGTCCTTGGCTCAGCTACACGGAAAAACCCTCGAAAGGTCTCCATTAGTGCTTCCTTAAGTTCTCCACGTCCTCATCCGTTAACCGCATTACCTCCATGCCTGCAAGGTAGTGGTTCACCAACGGCTCGTTTATGCGACCTTGAGAGTCGCGTTGTTCTTCGATCTCTCATTCTAGCTTCTCGATCATGTCACGCAGCTCCACACTCTCACCCATCAACCGATCAACATCCCGGTTGGTTCCACCTTCCAATAAACTAACTCTTGAGCTCAATCGCTCAAAGTCAATCCAAACTTTATCAAGCGTGGATTCAAGTTCCCTTATGAAGTTGCTTGCAAATGTGGAGGGAGAGGGAAGATCAGTCTCCAGCTTGGATACCCTTGACTCAACTTTTTTTTATTTCAACATGTTTATCAACATTCCTAAATGAGTTGTTGTTAATCAACTCATGCTGGTTGTTGATTCTTTGCTGCAACAGGTTAATCCAGTCCTTCTCACTTGCAATTTGTGCTTGATCCATATAACGTGTTTCTTGTAAAATAGCCAACTGATCAGCCAGAGCGTCTCTTTGTCGAGTGACTTCTTGATTAATTAATTGTTGATCTTTTATGAACTTGATCAACATCAACTCACGCTTGGCTCTATTCTCGTTCGCTAATCCTATCGAACACTGGCGACTTCTTCGATTTACCACTCAAAAGAGGAGTGGCATCTATGACCGGTGACTTTTGGGTTGCGGGAGGTGTGGTTGATATGGTTGAGTGTGGTGTGGTTGGTATGGGTAGGGTTAGGGACAATGTTGGGAATGATGTGGTTATGGCCAATGGTAGGTTGGTTGGTGTGGTTGTGGTTTCAATGGTGGATGTGGTGGTTTGGGTTTGAAATGGATTATGTGAAGGTAGAGGACTAGAATGTTGTTCCTCTAATCAGGAAGTGAATTGGTAGGTTGGTGAAGTGACGGGTGCGGTAGTCCTAGGGAAGTAAAGGTTTCAGCTTGGGTTGTTATGGGAATATCCTTAAACATTGAAGGCATGGGCTTGTTTAGACGGGTTGATGAGGTTTCGGGTGATGTGACGGGTTCGTCTGTAAGGGACGGTTTCTTTGGTATTGGCTTGGTTTTCAGGATAATCCTAGGCTTGGTTTTTGTTTGGGCTTTGGGTGGTGATTTAAGTTTGGTTTCGGATTTGGTTTTAGGTGAGGTTGGGGTTTTGGCCTTGGTAAATTCAATCTGTTTGGCTTGGAGGGTTTCTATGGTTTTGGCCAAAGTAGTGGGTGAACCTATGTGTGGGTCAGGTAATGTGGTGGTTTGTGTAGCTAGGGAATCACTCATCACAGCTGAAATCAAAGGAAGACGTACCTTAAGGTGAGGTACTTTTGAAGGCGAAGACTTCGAGGAATCTTTGGCCTTCTTCAAGCGGTTAAGCGGACGCTCAGGCTCATCTACATCTTCCTCTTCTTCAGTATCAACATGCCTTTTAGAGGATTCACCAGCTTTCCTCTTTCACTTATCATTTTTCTTCTTAGATCTGCCCTCCACCACAACATCCACTTCCAATACTGTCTCTTCACCAGCTGTCACACCCTCAAAATCCACTAACGGAGTTTTACCGTCAGAGGGTGTGAACTAACAGGATCGGAATCATTAGTTATAATCAAACACCATAAATAAAGTTTTCAAACCATGAAACATTTAAGTTTAAATAAGTGCGGAAGCGTAAATTCATAAACCAAGTGTTGCGTCACGCATGACGACTTAAAGCCCAATTAATAACAGTTTAAAAACAAGTTTGCAAAAACGATAGAGTTCAATGAAATGCATGTTCCTATACCGCGCGCCCGCCTTGGCTACCTGAGAATAACATACTAAAAGTGTCAACACAGGGTTGGTGAGTTCACATATATAAATAAGAAAATGTTTGCGTTTAAGTGTTTGCGTTTGCGTTACCAGATAATGTTATGTCAAAACTATATCGATAGGTAGCTAGCCTATAAAACAAGTATTACTAAGTGTTCGACACCGAAGCTGACTGTTTATCAATTGCCTTGCCACCATGTCTACCACGACCATGGAAAATGTGTTAGCCAAGATTACACCCACTCGACCTGCCGTCGAGTTTAGAGTTGGGTGGGGTTTGTCAAACCCAGTAGTACTACTCAACAGTGACTCGCTATTATACAAATACTAAACGGTTCGATGTTATGAAGGACTTTAGTTGGTTCGTTTGCCACTTAGCCTTACAAGTGATATATAACTAATAACAAAATCTAAAGCGTTTTGGATTATGTTATCTCCCCCAAGTAAAAAGCGTTTAAAAGAGTAAAAGGGGAACGTGAAACTCACTGTTTGCGAAGAATTCTAAAACAAATCTGAGAGATGCGCGTCACAGAAAATCCTCACTAGTGCTCTAAAACAGAAATGAGACTTTCTAAGTATTTAAACTATTATTGAGTCTCTAGACTCGGCACATAATACCTATGCATGAGATACGTTTCGTGTTTCGTTTGTGAATTATGTGTGACTCGACAAACACATTGGTGACACGTTACATGTGTAAACAACTACTTAAGTATCAAAACTAACATTGTATATTACTAGCAATCATTCCCCACAAGGGCAATTTAGTCAAAAATATAGCAATTATCTAACAACAAGCACGTTTCATGTATTTTCACATAGTTCAGCAGCTAGTTTTATCAAGACAGATTTCTACTTGAAAGATTACTCTATTCAACAGATCATAACATGTCAATTAATTCACCAAAAATTGTCACAAAAACACACATGAGTTAGGTTTCAAGAACTATTTTTATTGTATTTTTATTCCACATAGTTTTCTCACAAAGACCAAAACATTACAGTAAACTCACAGCAGTCAAAATCATGCGCAACAGAATGATATTTGTTATCCCCGTTAAATGGTAAATTCAATTAATGCAAGACCAATTGGGATAGATTCTTAACTCAATATGTTAACTTCCAGAAGTGGAACTAACCCATTTGGTCTTGTAGTTTATGATATATGATAATTACAAAACAGCCTAACAGCAGACCTCACAATTCAGACTTGCACTTCAGTTTTGTAAAATAATAAAAGTTAACTTTTACACGTCCAAAAATTACAAAATTGGACTCTTTAGAAACTAGACTCAACCTAGTATATTATAGCATCAGAAATCGCATCAAAACATGTAATTAACATCGAGTTACAGTCATCCAAACATGAATTAAATAATCTATCCAGCATCAGTTTTGATCTTTGATCACATTTAAATCGTTTGAGTAACCAAAACACCTCCAAATCAGGCGTCGTTGGGTTTTCTGAAAACTAGACTCAGAGTACTACCTTTTAGACTCATAAATAGTCCAGTTTGGTTTCATATTTAACAAGTTACACCTCGTTCAACTTTAACTACCTCTGCTGTCAAAAATCAGCAAGCACACAAATTCATCTAGCATGCATCCTAAGCATACAACACATCCCCAAACATGCAATAAACATTGTAATCCATAAAAATCAGTATTAAACCCTCTAGGGTTTACGAAAAATCAATGATATAACAATCTTTCACCGTTCAAAATCACACATGATCATTTAAATCAACAACCGAAGAATAATCAAGCATCATCTAATCCAAACAAAGCATATGAACACTTAACACATGATTTTCGAAAATTAGGGTTTATGTTTATACCTTAAAAACGCAGAAACGAGCAAGAGGAAGGTGAGGGATGACTAGAAACAAGTGCGGGATGCTCCGATTATGAAAAACGAGGTCAAATGGAAGTGATATGGTGGTGGTGGTGGTTGTCGTCGCCAAGGAGGTGTGAGGAGGGGGGGGGGGGCGATCGTATATGGGGAGAGGGGAGGGAGATTAGGGTTTTTATTATTATTTAATAATAATTATATTACATAATGGCCCCTCTACTTCTAGTTATTAAATTTCTAGCATAAAATAGACTTTTACATCTTGATTTAATGTTCTACATATAAATATCAAATAATACATAAACCTAACACATAATTATCAAATACTTATTGTTTTGATGTTTGTCGTTTGTTCACCAATGGTTTGAGTCAACTCGTTTGCGTTTCGGTGCAATCCCGAAAGACTACATGTGTAGTGATTGTCAAGCGTCATTTAAAACCCTAGCTTAAATGTAATGAGATGTGCGTTATAGTTCTAGTGATCTTAAGTTTGAATTGACGGAGTTTGGATTAACGGAGTTAACCTGAAATTGTCGAGTGTCACACCAGCCGGCTCATCAACAGGTTCATCCTGTTCCTCTTCCTCGTCATCACCTTCATCCTGACCATCATCATCATCAGGATCATCACCACTATTGTCACCTTCCTCCTTGACCTCAGTCTCCTCACTATCCGTTTCAGACTCAGCAAACTAACCAAGTTTAGCACCGGTCTCTTCACCACTATACTTGTGGGTACTTCTCCCAGAAGGCTCGAGGATTGCCCTCATAGCCGACTGTTTAATCACCTTCACATGAAAAGGTTCATTAGCTTCAACTGCATTTTCTTCTTCATCAACTTCATCAGTGTGCACTGACTTGGGTGTGTCGGGAAGCAGGTAGTCCAAAATCAACTGGATGAATCTAGGATACATCATCCTTCTTTTCTTGGCAAGTACATTTTGTTGTATATATTTGAAGAACAACCTTGAGTAGTCGTACTTCTGTTTTCGAGTCAAACACAACATCACTGTAACCCAATCTGCATTAAGCTTATCAAACCCACCCTTTTGTGAAGACGGGCAGTTTGCAACCTTGTGGACGAGAAGTTTCCAATACATCGGGAGATGCTTCTTTTCACATGTAGACCATTTAACATCATACCCAATCACCTCCAAAAATTCACATATTTCTTCCTTTGAGAATGTGGTAGCTGGGTCATTAGCATTGTCTTTTATCTATAAAGCCTTTCGGATAACCTCTTCATTAACCACTATATCCAACCCATCTATCTTGGAGGTGATCTTAGAACTTCCTTTCTTTGTCTTAGCCTTTTTCCAGAATTGTTTATCCCAGGAATTATAAACTTCCGGATCAGCAGAGATGGCATAAGATAGTGGACACTCTTGTAATCCCTTTATCATTGAAATAAACACCTTATATTTTCTCTTTCTCGGGATTTCCAAGGAACAAGATCTATTATGACCCTATAAGACACAAAAGGAACATTAGTGTTGATAATTGAGTATAAAAACAGCAACTATGTACAAAGGATATCCTAAAGTAAATCAAAACTAAAATAAGACTTTACAAAGTAATATACAATATGAACTCAAAACAGATATATGTCTAAGTATAAAGTATTCGAATCGAATGGGAATGGAATTTTGTTTAAGGCATGAGAAATTGAATCGAATAAGTTTTTGAGAGAACATTAAGTATAATCTAATCGAATGGTAAATATGATTTAATCTAACTTCAAATCAATCTAATCGAACGTGCATTTGAATAGGTTTATTTAGTGATTAGATTAGATTAGATTAGATTAGATTACATTCAATCAGAATTAGTTAAAAAAATTACAAGTGTTGAGCATTCGAATCGAATGAATTTTATAATCGAATCGAATGACCATTCGATTCGAATAGATCATTCGATTCGAATATAACTTTTTATTCGATTAGAATGTCTATTAACTTTAGTATTTTTGATTCTTTAATCGAGTGGAGATTCGATTACTCATTACTTAGAAACTTTCTTAGAATTTTTCTTCGATTCGAATGGTCATTTGAATGAAATTTTTCGACATTGTCCTTTTGAATCAAATGTGCATTCGAATACATTATACTTGTTAATTTTTAGGCTTGATTATATTCGAATCCAATAGCGATTCGAATCAAATGATCATTCGAATCGAACAACCATTCGAATCGAATAGCCGTTCGAATACACAGTCCTTAACCTTTTCACCATACAATCTTTCTGATCCAATGACCCATTCAATCACACCAGACCATTCGAATCAAACAACCAATCGAATATAACAATCATTCGAATACAACAGCCCAAATTCCAGAACATCACAAACTCAACCCTTCAATAAGTTTCTAGGTTCATGTTTATCCTTTATGTAGATCTGGGTAACATTTACCCTCATTTAAACTCATATTCTGGGTTTAGTAACCCCAAAACAGTGCGAATAACCCTAAAATTTCAAAAACTATACAAATAAAGTTAAAAACTCAATTAAATCAACACACGGTGTCCTAATGACATCGACAATATGGTTGTAACAATAAATCTAACAAATAACAACATTAAGATACCCAATCGGACATGAACAGTTTCGACGGGAACTGTTCATGAGTCCGAAAAACAAGAATCATGAATTAAAAGCATAAAAGCTTTACCACGGGTAATAAATCCATGTTGGCGAGATGATCTAAGAGTGATTATAAAAGCAGATCTTGTGTTGCTTGATGATTTTTAAAGATCTGGGTGAAGAGTTTGAAGATAGTGGAGTAGTTGAGAGAAAACGTAGGAGGGAGAGTGAGTGGATTAGATTTTCTGATTAAAGTGAAAGAGAAGTTTGGTTGACCTATTTATAGGGTCAGCCTATCTCGCGATATGGTCAAAACATCTCGAGTTTTAAACGACTGTGCACTCTCAACCCATGAACGCTGAAAATATTTGCAAATTTAAACCCGTAAAATATTTACCCACCGAATCTCGACATGAAATCACTTTATCTATAGCGTCCTAGATCACATTTCTATTTTGATATTGTTAAGCCAAGAACCCAAAATCGATTGTAGATATAATTTGTCCACTTTAAACTTAACAAATATTTTGATGTCATTGTGATATTCTAAGGTATATATTAAGCACAGTACTTATGTGGTCCCCTGTTAATCCGACAAATTACAAACTCCATCATATCTCCGACGTAGTTTGTGTTCATCAGTATCACCCCGAATTGACTCCGACCTCCAAATGATTGATCAAAACATTTTGAGCTTATTTAAACTTTTTGCAAAATTTCTTTCAAATATTTTAAAGGTTGAACCATGAACTTACATGCTATCCGGACTTACAAGCCTTCATATAAAGTGTTTGGTCTTACTTGTTTGCCCCATGTCACGTAGTTCTAATATACCCTTTTTTGTTTGATAATTTATCAACATTTTTGTTATTGATTTTGAATACTTTTGAGCACTTTGCAGTTTTTCTACTTAAACATGTTGATTTTCAATATTTATTATTTTAAGCAAGAACAATTTTTATGGTGATCAATCACTAACGGGCTCGTGTATGACTGACTAATAACATTTTTGCCTTCATCAGTATGACTTATATCGGAATCGGCAACCGCTTCATGATAGCGTAACCACTAGCATAGGCGAGTAATTAGGTTATATCACTATGACACTTACTCATTTGTCAAGCCTATCTACACATCAATCGATGATCTTGTTGGCTTTTGATCTACTTTTTTCATGTGCTAGGATCATTATAAATAATTTCTTATCATTTTCCAAAGGTCGGATCAATTTCTCAAAATTTTATAATTTTTAATTATCCGACTCCCTCTAAGGAAGAGAGTATTTTTGAATATTTTTTAGATTTTCTTAATGAAATATATAATAATAAAATATTTTTGGTAAGCAAATAGACATCTACAGGAATTAGCTTATCGACTCCACGAACAGTACTATAAGAATCAGTACTGAACATCCCCCTGTAACTGTACATGCTCCCATAGCAATAACATATTTTGGTTCAGGCATTTGCTCGTATAATCTCACTAAGGAAGGGGCCATTTTCATTGTTATTGTTCCGGCTGTTAAAATAAGGTCCGTGACTCAATTTTGTTTTTCTTAATTAAAATGAAAATCTTTTTGGTGAGTTAAACTTAACTCATTTTCTCCCTTTAAAATTGTGACATATTTAAAATATTTACAATTTTCTTTACATAAAGATAAAAAATAAAGCATAAAGAAATAAGATAAAAATTAACTAGAAATGAAACTAAAGTTAAAAATAATATAAAATTAAAATATTTTTTTTAAATAATGACCTAAAAAAATAAAAGGGAAAATAAAATAAAATAAAATTTAAAATAAACGAAAATTAAAAAATAAAATTTAAATTTAAAATAAAATTAAATAAGACAAAATCAACTAAAGTAAAACAAAAATAAAACTAAAATTAAAACAAAATAAAATAAAGAAACACTTAATTTTGAACAAAAGAGATCATAACCAGAGACTCAACTAGATGCAAAAATCGGGCACGATTAAAGGCTTTTGTAAACAGGTATGCAAAGTGTGCAAAGTTGTAATTAGTATGGACTCATTCAATTGTGACAAGTTTCCGGTTATAACAATCACGAATGAAATGCATTCGGATGTCAATGTGTTATGTCTTTGAGTGTTGGACCGGGTTTTTGACAATACAAACCGCTGCTTCATTATCACACTTAATGGGGGTGTTAGAAATTCAAACCGTAATCCAGCAGTTGATGTTGGATCCAAATCACTTGTGAACAGCAAGCAGAGGCGGCAATGTATTCTGCTTCAGCAGTGAATGTGGACATGGTGACTTGCTTCTTGCATTGCCAAGAGATCAACCTATCACCCAGTAACTGACATCCACAAGAAGTTGACTTTCGATCAAGATTACATCCTCCATAATTTCTATCGGTGTAAGCATGCAGCACCATAGGGGAGTCCTTGGGATACCAAAGACCTATGCAAGGTTTCCCCTTTAGGAAACGAAAGATGCGCTTTACATCATTTTGGACTACACTGATATCTCTCACACTGACAGATAGGGAACATGATGTCCGGCCTGCTGGAAATGAGATAAATTAGGGAGCCAATCATCGATCTGTAAAGATGTTGATCAACTGGAGTCTCTGATGGATCTGGAGCAAGTACAAGTCTGGTAGCAATCGAAGTGAGAAAAGTAGAGGAGTCCTTGAGCCAAAATTTCTGGACGATGTCTCGAACATACTTTTCTTGATGAATTAAAATTACGTTCTCCTTTTGTTCAAATTGAAGTCCTAGGAAGAAATTCATCTCTCCTAACGAGCTCATCTCAAACCGGTTTTGCATGACCTCGACAAACTCTCTACACAGTTTATCAGATGTGGAACCAAAGATAATATCATCAACATATACCTGGACCAGAATCTGATCATCCTTTACCTTCTTAATGAAAAGGGTTTGATCGATAACACCTCTTCTATAGACATTCTTTAGCAAGTGTTTTGCCAAGGTAGCATACCAAGCACGGGGTGCCTGATGAAGGCTATAAAGTGCTTTATCAAGACGGTAAACATGGTTCGGACGATCAGAATCTTCAAAACCTGGAGGTTGCTTGACATAGATTTCTTCTTTTACTTTTCCATACAAGAAGGCAGTCTTCACGTTCATTTGATAACTTTGAAATCCATGTACGAGGCATAGGCCAGAAACAAACGAATTACCTCAAGCTTAGCCACAAGTGCATAAGTTTCATCATAATCAAGTCCTTCACGTTGAGAGAACCCTTTCACAACCAGTCTTGCTTTGTTTCTTATAATCATCCCTTTGTCATCTTTTTTGTTTCTGAAAACCCACTTTGTTCCAATGGGTTTCTTGTTCGACGGCATCTTGACCAGTCTCCAAACATGAAGCTTCTTGAATTGTAATTGTTACTCTTGCATAGCTTCAACCCATGAGTTTTCTTTCAGAGCCACTCTGTAGTCCTTAGGCTCAACCTGTGAAATAAAACATGCAAAAAGACATTTGTTAATAGTACCATATTTGCTTCACGTTTGGATGCCAGCGGATGAAGAACCGATGATGTTCTCAGTTGGAGGACATCGATGGATTGGTAATTGAGGAATGTCTTCAACAAGAGTGACGGGTTCAGCTTAAAGATTGACAGCCAATGTCTCTATGGATGAAAGATGCGAGGAGAATTTTCAAGAACATCTGTAATTGATAGAACAGAGTCAAATTGATCAACTCTATTCTCTTGTGCGATTTCTTCTTCCCAGAGATGTTAACCATAGGGAACGACAATTGCATCTATGGGAGTTGATGCGGTATTGCCAGAGTCACCAGTAGCATGGTCTTCCGTTGCATGAGCAGCTTGAACAGTTTCTTCTTGAGAGGTAGGTGTGGCAATAGATTCTACCATGCTTGGAGCTGCATTATTATCTGTCGCAGGATCTATTAGGGTTTGTTCCGTATTGTCTGGTGACTGAAAGGAGTTATCTAAATCAGTATTAGATACATCTTTAACAGCAATTATCTCAGTTGAATCAGCAGTTATAGGAGCGGGATTGTCAACAACTTGATTATTTTCTTGAGGTGGGTGGAATTGCAGGTGGTGCAGGAATGTTGACGGGCCTAGCAGACAGTTCTACCTTAGACAGACTGTTGATCAAGGATTGCATCAACAAGGTTCTCGTACAGAAGATGGAGCTTGAGTATTTGCAGGTGGTGGAATAGTCATGCCACGAAACTGGTTGATTAAGTAATTGTAATCAAACAACCAATCTGGTCACGTGCGAGCATCAGAAACATTTAGCTCTTGCCAGTCAACATTAAAGGACTCCAAAATCAGCTTTGTCTTCTTATTGTAGACTCATTAAGCGGTTTTGTTAGAGGCGTACCCAACAAAATAACACTCATCAGCCTTTTCTGCAAACTTGGGATCAGGCTGTGCACTCGTATGGAGTAAGGTGCAAGGACATCCAAAAGTCTTGAAGTAGTTGACTCGCGGATTTGCGTTGTAGTAGACTTCATATGGAGTCTTCTTCAGATGCTTGTTAATGAGTACACGGTTCTGTATGAAGCAAGTCGCGTTGATGGCTTCACCCCAAAAGAATGGTGGAAGTTTGGAGTTTGATAACATTGTTCTTGCAGCTTCAATCAGTGTTTTGTTTCGACGTCAGCAACTCCATTTTGTTGTGGAGCATAGGGTGCACTGAAATGACGTTCTATTCCATTTGAACAACAGAAGTTGTCTACTGTTCTGTTGCAAAATTCAGTTCCATTGTCGCTCCTTATACACTTGACCTTCTTATCTGTTTTCCTCTCCACTAAAGTAATGAACTTGATCAGAAATTGGGCGGTTTCATCCTTGTGCCTTAAAAGGAATGTCCAGCTGAAAAGGGAAATTTCATAAGTACTCACAAGACAGTGGGCTTTTCGGCCAATTTCCATAGGATGGATAGGACCAAACAAATCCATGTGTAACAGCTGAAGAATGGAATCTATGGAGTTGATCGTCTTGGGTTTGTGAGGGTGCTTGTGTTGCTTGCATTTAGAGCATGAAATACATTTTTCAATGTAAGAGAAATATTTAAAGGCAATCCCCTCACATGATCCCCTTTAACCAATTTGTTTAAACTTTTGAAATTTACATGACCAACAAATCTATGCCATAGGGATGAATCGTTCTCCGAGGCCTTAGATAATAAACAAGAAGCAGTCTTACGTGAATAAGAGCTATTCATGTCTATTATATAAGCATCATTATGCATCAGAGTAAGCATTAATATCCATTCTTCGGGGACCTTGAAACCTGGTTTAAGAATCAAACATTTATTCTTAGTGAATAATGTGGAGTACTGTCAATCGCAGATTTGCGAGACGCTGAGCAAATTGTGATTAAGCTGTTCCACCATATTGACGTTGTCGAACGTCAGGATATCATTTGACACTCTTCCTTGTTTTGTAATGTTCCCTCCCATATCTATGGCAAAATAAACGTATCCACCATCAAACGGTTTAACGTCGAATAGCAAGGATTTGTCTCCTATCATGTGTTGGATACAACCACTGTCCAAGTACCAAATGCTATTGACAGTCCATTTGTCTTGGCTGACCCTACACACATTAACAGCTTAATTAGATACAGGTTCTCGAGACTTAGTTGTCTCGGGAGGGTCAACCACAAGGTTGACACATTTTATTTTCTCATGATGATTTATGAAGTTTTGGGACATGTCAGAATTAGAAGAACAGTCTTTAGGATTCCATGCAAATGCAGGTTTCCTGTTTTTGGAAGATTTTCTAGACTGTCTTCTCCTTGGTTTTAAAATAAAATCCTCAGATTTCTCAATCTTTAGATTCCTTTTCTGATTTCTTTTGGATGAATTCTTAGACTTTTCAGTCTTAGAATTCCTTTTTGCTCTCTCCTTCTTGGTTATCCAGAAAGGAGGTTTACTATTCTTCTTATTTCTGGATCTCACGTCCATTTCACTGGCAGAACTATCAGATCGATCATCTCTTGTTCTTGATCTTGGTTTAGCTCTGGAACGAAATTGATTAAACTGACTGTTTGTTTATCTTTGCATTTTATGCCAGTTCTTGCAATGTCTTGCAAGGTGAGACGAGTTACCACACACACAGCAAAGTCTTTTTCGATTATCCCTATAGAATTCGTCAGATTTATGATACATAGGTCATGGTGAATAAGGTGATGCTTGGAACGGAACAAACAGATTGTCAGATCTATAACCACGATCATCGAAAACATTTGAATAGAAAGAGTTGACATAATCTTGTGGATAATAACCATACTAGCTATTGTCAAACTGATTGTACAGTTGAGGTTTATAAGATTGTTTAGTTGATTGATAAAAATTGTTTCTATGGGTGGAACATATTTACTTGAGGTACTTGCCTCTTCCTTTTCAAAACAATTTTTTTACTTTAATTTCCTCAACCTTACAATCACTTGATAAACAACTAGTTAAGTTTGTATTCACAGATACATTTTCTTGCACATTTATATTATTAACACTCTCATTAAAAATAGTTTCACAATCACTATCAGAAGTGGAAACATTATTTTCATTCTCAATAGTAAAAGAAGATTCAACATGAACACTCTCACACGTTACGTGATTATTCAAAATGTTTTTAGAAGATATATTATTACAGACCGAGTTAAAAACAGATGTTTTTAGATTCACATGCGAATCAAAAATTGTATTTAAAATCTTTTTATCTCCACAAACCTTGTTTGTTTCCACACAACCACTTTCTTCTACACAACCTGCTGAAGACTATGAACTACCATTAGGATTTACTAAAGGAACAACTGGATCAACTGCCCTGTGAACAGCAAGAACCAATGTATGTGGTTTTGGCACGTGACCAATACCATAGAACATTTCCTCATCAGTTGGGGAATTAAAGCTATAGTGAGGAAGGCTAGTATAGTTATCATTAAAAGGAAGTGGAACTACAATACTATCATAGCCTATTCATATATTTATATTTAACACCATCTGTTCCCCAATTATTCTATTAACTTTCTCTGATGCTAACTCAAAATTCTCAATGGTAATTTTCCTTTGGGCTAGATCTAGTTCCAACTTGACAATTTTAGCATTTAACTCAACTACACGTTTTTCATGATGTTCAGCTAATTTCTCAGTTATAAAAACTTTTTCACTAAGTTTAGCCGTATCATTACCATAAGTTTTAATCCTAGTAGCGTAGATCTTTTCAGCTTTCTTAAGTTCATCGTTTTGACATTTAATGCTACGGATTTGATCTAGAATTTTAGCATTATGGTTTCTATAGTGTAAGACTTTATCAATACAAGCTTGTGAACAAAGTTTGTGTACCTAGGGAATGAGAGAGGCAGGTGTCAGAATTCCATCCGCAGGGCTTGACGAGGTGCTTGCTTGATCCGTGAAGGCCATTCCAGCAAAGGTCAGAGGATTCTTCAACTCCTCAAATTGATCATATTCCCAATCCGATTGAGTGAACTCAGCAGTTCTTGTTCTCATGGCCTTTGAACTCGACTAGAAATTTCCCTTTGATGATGTGTTTCCTTGATTGATTCTAGGGACTCTTTGCTTCGAGGAGTAGCCTGGAATGTGCTTCTTCTCAGGCCTTTCACCACCTTCATTGTCGGACACCTCAGTGATCTTGATGTCATTCAAAGCCATTGGTGGGTTGGTACATTCCCTAGCAAAGCGGACATGTTCGTTGTAGTTGTATCAACGCAGCTTGTCCTTCTCAAACCCAATGTTCTTCCCATCAGCATCCTTGAAGCTATTCTTCTCATACTTCTTCATAAAGTTTGATGCTCTGTGAACAGCCATGGCCATCTGGTACTTGATGTCCATTTTCTTGAGTTCTTTCTTATCTCCGGAAGATCCCCTTGCTCAAAGGAATGACGAAGCAGCTTTCCAATAACTCCTCATGGCTTGCCATAAAGGCATGAAACAGTGCCATGTTGGAGTCATCAGGTGAGATAGTTTGAGGGGCAGAGTAGGCTTGAGTGCTGGATGATGCTTTGATCCCATGAGCCTTTGAGGCTTGTGCAACGGCTTTCTCTACTGCATTTTGAAAGGAACTGGAGCTTGAGCTTGATGAAGCTTGAGGTATGGCCCAGGTCTTGAGGGCTGAGTTTGCATTTAGAGTAGTAGGATGCGGTTGGCTTATGTATTTCATGCTTACACCTATTCCAGTAGTCATTCGGGCTTGAGAAAGAGAACTAATGTGATTACCCATCCTTAGTTTTTCATCCATTTCAAATGACTTGATAATTGAGGTCAAATCAGTAAGTAATCTGAAGATTTGTGGTTCTCTTGATTGTAATGACACTGCTGTTCCAGCCATAAGGAAGAGGGTTGAGAAGCTTGTCATTAATTTCAACTTGATCATATTCAATACCGGCACTTTAACCTTGGTAGTCAAGGCTTCAAATCTTTGAATCAGCTTTGCAATTGATTCACCTTGAACATGATTAAACATGTTAAATTCTCCCTTCAACATCCCTTTCTTGTTGTTTCTCATTTCAAGATTTCCTTCAAACTTGGTTACCAATGCCTCCCAAAGTGTCTTGGTTGTGGTGTAATCTCCTAAGGTTAGTGCAATTTCCCTTGAGAGGCACACACTAAGAACACCGTAAGCTCTGTTGTCTTCATTAAGCATCCTTCTGTTAGTATTATCATAATCAACTACCTGCTTTTGAACATCATCATCAGCAGTTGACCTTGCTCGAATGGTCTAATGAGATTATATTTAATGATTTTAAGGTAGTTCTTAAATATCCATTTGAATTCGTCAAAGTCACTATCCCAATTCATCATCTTTGGAGGATTTTTCGTAGTTCCAGCCTCGTTTTCAAACATCACACAACTCCATACAGCTTCGTTACTAAATTCTGCACTTGGATTGGCCATTTCTCAAACAACTTTAAGATCAACACATATACAAACTAATTCTTCACAGAACACAAGTACAAACTGTTCGAATGTTGAGTATTTGAATGTAAAGTAATCAAATGCAAGGTATTCGAATGAATAAGCAGTTTCTAAAAAATGATTAAGTAAGAAACAATCGCATGAAATGATATTCGACTCATATGAATTAATCGAATAAGATTGTATTCGAATCGAATGGGGATTCGATTCGATTAGAATATGATTCAATTCAAATGCAATATGGACTCGATTAGATTGCCACTGGTATTCGAAAAGAATGAAAATTTGATTCGAATGGTCACTTGATTCGAACAGGCTGACTTGATATGATTCGATTATCCTTGAATTCGATTTGATTACAATCATAGATTCGATTCGAACGGTGATTCAATTCGAATAATGACTCGATTCGAATGGAATCTGTACTTTAGAAAAGTACAGTGTGTACTTTCCTGCCACCTTTTTCCAAGAAATCCCTTTTGATGAATGTCACTTGTTTCAACTTTGACCCTTTATGGATCTTCACAAATGTCAATGTTTTCACACTTTCAAACACCACTTTATGAAGATTTTCAACCATTTTAACACCAAATTTCTTGTACTTTTAACACAAACTTTGAATCTTTGAAGCTTGAACACACTTTTCATTAACCTTTTATGAACCCGAACCCACCAAAACTCTTGACAATCCGTCTTTTAACACAAACAAGACCAAAATCCAAGGTTGTGACCGAAGATCTACAACTAGTAGAGCCCGAAAGCTCTGATATCAATTGTAAGTCCCTTTACCGGTTCTAACAATAGACACAACTATTACTAGTTATCTTGGATCAACCTCTACACTAGTTGGTGGAAACAACTGGTTAGGACCGAGATATCGGATCTTGTTTGATATTATTACCATGAAAGCATAGAGAGCGAAGAGAGTGTTTGTATGTAAGAGGATAAGATTTTTCAAAAGGTTGTTGATGTGTATGAGATACGCATACTATAATAGTGTGTGTGCTCATGCACATCTATTCATTGATTATGGCCCAATGGGCTCCATATACAAGTGGCCTTCGGCCTAAACATACATAAACAAAAGTCTACCAAACTAACATTACATAAGCGAAATACAAAACACATATACGAAATACTATTGCCAGAAATGGGCCTTACATATAAGTATATGGCTCTTTATCTAGCATGATAACAAAGGAAGCTTCGACTTTGTTTTTGTTGGTACTATGGATCCGTTGCTAAGTTTGAGGAATCTATTCCAGAAGTCTAAAAGTATAACGAATTTGTGTTTTAAAGTTTAACCAAACACTTGCAATAGACTGCCGTGTGATTATATCTACAGTTCCATTAGGTGACGGCACCACCATTTGCAGACGAGACTGTTAGATTTGAGTTGTGCCTTCTATGCTTTATTTATTGATTTTTATTCGGATGTCGTATACATGTTAATGTTTTGATTATGGAATAAGGTATGATGTTATTTAATGAACGGCGTTAAGTATACAACTTAATTACCTACAGAATGGATTCCTTCGATTACTTTTAAGAAATACAGTTATATATGTTTATCAAAAATAAATGCAAAGTTTAACAGACCAGGCTGGCTCCAAGAAAGCAAAAAAAAAAAAAATGGGCCGAAGGAGAAAATTATTGCGGGCCTTAAGTAAATATGAGTATTTTGTTGGGTTTAAGCAATCTAATTTTTATATGGGCTTACTTGGTTATAACTGGGTTGTGTAAAACACTTTTGTATAAAAATAGGATTAAACATGTCTCAAATGAGAGTATAACTCATAACCTTTGGGTTGGGAGTAATACCACTTTGCCACTAGACCAAGGTAGTGGCTATGTAATTGAGTTTAAACACTAAATATACATATTGTTTTAATAAAAAAAACATATAATTCCTTTTTTTTTAAATCATGCATAGCTCTGTGACAGACCCACTTCAGATCACTTTCCAGAAACCGTTTAGATTATAAAAAAATAAAAGTATGGGTGCGTGTTCTTATTCTCAGACTCACCCGAAAAGTGGTTTTGGGAGGGAAAATCCTCGAAATCATTTTTGGTCATATCGGTTCATGAGCTGTTGGGTATTCAGAATGCTTCTCAGGCCTCATACACATTCAAATGGTGTAATGGATTCCAAGCAAATGCAACATTTTCAGTTGGCACATGGAGATGGACGGGCTCCCAACACTAGATGCATTTTTGGTTAGAAATATATACTTGAGCTCACACTTGTGTCCGCTCTATGGTGACGTTAGGGAAAATTCCCGACATATGTCACTTATCACATTTGTTGGCGTATTTAGAATACAATGAACGAGGTACAATTTCCAAACGCGTAAATTTTAGAGGACAACAAGGCTTTAAGCTTTCTTTGGTTCTCAAATAGGTTCAAATCTAATTCAATCTCCTAGTTAGATTGGTGTAAGTTCAACCTTATGTAATTATTTTATAATTGTGTTTGTCTCGTTTGGCCTTATTGGGGTCGGTTGATAAAGTTTTCCTTTAAAAAAATAATGGTAAATATTAAATATGTATTTTAGTAACACAATATTTAGAGTTTTATTAAATTATAGCTATCTAACAAAACAATATTGAACTCCCCAATGGACATAATATGGTGGTAAGGTATCTCTCCTATATTCTAAAGGTGGAGTTTCAAATCCTGTAAGGTGCATGTATAAGTGGGTTATACGAGTATTGGTGACCAAATAAATCGGTCTTGATTTATGTTTATAATGATGAATCTTGAATTGTTTTAAAAATTTAAATCTTAGACACAAATCTGTCTTTTATTGGTACTTTGTAGATTAAGAAAATGCATTGCGCCAAAAATGGGCTATAACCAAGCTTTTTCCAAACACTTTTTGGCACATTTTTCTTAAAAGCATGGCTAAAGGTCAAAGTTAACATTTCAAAACCCCTTTAGCCTAAATCTTGGACACAAATCTGACTTTTATTGGTACTTTGTAGATTAAGAAAATGCATGGCGCCGAAAATTGGCTACGACCAAGCTTTTTCCAAACACGTTTTGCCACACTTTAGCTTAAAAGCATGGCTAACGTTCAAAGTTAACATTTCAAAACCCATTTAGCCACACATTTCATGTACCTCATGTGGCCACTATATCACAATTCAAAACCTTTAGCTACACCTAAAGAAATGTACGTGACCATTATTTAATAGTATGAAATCTTTAGCCACACTTTTAGAAATAAAAGTAACATTTAGTAGCCTCGCTAAGGAAAAAGCGTGGCCATATGTGACCAACCTCAAGCCACACTAAAAGAAAAAAAAATGTGACATATACTAGCCACGCTCGTGAAGCGTGGCCAAATAAGACCAACTGTCACCGTATTTGTTTGATCTTTTATTCATGTGACAAAAATACAACATTTAACCATACTTAAAAGAAAAGTGGGATAGTTAGTTGCCGCATTTGACTAGTTTGGCCAAATATTTGATTCGTGTGATAAAAAAACACAACCTATAAAAGAAAAAAAAATGTGACATATACTAGCCACGCTCGTGAAGCGTGGCCAAATATGACCAAATGTCACCTATTTGTTTGATATTTTATTCATGTGATAAAAACACAACATTTAGCCACACTTTAAAGAGAAAGTGGGACATTACTTGCCACATTTGACAAGTTTGGCCAAATGTGACCAATAACCACATATATTCATTTTGTAGTGTGGCTAAAAGTTAACATATATGGCTATTTATATTAGTTTGTGTGACGAACACTAGTAACTATAAAGTTGATTGTTAAGGTTTTATATGTGTGGCTAAATGTATGTAACTATCATGGTTTTTGTTTGATCATGCGGCTAAAAGTTAATGAATATGACCACTTGTATTAGTGTGTGTGACCAAAGAGTAAAGTTTAACTTATAAGATAACTACAAGTGTTTTACGGTCACACTTCTTTTAAATTTTATGGCTTAAAAAAATCTCCTAGTCATGTTTTATATTTTGTGTGGCTAAAAGTAATTATGGGTGTCGACAAATATAAATTCATAAACTATACACACTATCTTGTCAGAACACATACAATCATGGTCTTTCTAGATCATTCAATATCTATATAAATAGTGAAGTGACTGGACGATATATCCCTTTATAAATTCAATTAAAAATATCCTCACACACATCGCCGTACAAAAACCTCATTAATTTGAGTCCTTAATTTCGTCTTCCGGTCAGCATGTTCGGTTTTTCCCGTGATGCGCAATAAGTATCCAGTTCTATTAACATTTTAGTGTTGAACACTTCATCTAAGTAATAAAAACATGAATAATAATAAACCTATGAACCTGTTACAGCAGGGACAGTACGTAGTAACCGCGACAGAGTATGATGTAGTCGACATGTTTTTCGTCTTAATCGAGTTCCCCTTTAGGGTGTATACTTAAGGTTGGTGTTAGGGTTCTTGAGAGGAACTCGGCTTGGGAGAGAGGAGGTGCACAAAATTGTATGTGTGGTTTTTATTAGGCTATGATGTTAATTTCATTTCTTTTTATATACACGAACGGGAAACCCTTTATCAGTTAGTAAAGGGTATTATGGTTCTTCAACAAACCTCTCATGATTATAAGCGCTTGCATAATACTTATGGGTAATAGACCTTTAGTTATTAGATCCTTAAGCATATCATGAATGTATTCAATACAAATATAGTTTCCTCAATTCGTTCATAAATAAATAAATAATTTCATATTGAAATTTTAATGCAACACCTCTCGAGCTGTTACTGTATGAAAAAACATAGAAGCTGACTTTATCATAGTAAGTCTTCAATATATAATTTATATGGAGTTAATAAACTTATGATTCCGCTAATAAATTTTCAACAACACTTATTGACAATTGAGTTGTGACTAATCAACATGCTATGTCATTATGACTTAGGTTGTTGTTATCAGCTCATTAAGAATCCTCAATGAGATAGATTTATTTGCTAACATAAGAATATATCCCAAAGTATATATCATATCAAAGTATATATGATATGCTTAATGTCCCTTTTGGTCTATCTCATATTGTTATGATATCTATCATGTAAGGGATATCTCTAAGATCTATCATATGAAAGTATGTATGAACAAAGCGTTGACTTATGTAATATATACTTATCAAAAGAATGCCACAGGTATAAGAACAAGTTTGTTTTAGTTTCTCCCACTCCTTGTGAGGTAGGTACATTAATCAACTTGGTTTTTGATAAAATAAATTGTGTAAATATTTCATCACATTTTGATGTCAGCATTAACCGATACATGGATTTTATTGACTTAAAGACTAGGTATTCTTTGATCGTTAGTTTAGAACTTTCAGATTGTTTTATGAACATGTAAATATGTAAGTCAGTTGTTAGGTAAAGTTGTTTTAATGTTCATCTAATGTAGCTCTTAACTATTATAAACTACTTCAATGGTGATGATCCTTAAAAAAATCTGTTGTAATACAGGTAAGAAGATTCTTTGATAATTTATCCCCTCTTTAATATAAACTTTAATAACCAATCGTGCTTTAACGCTTATGTTATGATTTAATTAGTGTAGTTATGAACACCCCTAGGTGTTTCTACAAAAATCTCAAACTTATGAAGTTTAGTTTAATTTGCTAATATTAGCTTTATTCCATTCAAATGACTGACTGATGCTAATGGTTCAATTAGAAGAGGTGGGATGAGTAAGTTTTCCAACATCAATTTTAACTTTAGTTAGAGAGGTTACATAATCACCAAAGTTAGTAGGTTTAAAACCTAGATGACCTCCTGAGTTGATTATTGCGTTTATTAGACATTTTAGTTTTATAGATTAGCTCTTGATTAGGTTAGTATCATTTTCAAGATTCTAAGTGTGTAATGGTGCAGTATGGTGTACAAGAGTGGTAATCAGAAATTCGAAGTAAAATTTAATAACTCTCTTCATCCCACCTCTTTTACTTTTGATAAGTCATTATAAAGACTTACTTTTACTGCTCTCACTGACCTAAGAAACCTTTAGGAAATTGGCATGCTTATGGCAAGTATTTGGAGACCAATAGATTCTAATAGAGAAACAAGTTACTAATATAAGTTGTTGTAGCTTTTCTTGGTGAGGATTAGTTTACTAAGAAATCTGAATATGCCCACATTTAAGCAATAATGAAACATTTGTAGAGTAATATAAATTATAAGGAGATAAGTTTTGATGGAACAGTGTTGTGATGAAGCAGTGTGTTGTACAAGAGGAGTGAATGAGTTAATATAAAGTTTCACTCCCCACCTCTTACAAATCTTGCAGATTATTATTCAAACACTTAAAGCTCCCACAAATATTTGATATCTCTAAGAAAACTGCATAAGAAGTTTCAATGATGAACGTGGTGTGGGAATTTGTCATGCATACGTTTGACTTGATTTGATTTTCGTAACGTCCATATGTCATTTGAAACTTAGGGACATATGCAGCTTGATTAAGTATACTTATGTAAGTCAAATTATAGCGTACCATATGATGGTTTTTGTTTGTAAGTAAATTATTTTTCACATTTTGCCAACAAGTTAAGCCAAACTCTGAAGTCGGCGTGGACCCAATTAAGTGGAGTATGCAAATGGTGTCTGTGATGCTGGTTAAATGGGCGTAACGTTAGTTAGTATCGAAACAAATTGAAAGAACTTAGAATTTTGCTATCACATGTTTTCTGAAATCAAAGGTACCATAGTCGTGTATGTAATGTATGGTAACTAGTAATAGTATTGGATTCTTTACCTGTATATAAATATGTGCGTGTTTTCAACATTTTTTTTTATGTTTTGACTTTTGGTTGTCTTTAATGTTCACGTATGGTTTAACTATTTTTCATTTTGAAAAGTTCTTTTAACAAATTGTCAACTTTTTATTTGGTCTGAAATTACTTGAAATAATGGATTGTTTATTATTATTATTATTATTATTATTATTATTAGACTTGTCGTCTGAAATTTTTTAGATTTTTTTATTTGTGAAGTTGTAAAAGTTTTTAATTGAATCCATTTAGACTTTATATTTTCTACAGGTTCTATTTTATTTTTATTTTTTAATGTGGAAAAAACTTTTGATCAGGTAAAATTAGTCTTTATCTTCTTCACAAGCATTGTTTTTTAATCGTAGTTATTAATTAGGAAAATTGTTTTAAATAATCTCAACTATATTCTATTCAACTAAGCACTTGGCTAGTGACGGAACAAACTAAATATGTATTAACTCAGTTAGTCAGATGCTTAGACACACCTAGTTATCCAGAAATTGTTTATGTGGCGGCTTGCGTGACAACTAGGCATAATAATAATAATAATCAAATTTCATAATCTAATTTCTTTTTCATCTTTTGCAATAATAACAGATCATCTTCATCTTTGGGGCATTTTTCAAACCATCACCACCATAGCCTACCATTTTTGCCGGCTGCAACCCACCTCCACCATAATCACCATTGCCAGCCACCACCCACTTCCACCACAACCCACCATCTCTTGAAACACAACTCCCTCCCATCTCCCCTTTATTCTTGGTCCAATACAGCCACCACCACTACTTCCTTCCTCGGCTATACACCATCACCTTCTCCGAAGAGCCATCACCAAAAGCCCTAATATGCATCCGAACCATTACAAGCATAATGCTCATCGTTCAATCGTCAATAGAATCAGCTTATGAGATAAATCTAAAATCAGATCCTCCATTTAATACCGGATTGTTCCGGGTTGATCGGAAGCAGATGACTCGTTTTAGGGCTGGTGTGCTTGATTTTGGGGATAACTTTAGTGTGGATAATTAGAAGGCCATGGATGATGATTTTGGTAATGAAGTTGCATGTTTGAGAAAAAATTGGTGTCGGTGACTATTTTACCGGAGAGAGAGAGAGAGATAGAGAGAGAGAGAGAGAGAGTAATAAAATCAAACTGTGTCACGTAAGCCGCCACATAAGCAATTTTATGACAACTAGGCATGCCATGTAGACATCAGACTAACGAAAATAACCACCCGTTAGTTGCTGACCGTTACAAACAACTACACCTCTAGTTCGGACTGCCACCAGCCAAGTCTTAAATTGAGACTATTTGCCAATAAAGCATAGTTGAGATTATTTAAAACTAATATCCTATTAATTATTAAAAGTCATGAGACTTTTTGTCGCTGATACATGCATTGAATATTGTGATTCGTTTTTACTTGTTAAGCTATAAAAAGATTTTGCTAAAATCAAATTAGTTTTTATGTTCTCTACCAAAAATAAATATTTATCTTAAAGTTGTAAAAGTTTTTATAAAGTTAACTAATTTTTTATTTCATCACATGTATTGTTATTTAGACATGCATAAGTCTTAAACGTCATGAGACGTTTTTTTTAATATATTTTATAGAATCTTGTGATTTGTTTTTATTTGTGAAGTTGTAAAAATATTTGCTTATATTAAATTAGTCTTTATGTTTTTTTATAAGAAATTAATTATTGTAAGTTGTTAATGTTTTTGATCAATATTCAAATTGGTCTTTTAGTTCTTCACAACTCGAGCATTCGCATCTAATTTCCTATTTTTAAATCCAAAATTACATTAAAAATCAGTACATTTATCTCTTCTTTCAATTAAATAATACTTTTATACACCTTTATCATTACATTTTCTCTCTTTCACTCATAACCATTTTCAACAAATATTAACAAATTATAATGGGTGAACAGTAGTTTTTCAAATGTACAGAAAAATTACTGTATTTCATCTCTCATCTACTCACAATACCCTAAACCACTCCCTAAATTATAAAAACCCACTCACTAAATTTGATGGTTTGAATGTGAATGCTCTTACCTTTCAAACTTAATTCAGAACTACAAAAAGTCATGTGATTTTATGTTTCGTTTTATGTGTATATGAATCTTTTATGAAACCATATTGTATATTTTGATCAAAATATGTTATATACTTGGAGTTATGGAAAATTGTTGTCTTGATTGTAGGCTAAACGCCACATTTTTCTGATTAATAAACATTTTTTTAACTTGACATGGCTGGATTACCAAATTGAGGGGATGTGTTAAAATATATGTTCTTTTCTTCAATTTAATCATCCATTTTATATGTTAAGTTATTTCTTGTCTAATTAATTCTCTTTATTTTTTGCATATTGGACTGCTTGTTGGTCGAATATTAGAGCTACATGGTAGGGATTTGCAAGAAACCGAAAAAACTGATCCGAAATTGAAAACCCGAACCGAAACAAAAACCGAAGGTTTGATTTTATGTTTTTGTAAAAACCACACTAACAGTTCGGTCTTGGTTTGCATGTAAAAAAACGAAAAAACCGAACTAAACCGATTTCCTAAATTTTGTTTTTTTTTTAATATTTTATATTAAGTAATTTATAAGAATTAATAAATATGTAACTCCAATATTTTTATCAAATGTATAATAGTCTATTATTTTACAATTAACAAAATTATTTATACTTAAATTCATTATTTTTTGCCAACCTTTTTTTACCTAAAATTTTCAAGCTCAAACGGCAAAAAACCAAAAAATTCAAAACCAAAATGATAACAAAAAAGCGAAACCGAAAAACCGAAACCGAAACCGAACGGTTTCAAAAACTCCAAAAACCAAAGTTTTGGTTTTGGTTTGGTTTTAGCCAAAAACCGTACCGTACCACACCAGGCACACCCCTACTTCATGGATTTATCATAACAATAAGTGGGCTAAATCTAGTCATATTAACTGTATCAAGAGTTTCTTGGCCCGTCTCTATGGAACCTTTCACCAACTTAGCTTAACTGTGGCTCCTCTTTCTAGCTACCTACATATCATTCCTCTTGAACAATCCTTTTTAATCCCCCATATGTGCTCACCTCTTTTGGTATCCTTTTTTATTAACATCTGGGATATTTCATTCTTTTTTATTTGATACACTTTAGTCTTTTTTTGCAACTGAAGATAATCTTCACTTATTAATATTGTTAAATAGCATCCATTTTTGTTTATTCTTTTTTTAAATAGTTGTAACTTGTAACATTGAAGACTTTGATGTTGAATTTGCTAATAATTAAGTAATCATCCATTAAAATGTCTAGTTAATTTTCAATACTGTAATTTACTTAATAGCTCGTTTTTTAATTAATTAACAGTGAACTATTACAAATTTCAACCTACTAATTTTTAAACTAATAACCTCCGTCAACTATAGACCAAATGTAAATTAACTAAGTATCGATTTATACATCATAAAAAGAGGGTTTATTGCATATGGCTTTTGTATATATTTATTTATGCATATTGAAGAGGTATGTACCCGCCTCAACACTGAGCAAGGCGGGTCAACCCACAAGATACAGACAAGTGACTTGAAATCAAGACATTATGAAGGCACAAAGCCAAAACCTATGCGCATGGCGCATGTCACATATGCTCAGGCATCATATGCCCAGGCACCACACATGCTCAGGCATCATATGCCCAGGCACCACACATGCTCAGGCATCACATATGCTCACGCATATCACATATGCGCGTGGCGCATCCGCGCGTGGCGCATATCACATGCTCGTGCATATCACATCTGCGCATGAAACATCTGCGCGTGAGAATAAAGAGAAGACCTCGCGCATCCTCAGGATAGGCGCGTATCACACATGCACATAATCAACCTCGTCCTTATCCAAATCAGGATTAGGGCAACCTTGATTGTGCACGTCAGACAACCTTCCAGAAGGTATCTTTTTAAGGAATAAGAATATGCTGATGTTGACAGCTGCCAAATGAAAGGTGGACAACTCAGCATAACACATGTGCTACCACGTGATTACAACCAAAGAGAAAGCACCAGGTGTCCCAGAGGACACGTGGCGCAGAGCAATTGGAGGAGGCCAACAAGGCTGAGCCCAATCAGTGGAAACCCTAGCACTATAAATACAGCATCAACTCCACAAGGAAAAGATCATCCAACAACACACAGTTACAGCCAGTAACATATTCAATCACATTCAATCATATTCAATTACATTCACTCACAGACAGTTACATCCAGTAACACAATTACACAGAGTATTCAGCTATTAAGCAATACTCTCCAGATTTCCTGACTCACATATTATTATCTTCTCCCACAAATACTTATTCTCACACCGGAGGGTTACCCCAAAGAGGACCCCTCTGTCCCTTTCTGAGGGGTAAGTTGACGGTGCTGTTCATTTTGTAGGTGAAAGAGCCCAGATCCAAGAAAATCATCGGTGAAGAAGCATAATCAAACCCGAGGAAAGTAGATCGTCCACCAGTGAGTCGATCCACGTCTCTTCATTGGCGCCATCCACTGTTACAACGGCAATCAGATCTCATCAGATCTATATATAAAAAAAAAATCACCATGGTTTCTGGCGTTCATAACGTTGATCAAGTTCTGGAGGATATTGAACGTGAGGATGTTAATGAGGGACAGCAGTTTCTGAGGGGGCCGCGTGATTCTACGCGCACCACCAGTAACCGTCCCTTCATCACAACTCCTCACGGCCAGACTGAAACTCCTCCAGACGATCTCACGTTACAAAATCTTGCCGGCGCGAAACAAAAAGGACCAATGGGTCCAGAAGATGAAACAAATGATCCTAAAGAATGGCTCATAAACGAGCAGCGGCGTCTAGTGGACAAGTATAATGAGATGGTCAAACAGAAAAAGTTAGCCGACTTAACACAAAGGCAAGCGTTTGATAAGCAAACTGTTCATGGAACAAAAAGGCCGCGCGCGCCGGAAGAAGGACATTCTGTTCACACTGCACACACTGAGTTCAGTGATGAAGAAGTACACAGCATGAGGAAGACGCGAGATACTCATGCAGGAGGCTCACAGCTCCGCGCGCCTGTGAACATGGCGCCTGGAGCCAGAGCCGATCTGGATCTGCACATGCCGTACAGCCCACCAGTTAGAGGGCAAGTGGACGTAACCACACCGTATAGACCAGCCATCTTGGTAAAACATTCAAAGTTCACGGAGCGCATCGCGAAGGCTCCCATCCAGCACAAAACCAAGATGCCAAGTGGTTTGGGCAAATATGACGGCACAACAGATCCAGACGATTTCTTGCAAGGTTTTTACAACACGGGAAACCTAGAGAGCTGGACGATGCCAACAAGGTGTCATATGTTTGCTCGCTGCCTCACGGGCGCGGCGCGGGTCTGGTTCGAGAGCTTGCCGACTGGGCAAATTGATGGGTTCGAGGAACTATTAGAAAAGTTCCAAGCCCACTTCGTACAGCAGCGCAGACACACGCGCGATCCTGATGACATCATGCACTGCGTGCGCAGGAATGATGAAACGATTGAAGACTACATCACTCGTTTCAATCAGGAGTCTCTGGCAATCGGAGGTATAACCGAGCAACTCCTGCGCGTGGCCTTTATACAAGGCGCGCGCAGTGATCAACTCCGCTGAGCTCTCGTAAGCAGAGATGGCATGCCCACCACGTGGGCCAAGTTAATGGAAGCATCGCGAGTTTTCGCGAGGAATGAAAAACAAATTGCCCAAGATAGGGCAAGAGAAAGAGCGCATCAAGCTGAGTCACCGCGCAGCAAAGAAAAGAGGGGCAAACAGAACTCTGTATGGTCCAGGTTGCAACCAACCAGTTTTTCTTCCGCAGAAAAGCAGGCGCAACCAAGCTCACCCCAGCCCCAAAAAGATGTTCGTAATCGCGGGGAGGGTGACAAGAGGGAGGGCGACAGAGATCCTAACAGACCTCTGCCAAGAATATGGACTCCCCTCACTAAAATGCCTTCACAGGTGTTAAGCACTGAGAATGTCCAATTCAAAAGCCCCAAGCCACTACACTACAAGGGACCATCAGACAGTGGCAAGTACTGTGAGTTTCACAAATCCACAGGACACAACACTGATGCATGCCACCACTTGAATGATGCAATTGAGAAGGATGTGAAATCAGGCAAGCTGGCTCACCTGGTAAAAAACTCAAGATCAGAATATGAACAACCAGAAGGAGCCTCTGCCAGCAAAAAGTACAAAAGAATCTGTGTAGCCGAGGGAGGAAGGCAAGGGCAAACATCAAGAAAGAGAAGCGCGCAAATCCAAGGAGATTGGCGGGAGCAACAAGTAATCTTCCCAAGAATCAGGGGAGGCCCTTCAATTAGCAGTCCTCTGGTCATCACTACACACATTGCTCATTACGAAGTGTCAAAAGTCCTGGTAGACACTGGCAGCGAGTCAGACATCATGTATGAGCAATGTTTTAGGAAACTGGATCCGGCAGACCAAGCAAGGCTTGAAATTGTGAATGCACCAATCTCTGGTGTTTCAAATGAAATCATTCATCCCCTAGGTCAAATACAATTTGAGCTAACTATGGGGGATGACAAACACAAGCGAGCTGAAGTTGTCAACTTCTTGGTCCTGCCCACCACTTCTTGCCACAATATGATCTTGGGAAGGGGAACGATTGCCCAATTCAACGCCATACCGTCGCCAGCGCACGGCGCGTTGGGGTTCCCAACACCAACAGGTGTAACTTTTGTATACCGAGATCATTTGTGCGCATTGACAAGTACTCCGCGGGAGGGGAGAATGAAACTTCCAAAGGCAGACAACGCGCCAGAGGAATGGATTCTCAACCCAAAATTCCCGGAGCAGAAAATCACAATTGGCGCAACGATATCAGACGACACGAGGTTGAGAATGAAAAGGTTGCTCACAGCATATATGTCGGTCTTCGCGTGGCAACACTCTGATATGACTGGGGTTCCGCGAGACCTGGCGCAGCATTCTCTAAACACCTTCAAGTCTGTAGAGCCAATTGCTCAAAAGAAGAGAATCATGGGGGATGAAAAGGCGAGGGCCATGAATGAACAGGTTGAGGACCTATTGCGCGCAAACATCATCCGCCCGATACGATACCAGACATGGGTAGCCAATCCTGTGATGGTAAAGAAAAGTAACGGGTCATGGAGGATGTGCATTGACTTCAAGGACCTCAACAAAGCGTGCCCAAAGGATTGTTACCCCCTACCAAACATCGATGCAAAGGTGGACTCCGTGGCGCCATTCAAGCTAAAATGTTTCCTGGATGCCTACAAAGGCTATCACCAGATTCAAATGGCACCACAAGATGAGGACAAGACCGCATTTAGAACCGACAACGGTGTTTTTTGCTACACAAAAATGCCCTTTGGTTTGAAGAATGCGGGCGCCACCTACCAAAGACTTATGGATGCCGTTTTCAGCGAGCAAATCAGAAGAAACCTAGAAGTCTATGTGGATGATTTGGTGATCAAGAGCAGGGAGGAAAAGCAAATGCTCAAAGACATCGAAGAAACCCTTAGGCGCCTAAAGGAAGTTAACATGAAGCTCAATCCGAGCAAATGTACTTTCGGCGTACTAGAAGGAAAATTTCTAGGTGTAATGGTCACCAAGGATGGTTTCAAGGTGAACCCTGAGAAGGTGGAGGCCATCCTTGACATGCCCTCGCCATCCACCATGAAAGAAGTTCAGAAGCTGAATGGTAGATTGGTATCAATCAACAGGTTCCTAGCGAACCATGCAACCAAATCTACCCCATTTGTCAATACATTGAGAAACTGCTTAAAGAAAAGTCAGTTCAAATGGACTCCTGAGGCCGAGCAGGCTTTCAGTGAGATTAAAGAATGTTTGATAAATCTGCCCGCGCTCACAGCTCCTCTTCCTGGTGAAACTTTGACATTATATCTATCAGCAGGAGAGCGCGCCATCGGCGCAGTATTATTGGTGGATCGCAAGGGAATCCAAACGCCAATATACTATGTGAGTCGGGTGCTGACAGATCCTGAGACGCGCTACTCCATCATGGAAAAGTTAGTTTTATCACTAACACACGCGTCGCGCAAGCTTCATAGATATTTCAATGGTCATCCCATTGAAGTTCTGACTGGTTACAACATCCAGCAAGTCTTGCGGCGCCCCGCGCTCTCAGGAGCACGACAGTGTCAGGAGCGGATCCTTTGGCCACGCCAGAGCCGCTAGCAACGCCAGCATTCGCCGCGCCATCATCGCCGCCGCCAGCCCCCTCGCACTCGTCAAGTAATTTCTTTAGCGCGACGAGATCGGGCTGGTCAGCAAGCGCGGATATCTGCAAATCATAAGCAAAAATATGAGTACAAAGATACTTGGAAAATAAATCAAAGTAATCTCATTAAAGTTAAAATACCTGCGCAAGGATGGGAATGAGAGTATTCATATACTTCTCCCCCATAGCGGCCATGTCCGCGCAGGCAACGGAGCTCTGATAAGGGTACTCGGATGGGTTCTTCTTCAGCATGCCATATTCATAGCCATCCGTAAACCCTTCAGCTCGCCCCACCAAGCGCGCGGCAGCGTTGCAGTCCATCACAAGGGCCTGAAACTCGTCTGAGTATTTCATCGCAAAAGCGCAACGAGTCATGCCCTGTGAGATGAGCCAGTGGCGATCCTGCGCGAGGCCAGCAACAGACGTCTCGAGGGCAGGAACCTGAGAGTTTAATAACTCAACAGTTTCCTTAGTCTTTTTCAGTTCCTCTTTGTCGGACGCTGCTGCCGCCAAGATTTCTTCTTTTTCAGCCCGCGCAGCATCAAGTGCTTCCTGGCTAGACGCTGCCGTCGCCAAGGCTTCATCTTTATCGGCCTGCGCGGCCGCCAGCTCCCTCTTCAGGCGCGCAACCTCACTCTCCAGTGATGATTTTTCAGTGATAGACTGGACAAGAGCTTGGTCACGCGCCTCCGCCTCCAGCTCCAAGTCGCGCGCTCTGCGCGCGTACTTGGCCGCGTCCGCCTCCGCCGCCTGCAGCTTCTCCCGCGCCGCCTGAAGCTCATGCCCGCGCTTCACGAAGGCGCTGTTGGCACTGGCTCGGTTCTCACTGAGCTCTGCTTGGAGCTTCTCAGCTCTTTCGCGAGCATCAGAAAGATGCCAAGCAGACACCTTAGCCTATTGCTTGGCTTCCGCAAGAGCATCACGTACTTTAACGTAATCAGGGCGAAGCTCTTGGGAGGCAGCAATGAAGGCCGACCCAGCAAACATATGATCGTTGAGCAGGTCGTCGCGAGCGCGGTCCTCCTGGAACCTCCTTTCAGATGGAGGCACAGCATGAGCCCAGAATTCCGCACACACACCCATGGACTGAAAGGTGCTGTCTTCAGTAATATTCCATCTCGGGCGGTAAGTATGATCGGCTTCCTGCAAAAAACAAAGAAATTATCTAAGTCATCAAAACATTAAGATGGAAGTCCGCGCAGCGGAGCAAAAAAGAACCTATACCTGCGGAGATGAAGCAGAAAAGTCAGCGCCAGCCCCACGAGAAGGCTCCGCCGCGAAACCTGGTGGCGCTGCAGGGCTGGCGCGGGCGCCTTAGGAGTCTTCAGCATGAACCTCCTCATCCTCCTCTGAAATAGGCCTCTTCTCCTGCGACCTAGAGTCAAAATCAGTCTCGCGAGGAGGGCTGTGCGCAGGAGGAGGTGAGGGAGGTCTCGACGCCGCCAGGTCGGCGCGCAAAACGGCCTCCTGCTCCTTAGTAATCCCAATGAGGGGAGATTCATCGCTTGCAGGAGCAGGAGCGGAGCCAACGGCGCTGGCGCCGGCGCCAGGAGTGCCGCCAGAAGCTTGTACGCCAGCTACGGCTTCTATAAAAAAATCAACAACAACAAATGGTTCATGACTTGATCTAAAAGAAAGTCAGAAAAAAAAGAGCGCAATACGTACCTTGGCGCAACTCCGTTCGCGAAGCAAACATCGCCATGAAGTCTATTCTACCCTTCTTTGAGGGTAAAACAGGGGACTTCGAAGCGACCTCCGGCGCAGCCTCGGCATCTTGTTGCGCTGTCGCCGGCTCTACAAACATTTGAGTGAGCAAAGATTCATTAGTAATTCTATCAGAATCGCGCTCACAGAATCATAAAAGATAAGCAAAATATACCTGTCGAAGGCGCAATGCCACTTCCCTTTTCCGTAGCGCGAAGGGAGGAAGTAGCGCCACCATACCTCAAGTGGACAGGAGGTCTGCCCACTTTTTGAGGCAGGGAAGACAAGGAAACCTTGGTGGTAAACCCCTGGGTTTTCCCAAATCCCCCCGCCTGGGTAGGAGGATCCTAAACAACAGGGGCATCATCCTTCTTCTGTTTCTTACTGGCCCCTGCGCCAGTTTTCCCCTTAGCTTTACGCTTTAGTTGGGGCGGCTCCTCTTCCTCCTCCTCTTCCACGAGCTCCAGCTCGTAATTTTCAAGTGCATCTACAATACATGCAACAGAAGTGTTAGCCAAATTTGGTATTATAAAGGCAAATGCATAAGTACAAAGGCTTACCAGGCGTATCGCTGTCGAAGACAAATCCCAGATCAACAGGGATGAACATGTCATCAAAGCGATCAGGGAAACCAACCTCCCCAGCGCCGAGCGCGACGGAGCCACCCTCCATATGCTCATCATATGCGGCGTGGATATACTCCTTGGTGACTGCACAAAACAAGTCAAGTGATATCAGCAAAAAGAATTATATTCGCGTAGAAAAAAAAAGCAATGAGATAAACTTACACAACCCGTCGACTTGGATAACGGGCTCAAGCGCGCTGTCCGCCCACCTATTGCTCATACCAACCCCCACCAGCGCCTCCTCACAAATGTTCTTGGCGGGGGATGGTTCAGCGGTCAGCTTATTAACCCAGGCGCCAGTTGGGTTCTTGAGGACACCCACATCCGCAGGCGCAGAAGAAATCGAGCGCATGGTCATACGGATGGGGATCACACCAGCCCTTATATAAAAAAACCTCTCAGACCAGTCATGAAGGCTCTTGAATGAAACAGTGGAGCACTTCACCTTCTGACTGCGAGGAACGAAGGAGAACCAAGAATCTTGGATCTTGGGCTTATAAAAAAAATTGAAAGCGCCGAGGGGTGGGCTCCTCGCGCTGGGATTTGCACATGAACTCAAAGTGAGTCATGCGCACAAGTCCAAACGGATGGACTTGGGATATATGAATCCTGTAAAACCTAAGCACCGCACCCACAAACCTTGTCATCGGAAGACGAAGGTTGCAGTGGGTGAAAAAATGGCTATATAGGGATATATAGCCGGCAGGCGGGTCCGCCGCCGTTTGCCCGGCCGCAGGCAACATGCAGCCAAATACAGGGAGGAAACCCTGAGAGGCGATAAGGCTGTCAAGATCAGCCTGCCTCAATTTGCAGGGGATTTCATTCCACCTCTTCACGGCTTTGGTCCTCCCTACCTCCTCCGATGAGACCTCAGCAGCCTTCTTCCCCTTGCCGGTCTTCTTCAATGTAGACATTACTAATGATTTTCTATGGCAATGGATGGGGGAGATTGTGTTGTCTGAGCTATCAGACATACAACTGTGACAACGAACGAAGGTTGTTTCTGAATAACAGATATTTGGAAGCAGAACAAAGAGAATAGAATGAAAGAAAGAAAGAAAAGCTCAGAATAATAAACAAGAAGATGAAGGATAAAAAACTCTAAGGGCTGGCTTTTATAGGCCTAGGAAAGAGAAAACTGGGTGCTGATCGGACTTCACGCGCCCCCACTCGCAGGTCTAAGCCAACGCGAGCGCGACACGTGTCCCTGACAACTGTGTGAGGGGACACGAAAAGAAATAATACAGCTGTTACCAGAGTTCACGCGCCACCACTCGCAAGAACGGACCAATGCGAGCGCGACACGTGTTCCTGACACTCTGTGAGGGGACACGAAAGGCAACTGTAGCACCTCGAGCACACGAAAGGTCTGACACGTCTCCATCACTGACCCATGTCAGCAACAACCAACCACGTTCAGGGACGTTTCGTTTTCAACCAAAAGGATAGATCTTCGCGCAATGACGAGTAATAAGAAGAAAAAGACAAAACCCCTACTAAAAGAGCAAACTATTTAGTCTAACATCTATCTTACCTCGCTCGCGCGAGACAAGACACACATTAGACTGGGGGGGCTTGAAGAGGTATGTACCCGCCTCAACACCGAGCAAGGCGGGTCAACCCACAAGATACAGACAAGTGACTTGAAATCAAGACATTATGAAGGCACAAAGCCAAAACCTATGCGCATGGCGCATGTCACATATGCTCAGGCATCATATGCCCAGGCACCACACATGCTCAGGCATCATATGCCCAGGCACCACACATGCTCAGGCATCATATGCCCAGGCACCACAGATGCTCAGGCATCACATATGTTCACGCATATCACATATGCGCGTGGCGCATATCACATGCTCGTGCATATCACATCTGCGCATGAAACATCTGCGCGTGAGAATAAAGAGAAGACCTCGCGCATCCTCAGGATAGGCGCGTATCACACATGCACATAATCAACCTCGTCCTTATCCAAATCAGGATTAGTGCAACCTTGATTGTGCACGTCAGACAACCTTCCAGAAGGTATCTTTTTAAGGAATAAGAATATGCTGATGTTGACAGCTGCCAAATGAAAGGTGGACAACTCAGCATAACACATGTGCTACCACGTGATTACAACCAAGGAGAAAGCACCAGGTGTCCCAGAGGACACGTGGCGCAGAGCAATTGGAGGAGGCCAACAAGGCTGAGCCCAATCAGTGGAAACCCTAGCACTATAAATACAACATCAACTCCACAAGGAAAAGATCATCCAACAACACACAGTTACAGCCAGTAACATATTCAATCACATTCAATCATATTCAATTACATTCACTCACAGACAGTTACATCCAGTAACACAATTACACAGAGTATTCAGCTATTAAGCAATACTCTCCAGATTTCCTGACTCACATATTATTATCTTCTCCCACAAATACTTATTCTCACACCGGAGGGTTACCCCAAAGAGGACCCCTCTGTCCCTTTCTGAGGGGTAAGTTGACGGTGCTGTTTATTTTGTAGGTGAAAGAGCCTAGATCCAAGAAAACCATCGGTGAAGAAGCATAATCAAACCCGAGGAAAGTAGATCGTCCACCAGTGAGTCGATCCACGTCTCTTCACATATATCACTAGCATGTGCTATTACATAATTTGTAGTTTATACCTTTTTTTTAAATTTAAGCTGTGAATCGGTTTGAATTAACAAATATATATATATATATATACACACACACGGAAACATCATGAAAATATGTAATTAATGATCTTATAAAGTTAAAATATGTGAACGCGGTTGATTTAAATTTTGATATTATAAAGTTATGAATTTGTCATTGTTGCATGTTAAAACTGTTATGTTTTGATAAAAGTTTTATACAAGACCGTGCTGGCATGCGAGCATAATCCAATAGTTATACACTTTTTAGTCATTAACGAATATATAGTTAAGAACGGTAACAACTTTAAGGTCAAATGTGTTCATATTAAAACTATTAATAATGTTTGGATCGATATGATTTATAAAGTAAAAAACTATAAAATTATATAAAGCAACGTTGTTTTTAACATCCATTACACCTTTGTCCTTAAACGTACTTTTGGCAAATTTTCCCCTCCTATGACTTGAACCCTTAACCTCCCCTAGAAGCAAATCTTAGATGAAAACCTCCATGACCACCCAATATAGTTATATATAATTTCATGCTAAGTATTTAATTTTAAATTAAAATGGAAAACGCGTAAGATTCTCCACATAACGATTTTTTTAGCTCTTTGACTCAAAAAACAAATTAATTTTATTTATCAACAAATTTTTTTTTAGAAATCACTATTTCCACAACTATTAATATCCTTTTGTAAGAATAGTTTGTTCTTGATCTGGTTACTAGAATAGCGTCATTTTCAGCATCAGATTCTTTAATTAACGATAGTAATAATAATTGTTTTTATTAAAAACCATGGGTCTTGACAATTCCACCACTCACACCAACATATATTAGTATAAGTAATACAACGCGCTCTGCAATTAGGCCCTCTTTTCGATATGCACTTTTCTCTGCATACCTCTGGATAACATGGATTAAGTATCCACTGCTCTGCACAAAATTTCTCAATCACCGCTGTGTATCCTGATTAGTTAAGTATATGTTGAACAATTAAAAATAATTAATAAGTCATCACAAGTGCATATTAAAATGTTATAAGGTCATAAATAAAACACTAACTCTCTATATAAACGAAGTAATGTATAAATAGATTACCAGTAATTGCGAGTATGAGAAAAACTGCAACATAAATCTTTATGGGTGACATGCTTATTACTTGTTGGAAAATTTAAACTGCAACAAGGAGGTGATTCTTTATGTTTGTTTAAGCATTATATATTTATACTAGATTAAATGACCATGTGAAAAAATATATATTTTAATATTAAATAACAATAAATACATCATTTTAAAGTATTAAATGCGACATACACTTACATTCTAGTTAAACAAATAAAAATAATAATAAATTAAAAAAATCACAAATTGTCAATTTGAGGCAAACCCACTTGGTAGAGGCATATGCCTCTTAGAGAAGAGGTTTCAGGTTGAGCTCCGTCAAATACATAAATTATTGCTATGAAACAGAGTAGTAATTACATTTGCCGCTAGGAAAAAGAATCACAAATTATTTCAACTTGACTAGATGGAAAAATATATAAGTGATGTTCCTTTTCTAAAACATATGTATTTATATTGAAATAATATAGATGAGCATGTAATGTAGATATTTTATAATATTTAATTGCAATAATGTATTACATTAAGTAAAAATAAATGTGTTATTTATAGGTAATAAATGCGACGTTAACTAAAATTTTTGTATAACAAACAAAAATTGATTGACTAAAAAAATTGCAAATTTTCAAAATGTGGCTAGCCCACATGGAGAAAGAGCTTTGAGAAGTGGGGTCTACATCATTCCAAGGAGATACTTTGAGAAGAACATGTAGGAACATGATTCTCATTATGCTAAACATCATGTACGTTAACTCGTAATAATTAGGACCGATTCGTTTATATTTACTATACGACAAGATATAGCGGAAATATATCATAAGGCAGTCACAACACATTCACTCATAACATTCACTATATTGATATAACAATGAAGTACAAACTCAGATCAATCTATCAAAAACTGTTATGAAATCTAAACATGAAAGCCCTATATATAGACTATAGTGACAGCGTATAAGTTGTGGTCACCGTATAAGCTTATACGTGCGTATAAGCTTATACGCTTCCTGACTTATACGTTTCACTTTACAAACTTATAAATATTTACTAATCAGCCCTTTAAAATATAGAAATGACACATTTAGCCCACTAAACCTAGCATTAGATAAAAACGCTCTAACAAACTCCCCTTGGATAATGCTAAATCTTAATTACAAACAAAATTTCTAAAACTGATTTCGACTTACTAATGATATAGCAGACCTCGGTCGTATCAACTTGGAAATTTGGATATATCAAATTACCCATGAATGTTTTTGCAGCACCCTAGGCACCTGAAGATCCAGTCTGCTGACCTTGGTTGAATCTATAATAATGATGGTGAATAAAATTTTTACGAAAACACCATCATAGATTCAAATCATCTATCCAAGATACAGACAAATGATATTATGGGAAATAATCCACCCACTTGCGGATATTAGACTTGAACAAAAATCTTGTAATATTCCTTTCGTCCTTTCCTTTTAAATCCATGACCAAATCATCACCTCATCATCTTCCATTTCATCCTTATATGCATCAACTATCTTCATCTGCAAAAACAAACTCAACAAAGTTAAAAAAAAATATGATCGATAAAAACTGTTATTTCAAACTGTTTACCTAAAACAATAACAGTCCAACTCGCAAAAGACTCATTTCAAGAATATCATACATATGCAGTGTAAAAACAGAAACAAGCAGTCATACCTTGATAGTTACAACCTAGAGAGAATAGTTGAAATAATACACGAAACAGATATGAACTAATTTGTGTGCAGGTGTTTAAGTACAAAAATATATAAAGGCAGACTTATTAATACTAAACCAACCGGTTTGTCGGTCAGCATTGAAACATGTGCAAACAGTATCCCACTAGAACATTCCATCAATATAATATTCCATTCAGCGTATAACGTCCACAAAACGTATAAGTTCATTTTCACGTATAACCTCATCAGCGTGTAAGATCAACAACCGTATAAGCATATGAATGGTTAAGATTATCAATGGATAAGTATGTTGATCTTATACGCCGTTTAAGTTCATTACACTTGTACGTTTCAATCTAGATCAAACCAAAATTGAATAATCCAGACAACAACAGACATAATATTATAGACAATCAGGTTCGAAATTACATCGTGAACCACAAACAAAGAAAACCCCTATGAAAATAATTACAATTAAGTCCGATTAAAATCGATATAAAGAAATCACTGTTCATCACAAAAAACCCCTCTTAGATATGTCAAATAAGCCTGAAATTATACCTTGAATGATAATTGTAGTGTGCGAATCAACTACAAGTACAATGAAAAATCAATAGCACACATATATACGGATAAATGATTTGAACATCTAACCAGCGTGTAAGTCTCAAAGTGTATACATTTGAAAATAATGAGAACTGAACATAACAAGCTTATATATAACACATTTATACGGCCGTATAAGCTTTTGACTTAAACGCCCGTATAATTCAAACAACTTATATGCCTGTATAAGTTTCTCAATTTGATTATGATCCGTCTCACGTTCTTTCACCAACAAATTTCACACATACGATCCCGGTCAAGTCCAAACAAATGATCTTGATGAATCTTTTGAAAATTTTGAACCAATTTTGCTTTTTGATTTTTAAAAACAAACATTTTCACATAATTTTGAATTTAATCAAGTCCAAGTTAATGACCTCGATCAATACTTTAAAGCATTTAAATCCCATTATTGAATAATTTTGTCAGAAAGCAACCTCTCGATTCCGATTCTTGGATATCCATACCCGAATCACCTTTCACCAAAGTCGAAAATAACTCAGAAAAGTAAAATCCTTTTAGTTAAAAATGAAATCAAGACAAATATATAAAACTAAGAACAAATACTAAATAAACACATATTTTTGTAAGTTAAGTAAGGAATCATAATGATCAATCCGTTCTTCCATCATGATTCAGAGACATCATTGATATGATTAGGGTTCAATTATGCACATAATATTAGAACATGATCAGTTTCTAATCTTGATTCTGGATTAATTTGATTTTTTCATGTCACCCCAAATTGACTTAAACTTTAGAACCAGTAGATTTAAACTATTTAAAAATTGAACTTTTTGGCAATCATGGCAACGGTTTTCCACAACAAGGCATACCCCCGTTATCAAGGTAACACACCAAGCTTCCTTTGCCAAGGATGAGTATGCACGATTTCATCTGTAGGCTTACATACATTGTATTCCCTTTGGGTCCGTTTCTTAATGGTATTAAGACACGTGCAAGGGAGGAATAATGTATGACTAACATTTTTGACCAAGTCAGTAGTGAAATTTTGTATATTTATACATAGCGATCAAGTTTAGTGACTTGTTGTGACATCTGCCCTGATCCGACCCGACCCAGGTACCCGTTTCTCTGACCCGATCTCTTTCTTTTATTATTTAATATTTATACTTATATTTTACTTTTAATAATAATAATATACTTTTCCTTCCCGCCTCTCTCTCTCTCTCTCTCTTTCTTTCCGCCGTCCCCTCCCTCTTCCTTCTCTCTTTCCGCCTTCTTTTCCCTCTTGTCGCCGTCCCGCCCTTAAGCCTTGTTTCCCTCAACTCTTTGCTTGTCCTTTGGTTCTTCCCGCCTAAGGATGTCTGCAGCTCCACGCGCCAGACTCCTTACATGGAAGCCTGCGTGAAGACATCTTGTTCCTGCGATGCGTGAAGAGAACTCTTCTCGCAGCGCGCTAAGAATGCATGTTCTTCCCGCAATGCGCTAAGAATGTATGTTCTTCCCGCGATGCGCTTAGAATTCCAGGTTCTTCACGCAGCGCGCTAAGGAATTGTGATTCTTCCCGCAGCACGCTAAGGATTGTTGTGCCAGCCTTCGCGCTCGCGCACTCAGCCTTCTCGCGCTTGACCCTTTAGTCTAGTCCTGTTTTATCCAGCCTGTATGCTTTTGTGTTGCCTTTTCTTCTGAGCTGTTGACCTAACCTATCTAATGTCTGAATAGTTACTTTCGGCGCAGCATGCGTACCAACCCCATTGGTTGGTAGAAAAAGTGACTGACATTATCTTTTGAGATCTGCTTTTGCCATGCTTGACCAGTACCTTTATCTGATCCGCCCATGCTTTTTACTGTTCCCTGACAGCTTTATCTTGCCCCCTGCAGCTGCCATATCTTTTGATATCTTTACTTTTCAGAACTTTTTACCGTTGATATCTTTTCTTTTACTTTTTGAGATCTTTTCCCCTTTTTCTAGGGTTTGTGTCTCCTAGGGTTTTCCTATAAATAATAATAATATTTTCATAACACATCACACACAAACACTTAATCTCTCCTGTTCTCTTGCTCCTTGCTCTCTCTGCCGTCTTCCTCTCCTGCCTCCGTCTTCCTCCCTGTTCTTCCCTGCTTTTCCGGTAATATATATATATTATATATAATAATTTACTTATTAATTATGCTAACTTATAATCAAGACTTAAAACAGATCATTAAAACAATAATCTTATTTATAGGTTAACTTGTGCTTGTTTAAAGTTGGTTCTTGCTTTATCTTACACCGCATCGTTTATCAAGTGAGTTATCTCGTATCTAATCCCTTTTTATTTTAAATGCTTTGGGATGTTCATGTGTTCATACAAAACTTGAGTCTTAAACTGTTTATGAACTTTAGTCGCGCAGTATCCCATGTGTTGAGGACGTAGACTTGGCTGTTTATTTGTATGTGTGGATCATTAACCGTCTTGTCGGTCTATTCCGCAGTTTTCATGGTACCATTAGATGAACACGGGAGAACATTCGTTTATGATTTTCTCTTTTGTTACACTTGCACAGTTAGTCTTGTTTGTGAGCTCAATTGTGAGCACTGGCAGTCTTGTCTCTTAGAGTTGGTCCCGATCAGATTACACCCTTGTTGAAAACCAGACATACACATGTTGCGCGCAGATTTATTGTTATCTATGTATTGTATTAAACTTGATTTCTCACCAACACGCAAGTGTTTGACGTTTATTTTAACACATGTTCAGGTTTGCAGTAGCTGTTTTGGAGCTTGTGGACACGTAGGACGTTTTTACTTTTGGACCTAGAATTAAAATGTATCAAGACAAGTTAATGTTGTTTGAATGTTATAATTTATAATATATTGATTTATGTTTGATTTATGTTCTTTATTTTCCCCGCTGCGCGTGCGCGATAAAATGTGTATTAATAAATATTGACACCAATAGTGTCGCGAGTAATGAAGCAATATGTGGCGCCCCGATGTATAATCCGCCTTTGGTCGGGGTGTTACAGATTGGTATCAGAGCTCGTTGACTTTAGGATAGGTGGTTAGACGTAACGGCCTAGAATACCTAAGAGTCCCTTCTCGCGCATGAGAGAAATCTCATGTTTGCGCGCTTATTGTTAATTACTCGTTATTTATGAATATGCTCGCGCTTGCGCAGTATATGGTTTTATGTTTTATTCCGCGATATTTCGATTTTTGTGAATTTCGATTTTTATTGATTTTACTTACATATTCGTTTGTTGGGATTGAAAATCCGAAAAGTCATGGTGATACATGAATAGTTGATTTTCAATTTCCATTTACGATTATGTTCTGAGGTTGGAGACTTGAAAAGTCATGGTGATACATGAATTGTCAACCCCCAATACTCATTTTCTTGTATATTTTATATTGAAGATTGGAAAGTCATGGTGATACATGAATCGTCAATCTCCAATACTCGTTTACTCGTATATTTTAAATTGGGAATTCGGAAAGTCATGGTGATACATGAATTGTCGATTTCTGATTCGAATTTGTTACCTTTATTAAGTCTGCATTTAGGGTCATTTAATCTACTTTAACTTTTGATAGCATCTAACTCCGTGAAACCAAGCTTTATAAAGTTATACTTTGCGATAAAACCAAGATATTAACTAAAATTAAAACTTTTATAGAATGCCTCCGCTATCTCGCCGATTTCAGAGAAGAGAAGCCTCGCGCATGCGTAGACAGCAACGTTCCCAGGAAATGGCCGCCGCAATAGCCCAAGCTTTGAGCCAAAACAATACCAACACCTCGAGTTATAACATTAAGTCCTTTAATGCGGGTAACCCTCCGAAGTTCACAGGTCTTGAAGGAGCCACCGTGATGCTCCAATGGCTTGAGAAGATTGAAAACACTTTCCTCCATACCCAATGCCCCTCAGAAAGACGAACCCTATATGCTTCCAGTGTCCTGGAATCCAGAGCGCTTACATGGTGGAATGGAGTAGCTCATGCGCGTGGCGCAGAGGCTGCTTCTAGCATGACATGGGAGGAATTCAAGGAAATTCTTACGCGAGAATTCTGCCCTCCCAACGAAGTTAAGCGCCTGGAGGAAGAATTTTGGAACTTGAAGCAATACAGCGGTGAAGCGCGCGAGTACGCGACGCGCTTCCATGAACTAAGCCTGCTTGTCCCTCACCTTGTTACCCCTCCCCGCCGAGCCATCGAGAAATTCCTTGGGGGTCTCCCCATGGAAATTCAAGATTCTGTATGGGCCAGAAACCCAGTTACCCTCTCTGACGCCATCGAGTTGGCCGCTGTGCTTAGCGACAACCATGTCAGAGCAGGAACCCTGTTCCTGCGGGGAACTGAGAAGACCAAAACCACCAAAACTGTCCCTGAACCCGCAGAAACCAAACCTGAACCCTCAAACCATAACAACCTCAAGCGCAGACGCAAGGCCTATGCGCTTACCAACCCGCCCATTGTCCAGCAACCCGTTTACCAACCCCCAGTTTACGCGCCTAACCCTCTGTCAGCCTACCCAACTCCCCCTGTAGTTCACAACTATGCCCTAACCAATCCAGCACTCCCTGCCCCGCCAACTAAGAAACCTTACACAGGAAACCATCCCTTTTGCCCAACCTGTAGATTTCACCACCCAACCCAAACCCCGTGTCGACTTTGTACCCGATGTGGCCGTACTGGTCACACTGCTGAAAACTGTAGAGTCCTTCCCGCCAATCCAATTGCGCCAACACCACCAGTCTACCCGCAGAACCCACAATCAATCTACCAAAACCCACGACCCAGATCGTGCTTTAACTGCGGTGATCCCAGTCATTTCCGGAACGCGTGCCCAAGACTACAAGTTCAGATTACGCAAGCGAATCCGGTGAACCAGATTTCGAACCAAGTGACGCGTGGACGAGCTTTTAACATAACCGCGCACCAAGCGCAAGCGAATAATGACGTAGTTAATGGTACATTTTTACTTAACGGATTTTATGCTTCTGTACTTTTTGATACTGGCGCCGATCGAAGCTTTATCTCTCGCGCCTTCGAGCAGAAGCTTGCGCGACCGCGCAACGATTTAAAAGAAGATTTTTCAGTTGAATTGGCTAACGGTGAAACTGTTTTAATAAACTCAGTGATTAAAGATTGTACGCTTAACCTTAACGAAAACGATTTTCTGATCGACCTCATCCCCATGCCTCTTGGAAGCTTTGATGTTATTATTGGTATGGACTGGCTCTCGCATAATCGCGCCGAAGTTATTTGCGCCAAGAAATTGATTCGCATACCTCGAGAAAATGGTGATCTTCATATTTACGGCGAAAAACCCTCCAGTGGTCTTAAACTTATGTCTTGCGCCGAAGCCCAAAGACTCATGCGGAAGAAGTGTATTGCATTTCTAGCCCATGTGGTTAAACCCGATGAAGGAAAGAAGCTTCGCGATATCCCTGTTGTGCGTGATTTCCCTGAAGTTTTTCCTGATGATCTTCCTGGTATCCCTCCCGCTCGTGAAGTCGAGTTCCGTATTGATCTTGTCCCTGGTGCTTCCCCCGTAGCTAAATCTCCTTACCGTCTTGCACCCGCTGAGATGCAAGAATTGGCCAGCCAACTTCAAGAGTTGACTGCTAAAGGATTCATTCGCCCTAGCTCTTCGCCCTGGGGTGCTCCGGTGTTGTTCGTTAAAAAGAAAGATGGATCGTTTCGCATGTGTATTGATTACCGCGAGTTGAACAAACTCACCATTAAAAACCGGTATCCCTTACCGCGTATTGACGACCTCTTTGATCAACTCCAAGGTGCCTCTTGTTTCTCGAAGATTGATCTCCGCTCTGGCTATCATCAGTTGCGCATCCGCGATGAAGATGTTCCGAAAACTGCTTTTCGAACTCGTTATGGCCATTTTGAATTCTTGGTCATGTCCTTCGGTCTAACCAACGCACCCGCCGTTTTCATGGATCTTATGAATCGGGTGTGTAGGCCTTTCTTGGATAAATTCGTGATCGTGTTTATCGATGATGTTCTGGTGTATTCTAAGACCAAGGCCGAGCATGAGCAACATCTTCGGTTAGTGTTGCAGAAGCTTCGAACCGAGCAGCTCTATGCTAAGCTTTCCAAGTGTGAATTCTGGTCTGATGAAGTACAGTTTCTTGGTCATGTTGTAAACAAGATGGGTATTCATGTCGACCCATCCAAGATTGAAGCAATCAAGAACTGGATTACGCCATCCTCTCCTTCTGAGATCCGTTCCTTTCTAGGCTTAGCTGGTTATTACCGGCGCTTTATTTCGAACTTCTCGAAGATCGCTTTGCCTTTAACAGCTCTGACGCACAAAGGTAAACCGTATATTTGGGGCTCGAAGCAAGAAGAAGCCTTTCTAACGCTCAAGCGTTTGTTGTGTGAAGCTCCTGTTCTTGCGCTACCCGAGGGTAATGATGATTTTGTCGTGTATTGCGATGCATCCAACCAAGGTCTCGGTTGTGTTCTTATGCAAAGAGGCAAGGTTATCGCTTACGCATCAAGGCAACTTAAGATTCACGAAAAGAATTATACAACTCACGATCTCGAACTTGGTGCAGTTGTTTTTGCCTTGAAGATCTGGAGACACTACCTTTATGGTACTAAGTGTATCCTCTACACTGACCATAAAAGCCTTCAGCATATCTTTGATCAAAAGGAACTTAACATGAGGCAACGCCGATGGAACGAACTCATCAGCGATTACGATTGTGAGATCCGGTATCATCCTGGTAAGGCTAATGTGGTAGCCGATGCGCTCAGCCGAAAACCCTGCCAACTTAACTGTATCTTGCCACGCACCCAGCTTCACTTCGCGCCGATTCAAAGCAACCTTGAATCGCGTATTCGTGACGCGCAGCGCGCATCCATCAGTAATGGTAACCTTCGCGCCGAGTTAGCGTGTGGCGCGGAAGCACTCTTTGTCCCTAATCTGAGTGGAATTCTCTGCTATCTTAATCGCATCTGGATCCCCTTTGATGAGAATCTTCGCGCTGATATCCTGAGTGAAGCACACAAATCTCGGTATTCTATTCATCCTGGCACTGATAAGATGTACAAGGATTTGCGCATTACTTATTGGTGGCCCGGTATGAAGAAGGATATTGCTGTGTTCGTAGCTAAATGTCTGACTTGTTCTAAAGTAAAAGCTGAACACCAACGCCCATCTGGTTTGCTCGAACAACCAGAAATTCCTACGTGGAAATGGGAATGTGTAGCGATGGACTTTATTACCAAGTTACCTTTGACAGCAAGCAAACATGATAGCATTTGGGTAATAGTGGATCGATTGACTAAGTCTGCTCACTTTCTGCCCATTCGTGAAAACTACCGTGTTGAGCATCTCGCGCAGCTTTATGTCAAGGAAATTGTCTGCCGCCATGGTACTCCTTTGAGCATCATATCCGATCGCGATGGCCGTTTTATATCTCGCTTTTGGAAATCTCTCCAATCTGCGCTAGGAACTCGCTTGGACATGAGTACTGCATATCATCCTCAGACTGACGGACAGTCTGAGCGAACTATTCAAACTCTTGAGGATATGCTCCGATCTTGTGTTCTTGATTTTGGAGGTAATTGGGATTCACACCTGCCTTTGATCGAGTTTTCTTATAACAACAGCTATCATTCCAGTATCGGTATGGCCCCATTTGAAGCACTTTACGGTCGTAAATGCCGCTCCCCGATTTGTTGGAGCGAAGTGGGTGAAACTCAAATCACAGGACCCGAACTTGTTCAAGAGACAACCGATAAAATCGCCAAGATCCGTGATCATCTGCTGACTGCCAGAAGCCGACAGAAGAGTTACGCAGATCGTAGGCGAAAGCCTCTCGAATTTCAAGTTGGTGATCTTGTTCTCCTCAAAGTGTCGCCTTGGAAAGGTGTTGTCCGCTTTGGGAAGAAGGGTAAGCTTGCTCCTCGTTATGTTGGTCCATTCAAGATTCTCGCGCGTGTGGGAAAAGTTGCCTACAGACTTGACCTGCCGCCCGCGCTCAGTAATGTGCATCCAACGTTCAATGTATCCAATCTCAAGAAGTGTTTAGCTGACGAGAACCTTCACATTACACTCGATGAAGTTCAAGTTGATGAATCTATGCATTTCGTTGAGAAGCCTGTTGAGATTATGGATCGCGAGGTTAAGCAAACCAAGCGCAGTCGTATCCCTATCGTGAAAGTTCGTTGGGAGTCCAAGCGCGGAGCCGAGTTTACATGGGAAAGGGAAGATCAAATGAAGATCATGTACCCGCACCTGTTCTCTGCGCAACCTACTTCGAGATAAATTTCGGGACGAAATTTCTTAAAGTAGGGGAGACTGTGACATCTGCCCTGATCCGACCCGACCCAGGTACCCGTTTCTCTGACCCGATCTCTTTCTTTTATTATTTAATATTTATACTTATATTTTACTTTTAATAATAATAATATACTTTTCCTTCCCGCCTCTCTCTCTCTCTCTCTCTTTCTTTCCGCCGTCCCCTCCCTCTTCCTTCTCTCTTTCCGCCTTCTTTTCCCTCTTGTCGCCGTCCCGCCCTTAAGCCTTGTTTCCCTCAACTCTTTGCTTGTCCTTTGGTTCTTCCCGCCTAAGGATGTCTGCAGCTCCACGCGCCAGACTCCTTACATGGAAGCCTGCGTGAAGACATCTTGTTCCTGCGATGCGTGAAGAGAACTCTTCTCGCAGCGCGCTAAGAATGCATGTTCTTCCCGCAATGCGCTAAGAATGTATGTTCTTCCCGCGATGCGCTTAGAATTCCAGGTTCTTCACGCAGCGCGCTAAGGAATTGTGATTCTTCCCGCAGCACGCTAAGGATTGTTGTGCCAGCCTTCGCGCTCGCGCACTCAGCCTTCTCGCGCTTGACCCTTTAGTCTAGTCCTGTTTTATCCAGCCTGTATGCTTTTGTGTTGCCTTTTCTTCTGAGCTGTTGACCTAACCTATCTAATGTCTGAATAGTTACTTTCGGCGCAGCATGCGTACCAACCCCATTGGTTGGTAGAAAAAGTGACTGACATTATCTTTTGAGATCTGCTTTTGCCATGCTTGACCAGTACCTTTATCTGATCCGCCCATGCTTTTTACTGTTCCCTGACAGCTTTATCTTGCCCCCTGCAGCTGCCATATCTTTTGATATCTTTACTTTTCAGAACTTTTTACCGTTGATATCTTTTCTTTTACTTTTTGAGATCTTTTCCCCTTTTTCTAGGGTTTGTGTCTCCTAGGGTTTTCCTATAAATAATAATAATATTTTCATAACACATCACACACAAACACTTAATCTCTCCTGTTCTCTTGCTCCTTGCTCTCTCTGCCGTCTTCCTCTCCTGCCTCCGTCTTCCTCCCTGTTCTTCCCTGCTTTTCCGGTAATATATATATATTATATATAATAATTTACTTATTAATTATGCTAACTTATAATCAAGACTTAAAACAGATCATTAAAACAATAATCTTATTTATAGGTTAACTTGTGCTTGTTTAAAGTTGGTTCTTGCTTTATCTTACACCGCATCGTTTATCAAGTGAGTTATCTCGTATCTAATCCCTTTTTATTTTAAATGCTTTGGGATGTTCATGTGTTCATACAAAACTTGAGTCTTAAACTGTTTATGAACTTTAGTCGCGCAGTATCCCATGTGTTGAGGACGTAGACTTGGCTGTTTATTTGTATGTGTGGATCATTAACCGTCTTGTCGGTCTATTCCGCAGTTTTCATGGTACCATTAGATGAACACGGGAGAACATTCGTTTATGATTTTCTCTTTTGTTACACTTGCACAGTTAGTCTTGTTTGTGAGCTCAATTGTGAGCACTGGCAGTCTTGTCTCTTAGAGTTGGTCCCGATCAGATTACACCCTTGTTGAAAACCAGACATACACATGTTGCGCGCAGATTTATTGTTATCTATGTATTGTATTAAACTTGATTTCTCACCAACACGCAAGTGTTTGACGTTTATTTTAACACATGTTCAGGTTTGCAGTAGCTGTTTTGGAGCTTGTGGACACGTAGGACGTTTTTACTTTTGGACCTAGAATTAAAATGTATCAAGACAAGTTAATGTTGTTTGAATGTTATAATTTATAATATATTGATTTATGTTTGATTTATGTTCTTTATTTTCCCCGCTGCGCGTGCGCGATAAAATGTGTATTAATAAATATTGACACCAATAGTGTCGCGAGTAATGAAGCAATATGTGGCGCCCCGATGTATAATCCGCCTTTGGTCGGGGTGTTACACTTGTCAAGGGTTCGCTCGCTTGAGCTAGATTTAAAATATTCTTTCGAATACCAAAAAACCTAATGCATCCCATCAATACAGGATTGAAGGTTATAAAACCATGCACCATTGAAATGTAGACCGCGTACCAGACGCTTAAAATGCTTTATTAGCACTTTATTTTTGAAATCTAGTGAAACATAAGGCTTGAGTATGACAGGCTATTACTTTCTGCCTTCATTACCAAGACTTTTGCTAGTTACTAACCCATCTTTCAACATGACAATTTATGTTTATATCACTTATTCCCTTACTTGTTTGTTCAAAATCCTGCACATACACCGAACATCAAGCAATAGACTTTTATTCTTCAATTTACCAGATTTGGAAGAAGACAATCAATGTACTATCATTTTCCTTTTAAGCTTCAAAACTCATTTAGAGGAGCAATTTTCTATTGTTTTTGAATTTTTCACATTGTTTAATGTTTTTGGCTTTTATGAGTTTTTCAAATGTTTTTGAATTATACCAAACGCCCCAGTTATTTCCATTTTCAGGTAAATGGCTCTCCCGAATATTCACAAGTAAATATCTGGCTCTCCCGAATATTCACAAGTAAATATCAGGACCAAATATATACAAGTATATGTCATTTAAATGTGAGTAACTGACATAATTTTCAGCGAAAAGTTATATCTGAATATTTTTGGTTTTTCTCTATACAAATTGAAATCACAATATTTTTGTATTTTTCCCAAACCATTTCTCCCCCTAAAATCAAAAACCATTTAAAATTTTTACAAAGAAAATTTGACTCGGTGAATGGTTACTCAAATGTCGGAATCCATAACCTCGGTATCACTCACTTTCCCACCGCCCATAGACTTTATACCATTAAGCCTAACAAATACAAAAATCCGTTTTTATCGAAAGCTTTAGTAAAAAGATCTATTTTCTGCTCTTCGGTGTGAATTTTGTCTACGGTAATCAACTTCTTCTCGTAAGAATCACAGATGAAGTGATACTGTATATCAATATGATTTGTTTTTGAGTGAGTTACCAGGTTTTTAGTTATGGAAATGGCAGCAATATTATCTAAAAAGTAGGAGTAGTAAGAAAATTCAAACCGTAGTCACGCATTTGTTGGTGTATCCACAAAACCTTGGAATAGCAGCTAGAAGCAGCTACATATTCGGCTTCATAGGTGGATAGCGACACAGTCGTCTGCTTCTTACACTGTCATATCACCAACCTGCTACCAAAGAATTGACAGCCGATGGTGGTAGATTTGGCGTTCAGCTTGCAGCTACCGTAATCCGAATCCGAAAAAGCTCTCAGCTCAAATACATCGTCTCGAGGATACCAAAGACCGACCTGTGGATTCCCCTTATGATACCGAAGTATCCTGTTCACCAACGTTAGGTGAGAGACCCTTAGACTGGATTGATATCGGGCACAAAGACATGTCGGATACATGATGTCTGGCCTAGAAGTAGTAAGATGCATGAGGTAACCAATCATAGAACGATAGAGTGTTTCATCGACCTTCTCCCAGGTCGGATCAGGACCAATTCCATGATTAACCAGAATAGGAGTGCTACTCGGCGATGAGTCAGCCATGTTGAATTTTTCAATGATATCATTGACATATTTTGTCTGTTGAATAAAGATCCCATCAGACTCAAAATAAAAGAAGAATGGAAAAAACAAAAATTTGAAAATACTTTAGTTATTTTTAATTAAAATTAATTCTTTAATAGATTTTAAGTTTTCTCTAAGGAGGAGTTTCTTTTAATCCTTCCTCTACGTGTGTGTGTGTGTGTGTAGAGAGAGAGAGAGAGATGTGATAAAGAAAGAACTATAGAATTAATAAAAAACTCTCGAAAACTTAGCTAAAAAATATAAATAAAATTTTCATGTATCGTTCTTATATGTTGTTATTCCTTACCAAAATTTATAGGAAAATAAATATATATAAAAAATGTTAATCGCGATATTACATTTATGCAATATTATTGTATCGCATATATCTAATATTGTTATATTATATGTGTGTGTAATAGTGTTATATTATATATATATATATATATATATTTGTGTGTGTGTGTTATATTGCTGTATTATATCTAACAGTGTTATGTTACACATGTGTAATATGTCAAATATCACGATCATTTTTACCTTTTTAAATAATAAAAGAAATAAGAAAACAAAAAATTTTTCTTGTTTGGTTCATATTTATATTTGAATTCAAGGTCTAAAGTATTGGGCCTTATCCAATTGATTATCTCCAAAAGGATGTGGCCTATCGTGAGTGGTCATAGCAAAATATGGATTAGGGTTACACAGACTTTCTATATAAATGAATGAAAATCGATTACCAGCATAATAGTTAATTCGCCGCACACTTCCCATCCCGATGCCCCTACCAAAAACGATCTATCTTATTCAGAGATCAATGTAAGCACTTTTAATTATGATTTATCAAATCTTATTTTCATTCTTTACATGTTTCAAAATCATGGCTTGTTTTCAAAATTATGAATTGAGGAATTTTTAGTATATTTATGGATAATATACACTTGTTTGATTTATGCCACATATTTTTTTCATGTCTGAGAAATAAAGTAAATAGACGTCAGATTTTCTTAAGCATTTTGAGAATTTTGTTTCACTACAACCATGTTATGATATATATCGCAAACAAATGAAGAATAATTTGTAATGGCAACATATTTTCTGATTCCATACTTGGTATGTTTAAAGCATTGGGGATTTAATGTTTTCGGCTTGTTTTTGTCCATTTTGGATGTTAAGTTTGATGTTGCGCATCTCACAATACAGTTAGATTTCGATAATCAATTAGGAGGGCTCTATAACATGTTGATTGTTTATAACATCTCGATGGTTATCACTCCGAAAGGTAACAACATTAATGACTTTATTTTTAGGTCTCATAATTAACAACCAACTTTGTTAAAGGGCACTCAAACTCAATGAATTTTGGTACTTTTTTTTATTATGGCAGGTAATCGTGAGAAAAAATATGTTGATCCGGTCAGATTTCATTTCGTTGGACAAAACAAGAAGACGAATTGGCCGTTTATCAGCCATATCAGACAATCAATATCATGCAAGACACGATGGTGTAACCAGCTCTCACTATGAGTGGACCACCATGATTTCACACCCGAAGAGGACTACATGCATTCCATGAAAGGAAGCCATTGCGCTATGATTCGTCTTTTGACTGGCCGGACCGAAAACGCTGTTAGAAACCACTTGAACTATACTTTGAAGAAGGTGACGGAAGAAGGTGATGAAAGAGATTAAAGTTTTGTCTTCAATTTTAGTTTAATGAATTGTAAAAAAACATAACTGTAATAATATTAATTATAACAATAAATAAACATTAGCAGTTAAAATTAATAAATATTCTTACCGGTTACTATATGAAGTTTGTTGGTTTTACACATATACTTCATTGAATTGAACAACATTTTTGTGTTTAATGTTGAAATGAGAAATAAAAAAACAAATCAATTGTACGTCAAAGAATAGATGATTAAATAAAAAATTAAATATAAATCTCATAATAAATACTTTCAAAGACAAATATGAGAATGGTGTAGTGGGCTTCCATTTTGATGGGCTTAGGTTGTAATGATTTAAGACTAGATAGACTACTCTAAAATACGTTATATGAAAAGTGACTAATCAAGATATTAGTTGATTAATTATATGCCTTAGGTCTTAGGCTTGTGGATAAGGTAGTCGGCGTTATATGCCCACGTTTTGGTGGATAATGCCGGGGGCACACCGCCCTCACCCACCCCCCCCCCCCCCCCGCCCCGACGTATTGGGGTATTTTTTTTCGCGGCGTTTTATACATAAGGCGGCTTGTGGCTCCAATTTCAAAAATATATCCGTTGAGGATATATCCGCTGGAATAAAAAAAATCTTTTTTAAATATTAACACAAATATACTATAAAAACAAACCCAAACCTCAATTTTTTTACACAATTCTACTACTTCTCTATCACATAATTTTTACAACTACTATCAAAATGTTTCCGTATAACAACCAAAATGTTCTCGGTTTCGGTCAATTCGCCCGACCAGGCAACGCAAACAACCCCGACTCGAATAATCCACAACCGAACTCATCTACTGTCCCGATGCCAACAATCACCGTCCCTCAATCCCCGTATCCGTTCGAAGCGCATATGGCCGCATACATGCAATATATTAGTTCCGGAGCCCCTATCCCAAATACGGTGCCCGGTTTCCAAAACCCAACCACAAACATGATGGCTGGTTCGGGTTCCCAACTCGACGACGAAACGGTGCAGGAGACACAAATCAACCCGGAGCCACAACCCGTTCTAGAGACTCGCGGTAGTTCGAGCAAACACGGAAGTCCGAGAAAACACATAAAGAAACCCTCCAGTGAAGCTCGGGCTAAAAAGAACACTATATTGTGGACTATCGACGAGTGTGAACTATGTACTCATGCTTGGTGCGCGATATCGGAAGATCCCGAGTGTGGTAGGTTTTTAAAAAACATATCTTTTAATTTATTAGAATAAACATTGAACTTGTAATGTTTTTATTTTTTTAGCGAACTTTAAAGCATCAGACGTATTTTGGAACAAAATTAAAGAGTTTTTCCACGAACTTGACGGGGACTCACGTCGAGAAAAAGATTCCTTACTGTCGAAATGGAACGATATAAACACCAAATTCACGACTTTCCATATGGTTCACTCTCAAATGACTCGAACGTAGAGTAGCGGTGTCTCTGACGCGGAAATCATGGAAAGGGCGTTGAAAGAGTATCAACATAAGGTCTCGGGGACTTTCAATGACTTTAGCATTTGGAAAGAACAACTGAGGTTTCACCCAAAATGGCGCTCGATTATGGAGGCTGACAAAGTGGTCAGCCTAAAAAAGGTCTAAAAAATCGTCTTCAGTTGATCCAGAAACGCCCCATTCCGATGCTCGAGGCTTCAAATTAAGCGATAAACGTTGTGCCTGTTGCACTTGATTACACGAAAACATAAAGATTATTGTCTCTAAATTCCACCGAAAGGATTTCCACCATCGAATGGCCCGGGTGGAGGAAAGTACGTGAAACGGAGGACTTGAAACTGAAGTTGTTCGTTGATGTCCCGTAGTTCCATTTTCATGCTTTCCACCGACTCGGTGAGTTGGATGAGGCGCATCTCTACAAGGAGATTCCTTTATGTGAGTTCTTTAACGAGCTCTTGAAATTTCATGAGTAGCTCGGTTTTGGAAATATGTAGGGTTTCGTTTCTCGGTTGGCGAGGGCGGGAATTTCGTCATTCATCTCAGCAGGCATATTGATTTCTCAGGGGAGAGTGTTTGTTTATGGTTTGGTGCAAGAAATGCATTGGCAAGAGGTGCAATTTATAGCCAACCAGTTGTCAGGCATAGCCTCGTGCTTCTAGGAACACGGCCCCATGCTTTTGGTCTGACAATTCTGTTACAAACCAGTATGACTGAAGTTTTTGCAGCGAAGATTCCTACCCGCACTTGGTGGCACGGGACCGTGCCCTTAGAGGCACACCCCCGTGTTTGAGACACTAATATATATATATATATATACGTAAAATATATACAAGGCCTAATTTAAGAAGGGTCTTGGCCAGACCATACTTCCAGCATGTTCATTGGTTTTGGTTGAAGATTACTACCTCCGAGACATCTTCGAATGGCCCGTCGATATATGGTTTTAATTGATCTCCATTAACTTTGAACTTGTGGCCTTCAGAATTTGAAATCTCGATTGTCCCATAGTCAAAAACTGTTTCAACTATGTATGGTCTTGTCCAATGGGATTTCAATTTTCCTGGGAAAAGTCGTAAACGTGTGTTATATAACAGTACACGATCGCCAACTTGAAACTTTTTGTTTCCTTTTAAATGGGCGTCGTGTAAACGTTTAGTCTTTTCTTTGTAAGACCATGATTTTTCATAAGCCAATGCTATTAGTTCTTCTAGCTCTCGAATTTGATCTTCGTGGTTTTTACCGGCGGACATTAGATCAAAGTTCACTTCTGAGATCCCAGTAAGCTTTGTGTTTTAGTTCTACGGGTAGATGAAATGCTTTCCCATAAACAAGTTTGAATGGTGTCGTCCCTATGGGGGTTTTGTAGGCTGTCCTAAGGGCCCACAAAGCGTCATCAAATTTTTCTGCCCAATTTTTGCGATTCATTCCTATTGTTCTTTCGAAGATCCTTTTAACTCCTCGATTCGAGACTTCTACTTGCCCACTTGTCTGAGGGTGATATGGTGTTGCCAGACGGTGGTGACCTCCATATCGTGCTAAGTCTTTTTCCATCAAGGCATTGCAAAGTGAGTACCTTTGTCGCTGATTAAGGCTTTTGGAGTGATGAATCAGGAAAATAACTTTTTTCAGAAATCGTACTACAATCCGAGCATCGTTAGTGGGAAGAGCCTGTGCTTCTACCCATTTAATCACGTAGTCGACTGCTACAAGGATGTATTTATTTTCGAATGAGTTAGGAAATGGGCCCATGAAATCTATTCCCTGTACATCAAAGACTTCATAAATTTGAATGCCCTTTTGAGCCATCTCATTATTGGTTGAGATGTTTCCAGCTCTTTGACAAGCATCGCATACTTGGATCAAAGCACGTGTGTCCTTATATATGGTGGGCCAGAAAAATCCTGCGTCAAGCACTTTCCTGACCATGGTGGCGGTACTGTGGTGACCACTAGTTGGTCCTTCATGGCAGTGTTTGAGAATTCTTAAAGCTTCTTTTCTTGATACACACCTACGAACAACCTGATCGGCTCCTATCCTAAATAAGAAAGCGTCTTCCCAGAAGTAGAACTTAAGGACGGAGAAGAATTTCTTCCGTTGTTGATGAGTTAGCCCTTTTTTTAAGCTAGATAGTTTGCAAAATCGGCAAACCAAGGACTTTCATCTTCCTCATTCATTAATGCTTGAATATGCATGAGAACTTCGTGTGGAAAATTATCATCATAATTTCCTTGCGATGTTCTTTTGAAGTTGGGCATTCTAAGCGTGAAAGATGGTCTGCGGCTACATTCTCTACTCTTTTCTTGTCCATGACTTCTATGTCGAATTCTTGGAGTAGTAGAATTCATTTGATAAGTCTGGGTCTTGCATCTTGCTTGTTGAAGTGGTATCGTATGGCGGCATGATTGGTGTAAACTATGGTTTTGGAAAGAACTAGGTAGGATCTAAATTTTTCAAAGGAAAAAGCTACTACTAATAACTCTTTTTCTGTTGTGGTGTAATTCTCTTGTGCATCATTAAGAGTTTTACTAGCATAGTATATTTGGTGAAAAAAATTTTCTTTGCGTTGTCCGAGTACGGTCCAACTGCAAAGTCACTTGCATCGTACATGATCTCGAATGGAAGGGTCCAATCAGGTGTAGTCATGATTGGTGCATTGACAAGTTTGTCTTTCAATATGTTGAATGATTCAACACATTCTTCAGAGAAGACAAATGGTGCATCTTTCTTTAGAAGTTTGGTCATAGGTCTAGCAATTTTGGAGAAGTCCTTTATGAAGCGGTGGTTGAAGCTTGCGTGACCTAGAAAACTTATAATGGCTTTGACTGAAGTTATTGGTAGAAGTTTGGATATGTTTTCTACTTTTGCCCTATTAACTTCTAGTCCTGCTTGGGATATCTAATAACCGAAAACAATGCCCTCTTTGACCATAAAGTGGCATTTTTCCCAGTTGAGAACTAAGTTAACTTCCTCACACCTAGTTAACATTTTATCTAGGTTTTTCAGACAATGATCGAAGGAGTCTCCAAAGACTGAGAAGTCGTCCATGAAAACTTCCATAGAGTGTTCGATCATTTCATGAAATATGGTCACCATGCAACGTTGGAAGGTGGTTGGAGCATTACATAGTCCGAATGGCATTCTTCGGTAGGCAAAGGTGCCGTAAGGACATGTAAACGTGGTCTTTTCCTGATCTTCAGGCGCAATTGGAATTTGAAAGTATCCCGAAAAATCCATCAAGAAAACAGTAGATCACATTTTTTCCAGGTAGATGTTCAAGCAATTGATCGATAAAAGGAAGTGGAAAATGATCTTTTCTTGTGGCGTCATTTGCTTCCGGTAGTCAATGCCAACTCGTCAGCCTGTGATGGTCCTCATTGGTATTAGCTCGTTCTTCTCTTTCATCACAACCGTCATTCCTCCCTTATTGGGTACTCCTTGAACTGGACTAACCCAAGGTGAATCTGAGATTGGGTAAATTAATCCTGCATCAAAGAGTTTGATTACTCCCTTCTTCACCGCATCTTGCATGTTGGGGTTGAGACGTCTTTGATGTTGAACCACGGGCTTGTATTCTTCATCCATAAGGATTTTGTGAGTACAAAAGGAAGGATTGATGCCCTTGATATCCATGATCTTCCACGTGATAGCCTTCTTATGGTTCTTGAGAACCTTAAAAAGTTTGTCTTTCTCTTCATTAGAAAGGTGAGATGAAATAATTACTGGAAGTTGTGAGTCTTTTTCTATAAAGGCATATTCGAGATGGTTTGGTAGTTCTTTTAACTCTAAGGCTGGTGGTTCTTCGATTGATGGTTTTGACTTTTCATTACATTTGATAATCTCACATACTACTCCTGATGGTTCTTGATTGTTGTTGTTTGTAGTGAGATTTACATTTTTCTAAGACAGGTTTGGTGATACTGTCAGTTAAGATTTGTGTTTCTAGTGTGTTATTGATGGACGATTTCCGCACATAGCAACTCACAATAGAATCGATGATGTCAACACAGTATAATGTGTCATCGTGATGTTGCGGATGTTGCTTAGATTTTCCTATGTCAAAAGTGATATGTAACATCCCGAAATTTCCAAAATAATATTAATTATATTATTTAATAATGGAGGGCAAGTTTACTCGGGTTATCGGGAAATAATTAAATAGAGAAGGAGTTGGCATGGGACGGGCTAGTGTTGGGTAATGGATATGGGTTATGGACTTGTGCTATGAAAGAAGGAGGGAAGGACCATGGGCCTAAGCCCATGATCCATAATTATATAAACCTTAAATCACCAATTATCATTCATTTTCTCATACTCCATACACCACCCAAAAACACACACTTAGCTCTCTCTCATCCTTCTCATTCTCTCTCTAGCCGAAACCAAGAAAAAGAAGAAGGAGAACCGATTTCCGACCCAAGGTAATGATAGTGTGATATTGTATAAGTCCAAAACCGTTAGATCTAGTTGCGAAACGAGGAACGTCACCGTTAAACCGTTTAAGTCGCGAGATCCGGGTGGAATCGGGTATAAACCAAACCTAAGATGAGCTAAGGGGTCACCCTAGCTCAGATCTGGATCGAACGGGACGAAAAACGGTGAAAACGGTGTTGGAATACGTTTTTCCGGCCACCACAAGGTTTTCCGGCGAAGGCGGCGCCGGAAAGGGGGCTCCGGAGTTGGCTGGTACGAGGATAAGGTAAATGTCAGAGAATGTTCTGACATTCTCTGACCTAAACCTAATTCGTTAGCGGAAGGGAGACGAACTAGCCTTAGTTCGTTATGCCAGTTCGCTAGGGGAAGATAACGAATTAGCCTTAATTCGTTATGACAATTCGTTAAGTCAAGGATGACGAATGAACCCCTAGTTCGTTAAGGGTTCATTTCGTTAAGGGCCAGTTCGTTAACAAGGTCCAATTCATTATGGAAGATGACGAACTGGATTAACGAATCAACTAAAGAAGGATAACGAATCAGAAGGTGATCTGGATAGTGAATTAGAGTGTGATCTGATAACGAATTACACTTAATTCGTTATAGAAAATGTGATAGTGAATAAAATAATAATTTAAAATCTTAGTGGAAAATGTGTTAAGGAGATTAATAGAAATAAAATTTTTCCAAGAAGACCCCAGCCAGGGGCTCTTCCCCTTGGACTCTGCTAGGGGCTGCTGCCCCTAGACCCCGCTTCCAGGGGCGCCCCCGGACCCCCGTTCGTTGAGGGTTGTAAATAGACTAGAAACGTGATAAGGATAGTAATAGTAATTGATATGTGTAATTGTTATACAGTTAGTCGCGCACAGCTAAAGAAGGAGTAATTGTTAACCGAGTTCAGGTGAGTTTCTAGCCCCACTTTCCTTGTTATGTTTTCGGGGCTGTGTGCATACTCGATGTGAAGTGCGAATACACTTACCTTAAGTGGTAAGTGTATGCTATAGATGTTATACGAGGTAGCTATTATATATGTTTGTCGGTGCGTGAACGATCTTCGGATATTGCACGTACTGCTAAGGGAAACGATCTCTAAGTGGTAATTAGTGTGTGTGTATGTTATGATGTAACTTGGTTATTATGTAAATGATGTAATGATATGAAGTGTGTTGTAGATAAGTAGAGGTAGAGTGTGCTAGAAGTGGCAAGAGTCTAGTAAGAGTGTTAGTGGCATGACGATAGTACGTGGTAGGGTAAGCCTATACGTGACTTCGTTATTAAAGTGGCATAACGTTATACGTTATTAAAGTGGCAAAGTGGCATAACGTCATTCGTTATTAAAGTGGCTAAGTGGTAGGGGTAAATAAGAGGTTAAGTAGTAAGGTGAGCAGGTCAGATAGTGGGCTACGTGCCTTCGGATACGTATATGATGCATGTAGTGGTTGTATGATAAGTTGCTTGATTAACTAGAACTTACTCAGCGTAGCTGACTTTTAGTATGCACGCAGGTGATTCGACCAAAGAGTTAGCATGAGGATGGCACGTGGCATGGATTGAACAGCTGGCATCTGAAGATTGAAGAAACGATGTTTTAAATATGATATTTTATGTTATGGTTTTAAAGAAAAGATTTAACGTTTTGTTACAAACTGTAAAAGTTTTATATTCCGCGAAATTTTAATAAACTCTGATTTGTAGAACTGTGTTTATGAGTAAATCCGACACTAAAGTAGGGCTACCGGGAACGGGCTTTTACATGGTAGCCTCGTCATTGACCCTGTGAGTGAGTTTGCTGGTGCAAACAACAATGATAGCCTTCGCAATGGCTAAGAAAGGTCTTCCTAAAATTAGAGTTACACTTTTGTCTTCTTCCATGTCTAGAATTACAAATTCTACTGGGAAAACAAATTTGTCAATTTTGACAATCATGTTTTCAACAATGCCCCGAGGATATTTAACGGATCTGTCAGCTATCTAAATGCTCATGCGGGTGGGCTTTGGTTCTCCTATCCCTAGTTTTGCAAAAACCGCATAAAGCATTAAGTTAATACTAGCTCCTTGGTCGGCCAGGGCATTGTTAACACACAAATTTCCTATGAGACAAGGGATAGTGAAGCTCCCTTGATCGGTCATTTTTTTGTGGCAGCTTGTTTTGGAGGACAGCTAAGCATTCTTCACTCAGGGTGACATGCGAGAGCTTCTCCAGCTTCCTTTTATTGGTCAGCACTTCTTTGAGAAACTTTGCATATTTCGGCATTTGAGCAATGGCTTCGACGAATGGGATGTTGATGTGGAGTTGTTTGGAGAGTTCTAAAAATTTACCGTACTCTCCTGTTTCAGCCGTCCAGGGTATGGAATAGGTGGAACATAAGTTCGGACCGGTTCCTAAGGTTATACAGTGCCTGTTGGAATCAGTCTTTCCTGTGTTTTTAGGGGATTCCTTGTTCTGAATTTGGTGAGGCAACAGTGGTTGTGTCACTTCTTAATGTAACAGAGTTAGCTGTTGCGTTTGGGTTGGTTACAATGTTTCTTGGAAGGGTGCCAGGTGGTCTTTCAGACAATTATCGGACAATTTGTCTGATTTGAGTTTCTAGATTCTGTAATGATGCTTGTTGACTTTTTAGGTTAGCTTCATGCTTTAACAATACTCCGCTGATATCAATAGCTCTTGATTCGGCCTTCTTTTCTGCTTCATTTGTTTTTGTCATGATTTGGATTAACATTTTTTCAATTTTTGAGTAGCTTGGATTTTGATGGTTACTGGAACTTTGTTCTTGGAATTGTGGTTTAGGCTGGAAGAATTGATCCATCGGTCTCTTTTCGAATCTGGGTAAGATTTGAGTGTTACCCCCGTCCTTCCAACTGAAATTCGGGTGGTTTCTCCAACCTGGATTGTAGTTGTTGCTGAAAGCATTGTTTTGATGGGCGATGAAGTCAACTTCTTCCATGACCATAATGACTTGTTTGCAGTCACTTGTCTTATGAGTTCCTCCATACGTGTCACAGGTGATCTTGGTGTTTGATAGTTCGGCTTGAAGTTGTTCGATTTTTTAAGAGAGTGCTTCAAGCTGTGCGGTGACAAGGGTGTTGGAATCGACGTGGTGCATTCCTGTATGTGTTGGTGTAGATCTTGGTGGGTTATAAGCGAAACTCTTCTTTGCTGCCTTCTCTATGATTTCAAATGCTTCGTTAGGTGATTTGGAACCCAGGTCTTCACTGGCGACTTGGTCAATGGTCTGTTTGTTTTGACTAGATTGTGCGTCAAAGAAAGTTTGTGCTTCTAACCATTCGCTTAGTCCATGATGTGGGCATCTTCTCAGAAGAGTTTTGTATCTCTCCAATGCTGCGTGTAACGACTCATTATCATTGGTCCGGAATCCGGTAATGCTGGCTCGATATTTGGCAGTTTTATCATGCGAAAAGTATTTGAAGAGAAACTGTTCTACCATCTGGTCCCAGTTGGTTATGAAACCAGAAGTAAGGGATTCTATCCATTCTAAGGCTTGACCCCTTAGAGAGAAAGGAAAGCGTTTGAGTTTGATCTGATCTTCTGAACAGTTTTGAATTTTAAAGGTTCCGCAAATTCGTAAGAATTGAGACATATGAGAAAGAGGGTCTTCGTCGTGGAGACCATGAAACTGAACTGAATTTTCCACCATATGAATGGTGCTTGATTTGATTTCAAAATGTTCAGTGATATTGGGTGGAGTCACTCCATTGTCGTAGCCTTCGAGAGTTGGCTTGGCATATTGGCTCATGTTAGGTTCATTGTTTTGTGCTTCCATCATTTATTCGGGTTGATTTTCTTCTGATGGCGTGGCGTCTACTGACTCGTCTATGATTGTTTCAGCGGTTTCTGCAATCCGTTCAGAAATTGGAGAAACAAGCTCAGGTTCGAATGTAGAGGACATACATGGGATTAAATCAAATTTAAACTATATAACTAAAGGTTAGTAAAATAAAGCTAAAGGTTAGGCTAAGCAAATTTAAAACTAAACTAAGGTATAAGTTAATTAGATAAAGGTAAAGGTTAGGCAAATAAAGGTAAAGATTAGGCTAGCCTTAAAAAATAATCTAATAGTTAGTAAAAAGAAAATGAAATAAAAGTTAAAAATTTATACAATTATAAACAATGATTAGATTAAAACTTGGATCGTTCTTAGAAACGTACCATGTCCCCGGCAACGGCGCCAAAAACTTAATGTGTGCATGCGTGTGCTTTAAATATAAGAGACTGGAGATTTAGCTTTTGCACAGGATCGTGTTTTAAATTTATAAAAGTGATTTCTACTAAGACTAAATACACACAAAATAGGCAAGTGTACCTATCATATATGTAGAATAGTATTGTTAAGAACCAAGTATCGATCCATGGACAAAAATGTATCTAATAATGAATCTTCGTTTTACTTTAATCGGAGAGTTTAATCATTTTGGGGTTGATTTTCAAACTTTTTATAATATAGAAATACTTATATAAAATATAGGTGACAAGAAGATAATTCTAAATGAGTAATTCAGTTATATGAAGGTTACCACCTAAGATCAAGAATCCACTCTATTCTTTCTTGATGATTATTAAGTAAACATGTGATAAACTTGCCCTAGTAATATATGATAGAATAGTCTCTCATTTCTAAGTGAACATATTTTATGACATAAAATAAAGTAGTATGCGTATCTTCAAGTCCATCCTTTTCTTAATATCATACTACCACGAGAATGTCAATTTAAGTAGACAAGTAGTTTGGTAAAGTAGAACGATTAGTATTGACTTCAATTTCTCAAATACCAATCCTAATAACTTTGGATGATTGTAGTTAACTCACACAACCTCCCCTTGGTTGATTTAATTAGGTTATAGTTACACATTCCATTAACATATGATTTCTTTAACTAGCATGATAACCTAAGCAATCGTGTTAACAATGCTATTTTAGAATTATCAAGACTAGATAAATAGATCATAACCTATATCTTATCATTTCTAAGTACAATATAAGGATCCATGTTTTATCTTGAATAAGTTACCAATGTATTCTTTTTACCATTTCTAGTCTCTAAGAACATGAGTGATCATGAATGATTTTTAGTCATCAACCTTGATGTATTAAGTTAAAGTGATAAAACATTTCTTCATCAAATGATAATTACAAACTAACCATGTACTTTACCAAACTAAATCACATGTTCAACATAATCATTAAGTAACACAAAGCTTCTTCACAGATTTTAGATGGTAAATGGAGTTTAGCTCATAATGAACATGGTATTGAACATTAAAAGAGATGATGATAACAAAAACATGATTAAACTAGAACAATCTAACCAAATGTGGACGAACTTCCTTCTTAATGATGATGATGGAAGATGATGATGATGACCTCCAAGCCTTCAAACTTTTCACAAAATCTTCAATATGAGGGTAATGTGAGTGTTTTTATAAGAGAAACTTGTATAGAAATTTTCTTCAAGCACACTTGATCAAAGCAACATGCTCCTCTATTTATAGACAGTCTGGAGAGGTAGGCACGGCCCCATGATCCATGAGGCACGGCCCCGTGTCTTTGGTCTTTTGTTATATTTCTTTTGTCTTTTCTTGAAAGGTGACCACAGCCCCATGCTTCATGAGGCGCGGCCCCGTTCCTAAGTGTCGATTATTTTGTTCTTTCTTGTAGATTTTGTCTTTTCTTGCATCTGGAGGCATTGGGGCATGCCCAGGGGGGCATGGGGCGTGTTCAGGTGTTTTCTTGGGTTTTCTTTCATTTTTCTTTGGCTTTTTGCTTGTTTCTTCGTTAAGGCTTGGGTTTACCTGAAAATGCATTTTAATATGATAAGTAGCTATTTGAGCTATATTATTTGATAGAAGTTGCAGATTTTAGAGATTGTTTGATGCTAAAAAGATGTATAATTTTATATACATCATCTTCTCTGTACATCGGAGCATTTACTTCATTTAATCATTGGTATTGATAACTTGTATAGTTCACATTCTTCGGCTCTACCCATGAATTATCCAGAAATAGGTAGTTCACAACAAGCTCTACCTATACACGAAAAAAAGTGTGGCCGTAGGCCTTTAGCCACACACATTTGGTTCAGGACATATGTGGCCAAAGGTCGCGACACCGTGGGTATGATATGGCCGCACAGAGTTTTTAGTGGCCTTATGTGGTAATAAGTGTGGCTAAAGGGTACAGGCATTAGTTGCTGGCCATCAAGAAGCCTCTCCAATAAGTGTGGCTAAATGGTAGAAAATGGCCACATGTCAATTTACTATGAGTGACCATTGCATCTATATAGCCACATGAATTTATGTTTCAGCCACATGAATTTTATATTAATGTGGCCAATAGGGTTGTGTTAAGCTTACATTGTGACCAATACCGTGTGAATATAGCAAAGAAATGGCCACTTAAATTTAATAATAGGGTGGCTAATTATATGATATAGACACTAGATATTACATTAAAAGTGGCTAAATATGTTTACTTGCCACTCATAAGCTCCTTTGTAGTTTGTGGTGTGGCCATTGTCTTACCTTTGTCACACAAAAAGTTTTTCCTAATTTAAAGTGTGGCTATTGTCAAACTTTTCATCACGCATAGTAAGGTACTGTGTGGCTAATAATATCATATAGACACTGGAGCTTGTTGTCAATGTGGCTAAAAATGTGAAGTTGCCACTCAAACACTCTTTTGTAGTTTGTGGTGTGGCCATTGTCTTACCGTTTGTCACACATAATGCTTTTCTTAATTTAAAGTGTGGCTATTGTCAAACTTTTGGTCATACATAGTGAGGTACTGTGTGGCTAATAATATTATATAGACACTGGAGGTTGTTGTCAATGTGGCTAAAAATGTGAAGTTGCCACTCAAACACTTTTTTGTAGTTTGTGTGTGGCCATTGTCTTACCATTTGTCACACATAATGCTTTTCGTAATTTATAGTATGGCTATTGTCAAACTTTTCGTCACACATAGTGAGCTACTGTGTGGCTAATAATATCATATAGACACTGGAGGTTGTTGTCAATGTGGCTAAAAATGTGAAGTTGCCACTCAAACACTCTTTTGTATTTTGTGGTGTGGCCATTGTCTTTACCGTTTGTCACACATAATGCTTTTGTAATATAAAGTGTGGCTAATGGTCATTTATAGACTCTAATTTTTGTAATTTCAGGTGTGGCTATTGTCTTACTTTTGGCCACACCTATTTAATGTGTTCTATGTGGCCAAATTGTGTGTAATTAGGTAATATATAATTATTATTTTTTTGTGCAGTAATATAAAACAGCTATAAGCAAGCATGACAAAACAAAATTTGAAACAAATTATATTAACAATAATATTCACTTAAGCAAATGTATATGCAAAATATCTTACAAAATACAAAAATAACGACTACCTATATACTAGCTAAGGCGTCGGTTTTCTTGGCACTGCTCCTTGTCTTCTGTTTGGTCACCCGGTCTATCGTTGTGTACTTTGCCTTTGCCTTCTTGCCAGCTCTGTCGGGTTCTTTTGAGGATGGGAGTGGTGGTAGCTGGAACAACATAATATGAAAAACAAATATGTATAATTAATGTCGTATTTTGTAATTGAATAGAAAAAAATAGTAGGCCTGCAAACGAACCGAACGTTCGTTTAACTGTTCGTGAACCTTTCGGCGGGAAGTTCGTTTATGTTCGTTTATCTTTGTTCAATTACGTTAGTTTAGATTATAAACAAACGAACATAAACGAACACAAGTGTTCATTTTTTAAACTAAATGAAAAAGAACATAGATATTTGTTCGGTTAAGTTAAAAGGGAACAAACCTCCTGGTCACATAAGATTAGGTGTTCTGGCCAAGCAACAAAAGAACCACGTGTGTTGCCAACAGTCACATTTTCACTTGCCTCACAAGGAATAATTGCTTGTTCCTTTATGACTTCATCAATACTAACTTTATAGCAACCCTCCGGGATTGCTTTTCCATGCAACTGTTGTGGAACCGGTGACCAATAAACTTTACCATTTGCCACCTTGTTACGCTTGTCATGCACACACAAACGACACTCATACACCTATAAACCAACATGTGAAATTAACAAAGTTGAAGTCAATATATAAGTACATACCCATGTTAATGGGAAATTAACAATGTTTCGCGCAGTACATACCTTTATTTCAGGATGTGGGGATGCTTCATCCGTAGATACATCAACTTTTCTTTTACGGCTTCTCCGTTTTACCTAAAAACCATTCAATGAATCAATCAATAATTAAAGGAAAAACTGAAATTGCCAAATACTTACTGATGGTTTTTTCGAGCCGTTACTATCCGGAGTGTGGTGTAGTTGTGTTGATGCTTGGTCAACATTGTTCTCTACAGGCTTCATTGGTAATATAACAAAAATTGGAATTGTTAGGACTTATTAGGTTATAAAATATAAAAACTGAAACTGACAAATACTTATTGATGTCGCGCTATGGGGATCGACTACCGTTTGGTCAACACTCTTTTCCACAGACTTGGCCTGCAATTCGGTAAATAGAAAATGAGCACACTCACATTGGAAACGAATTATAAAAAGTACTGAAATTGTCAAATGCTTATTGATGTCGCGATATGGGGAGCGGGTACCATTTGGTCAACACTTTTTTCCACAGACTTGGCCTGCAATTCGGTAATAGAAAATGAGCACACTCACATTGGAAACGAATTATAAAAAGTACCGAAATTGTCAAATAAGTACTAATGTCGCGATATGGGGAGCGGGTACCGTTTCGACAACTATTTTATCCGCAGACTTGGGCTACAATTAACTTATGCAAAATCAGCACACTCATATGGAAAGTTAATTATTAAAACAAATCAATCAAACTGTCAAATGGTTACCTGAGAAGTGGATTCTTGTTGCACAGCCTCACCTGAGGTTAAGATGTTTACCACATAACTGGCCTACAAATCAATTTATTAGGTTATGGAAAATGAAAAATCACATGGAAAGTTGTAATAAACAAAGAAACTGTCAGATACTTACTGGTCCTGGCATTTTATTTTGCGCCACAGCACTAGTACTTTGGTTAGAACCAACCTGGTTGGGAACAGGATTTACCTACGAATTGTGACAAAACAGTGCCAATTATGTATGTCGAATGCATTAATAATATGTAGCATACGTCACTTACTTGACTTGCCGACATTTGCGGCAACAATCCTTCGAGATGTCTGAACCTGGCCTCAAATGCTAACTGTTCCTTCTCACGGCTTGCTAGCATAGCACTCGTGGATTCAAGTAGAGTCGTCAACCTGTTCACCACTTCATCACTCTGCACCGCCTCATACTCAAGTTGGGCAGTCCGTTGCTTAAACGAGCCTTTTACCCGACTCACACCCCAATATTTACCTGTTGTCAATCTGTACCCAGTCCCTTTTAAAAACCCACATTTCTCTTTGCCAAGCACTAAGGTGACGGCATCTGTGCACGGTTCAAGTGACAGGGCTCCGGAGGCGATCTGCTCCTCATGCTGAGCCTGCAAGAAAACAAATATTATAATACACTTGTAACACGCTTGTAACACGCTTATGTACAAAAACATATATAAATATTCTAATACTCTAGTAACACGCTTATGTATCCACATAAAGTGTTGAGACAAGTTATACAGACTCAAGTTTTTTTGACACCAATATAAGGCAATGAATTGACTTTAACATGATTTAAAAAGTTTAATACTAAAACATACTAGTTTGGTTGCCACGCCTTCGACAACAGCATTCTTGTATGCACCATCTTTGTCCTCCCTTCCTTTCATCCACATTAATGCACGGCCGAGGATCTCATCCGGTCCAATTTCCTTCTTTTTGACCTTGTAAAATATTCAAGAGAAAGCAGCTGACGGTCATGCGTTAGACACATAACCAACAAATCATTGAACTAGAGAGAAAGCAGATGACGGTGATTACCAGTTTCTCTCGAAGGTAGATATAACCCCCTCGTCCCATGTGATGATCAAAAACATTCTTTGCTCAAGCTCCCTTTGATGAAGCCGATTTTTTTCTTTAACCACACATTATAATCATTTCATTATATTTAAACAAAAAACATAAACCATATATAGTCGATCAATCTACGTTGATTTATACAAGAAACAGCTCTGATTGTGTGTACTCAACGAAGCGATCCCAGTCTTCTTGCCTGATCATCGTCCTGTGTCCCTTGGGTATCGCCTTCAGCTTCAGAGGTTTACCGATGTTTGGCATAATGTATTTGGCATACATTTTTCTTCGGAAATCCCGATTCATCATAGAAGGCCTGTGACACGCCTCAATCTCAAAATATTTCTGCATAATATAATACAGTAAAGGTAAATTACATCTCAAAATATAAAATGCACAAATAGAAATAAAGAATAACCGTTATTTGTTCCCACAGTTTATCTCTAAGCTCCTTTGTGACCTCCCTCCAATTTAAATGTCTCAAGCCAACTATTTCGCTTAAAACATCCCCTAAAAAACTTGCAAACTTTGATCTGTTTTGGCGAGTGAACCTACCCAGATTATCAAACTCCAATGCCAGTTTGACACCACCTGAGTTTGCATATTGGGTACACAGCTTAGGTAACCTCGTCAACCCCCTTGTAGGTTTTTTCGTAGTGCAAAACTGTTGAAGGGTTCGATAGCCTCCAAACTGTTGAGGGGTTCGATAACCATCGTCCCTATAACCTTGTCTGCTTGACAGTCGTCGTCGTTGGCTTCCTCGCTAGAGTAGCCTTCAGTGTCGTCTGATTGAGCGTCGTCGTCGTAGTTGGCTTCCTCATCGGAGTATAAAACATGTTCTTTTTCGATTCTTTCATCTATAAGCTTCATCTTCGATTGTTTTTTTGGAGTGTAATTTGGAGTATAAATCACTGTCGGCTGATTTGTGGAGTGGAAAATTTTTAATAATTTGGAGTGTAATTTGAATTTTTGGAGTGTTAAATGTAATTTGGAGTTTTTGAATATTTGGAGACAATATTTTGGAGCTTTTTGAGTTTTTCCTCCCTTTTAATTAAGAACCAATAGATTATTGGCATAGTTTTTACGGCAGAGAACCTGTGGCTGAAAATAGGCACTTTGACAGAAGATGGTTGGATAAGCGTGTATTGCGTATTAGGATATTTATATATGTTTATGTATATTAGCGTGTTACAAGCGTAATAGTGTTTTTTAACAAAGTGTTTTTTGTTTTATTTTTAGATTTAACCATAATTACCATTCATTAAAAGTTTTCATACAAAAGGCACCATTATAATACATTACATGAAACAAAATAAGAGTGAATAATAATACAACCATACATATACAAATAACCAACCAAATCACAAATGTTCCAAAATTCACCAAACACGTCACCAAATATTTCCCAAATGTTCCAAACATCACCAAATCACTAATCAACTTTTGAAACTAACAACGTAGCTTCATTGAAGTCATATTCAAATCTGCACTTATCACCAATCTGTATTTCATTTTCCACCTTGAATTTTTTCCATTTTGGTAACCGATATCTGAATTTCAGGTCCGACAGTTCACCATGAAGTCTCATTTTTTTACGAACTTCGGGATTGACCAAAGTGATTGGCATTCCATCATAGGCATCAATCTTGGTGGCAATGTGACGCGGAAGACGCTGTGAAAATCAAATTTCAAATATACTTGTAAATAAAAAAGAAATTTAAAAATTCAATTTACCAATTTCTTGGTGACGTTCATGTGGAAGACGATTTTAGAGTCATCATCTTGCTCAACAAGATGTGGGAGGAACTACCTTGATTGCTTAATTGATAGTTGAGAAACAGCTGATTTGGACCAGGAAGGATAAATTCTATGCCATCTTCATGAAAGACATTAATATGAAATGTCTTATCTGATATGATTTCAAACACAACAAACGAACCACCTTTCAAGTTGGTTTGTTTAACAACCTCAATCCATCCATCCTCTAGCCTACAACCCATTCCATCCCAAAGACATGAAACTTTAAACATATATATATCTGGAGCAATAAGCTCGAAAAGCGAATTCATGTAATTGTCACCAAATTCTTGAATCACATACCACTCAGGGAAATCCTATTAAACATGTAAATTAAAAGACATTTGAATTTGGAAACAATCATTAAAAATAGAAATTAAAACTTACCAAGTAATGGACATGTCGATTTCTGACTGGAATACATATCATAGTACCAGATTAATCGTTTACGTTTCTTTTGAAAGTAAACATATTCAACATAGATCTTGATTTAAGCTCAAAAACAACATATGTTCCAGCTTGTATACTCCATTCTTTGATTAATTCAGTCTAACCGGTTCCAAAATAAAAGTCATCAAGTACTTTGATTATAACAACAGAAAACGTTCTACCACTTTGATCATAAATCAAACAACATCGGGTATTCTATTTCATGTCGGCAAACATTGGTTGAACAGCTTTAGGAATGAGCTATAAGTAACACAAAAAATGTTTTTAGAATGTATATGTTGCAAAACTGTAAAATGTTTCATAAAAAAAATTAACCAGATAACATTAACATACCATCCTACTCATGCAATCGCTGTCGATATCTACCAGGAACTTAACTCCATTACTGAGACGTGGCATTTTTATGTTCTTACCAGGATAAGCGATGTCTACGAATTACAGTAAAGCGAAGTAGAAGTCGATTTAGGGTTTTGAAGTTAAAAGGGTTTTGAATTTTGGTTTTATTTATTTCTACACATTTAATTATTTATATATTTTGGTTTTTTGTTTTATAACTTTTTAAAAAAATAGTATAAAAACATAGTCTTACTTTTAGTTTCTTTTACTAATATTCCGGTTTTAAATTTCGTTAAAAGTTGAGTTCGTTAAATAAATAGTATTTTTTAAATAACTTTGAAATTTTATCCATTATTGAAGTATTATCTTAACCGTTAGTAAGATTTTCTGGATAAGATTTACAACTTCGTAATAGAGAGGCTCATAACATTTCTAGTGTTATCATTATCATATGTAGTTTTGTATCATTATCATCTACTAGGTTAACATCATCACCATATGTGTTATGATGATGATCAACATCATAAAGTTATCATCGTTATCATGTATTATAGTGGTTATCATCATCATAATCATCGATCACCATCACCATGAAACGGCATCATCATCAGACGTGCGGGTAATCAACGTGGTCATTGTATAGGTTATCGTAGTCGGCGTTGATCATACGGGTAACATATATCTCGCTATCAGTGTCGTCATCATCTCCATCATCATCATCAGCATCATCAGATTGCCATGTACGGGATGTAGTCAGCATCGTATGGGTTATCGTAAACAAAACGCCCAATATTAGCGATCACTGTCGGCACCATCTTATGAATTGTTGTCGTCATCAAACGACATCATCAGTCGTACATGCTACCATCAGTATGACCATCGTATACGTTATCATATTCGTCGTCGATCATACGGGTTACATGTCATTAAACATCGGTGTCACCATCATCATCAACATATATATATATGTGTGTGTGTGTGTGCGCGCGCGCGTGCGCGTCTGTGTGGCGTATTGTCATATAGGTACATATAATTCATCATCATCGTATATATGTGTGATCATCATCATAGACATCATGCTCATCGTACTAGCTACACTCGCCATCGTATGGGTTGGCGTAAGCAAACCGTACCATATAGGTTAGCAGCATCATTATGATAACCACCACCAACCCAGGTTGTTATATCCAAGTAATCATGTGGGTACCATTATATTAGCATCGTCGTCGTCTTAATTGGGCCAATCATCATGGTCATCATACGGGATAGCACTGTCATCGTCTCATGGATTACATATCCGCAATCATACTACACACCACCTACTACCACCATCTACCGGCCACATTCGCCACAACGACCTCCAGCACAAACCACTAACCACACACCACAACCACCCACCACCACCACCCACCACACCTCCGCCACCGCCACCGCCACCACCACCCCCCACACCTCCGCCACCACCACTACCACCCACCACACCACCACCCACTAATATTATATATATATATATATATATATATATATATATATATATATATATATATATATATATATATATATATATTTATACCCACCCACCACCACCGACCTCCGCCACCACCACCTACCACCACACATCCGCCACCACGAACCACCACAGCTCCGCCACCATCAACCACCATCATGACCACCTGAACCCACCACCACCCACTAATATTAAATATATATATGTATATATATATATATTTAATATACAATACTACTCCTAACTGTACGATTAAAATTTAAAAGCACGCGCCTTCTTTTAAAAGGGTCAAATAATTACCCAATATACCCAAATACTCATCTACTTCTAGAATGGCGATAATTTTTCCCAATAATCCGTAAAACCATCGACGATTCGTTTCTACTGTGAAGCACAACTGCAAGCCCAACCACAAGCCCAAGTGGTTTAATTATTCTGGAATGGAACCAAAATGAAGAACCCTAACTCATCTACTTCTGGAACGTAACTAAGGACGAAGCACAAGCACGATAGGTCTCAGAATAAAGATGGAACAGGTGTTAATTTATGATTTTTTTAGCGTTTTAGGTTTAATTAATCTTAAAATGTAAGCATTTGTTTAAATCATCTTATGTATTAAAACGTTTTATAAGCGTGTTGTTGTTGTAATACATATCTTTGTTTTTTTAAAATCAATGTATAATATTAAAGCATGTTATAAGCGTATGCTAAGCGTGTTATGGCTTTGGTATGAGAATTATCAATGTGATGTTTGATAAGAGTTTTTTGTTTCCTTGTGATTCGTGTTGTTATCCCTTACCCCCATGTTTTATTGTATGTATGTGATTCAGTTGTCAAAAAAAACAAGACTGATAAAGCTAAAAAAGTTGCTCCGGTGGTGAAAAAGGTGAAAACAAAACATGTTGTGGAAGCAGACTCTGATTCAGACCTTGACACAAAACTCGACAGGTTGTTGTCAAAGCGGAAAGAGGTGGAACACAGCACCTCTGACCCGGACATTCAGCGTCTGAAAAAGAAAGCTATTAAAGAAAAGAAGCCAGCCGAGAGGGGAAAACCTTTTGTTGAATTTGTAGACAAAAAATTGAAGAATAGGTGTGCACCTTGTAATATTGTTTATGCAGTGAAGGCAATGACCACTGCCCAAAAATCTTGTGTGGAAGAAATGGGTTTCGGGTCAATGTTAAGACTTCAAGTAACCCAAGCTCCAACAACTTTGGGATATTGGTTGCTCATGAACTATAATAACCGTTTAAATGAATTGAACATTGGGAGCGGTGTTATTAAGATAACACCACAAAAAGTACATGAAGTGTTGGGGATACCAATGGGTAAGATTCCTGTTTTAGACAAGAGTAGACCAAGATTGGGGGAAGATGTTACTACAGATTTGTTCAAAAATCAATTCCCGACGAATTCAAGAATAAGTATAAAGCATGTGAAAGACAAACTGGCCGTGGATCAAGGAGTTGGTGAACTGTTTAAGATTAATTTCCTTGTGTTGTTCAACACCTGTATAGGATTTGTGACAAAATCAACAACAGTCAATCAACGATTCATCGCCGCAATTGATAAAACCTCGGATATTCCAAATATGGACTGGTGCAACTATGTTATTGAAAACTTGAAAATGACAAAGGAAGAATGGAGAGATATCAATAGTCAATACAACGGTCCGATCACCTTCCTTGTGATGCTTTACACACATGAATACCAGAAAAATATGGTCCATTTGGGACTCCCCTCACAACGCTTGCAGTCAACTACATAACAACAACTACTCTTAATAAGATGGAAAAATACATGGAGAATAATGGTCCTCCCTTAGAAGAAGATGCTACTGAGGTTGCTGCTGCTGATGTGACATTTAGTGTTGACGGGAAGGGGATTGATGCAGCTGTTGCTGTGACCGTTACTGCTGCCGGGAAGGGACTTGATGAGACTGTTGTTGATACTGCTGTTGTGACAGTTAGTGCTACCAAGAAAGGACTTGATGAGACGGCTGCTGCTGCTACTGCTGCTGTGACAGTTAGTGCTACCAGTAAGCCTGGAGTTGAAGAAAACACTACAGCTGAGGAGAAACAAGAACATGGTGAGAAACTTGTTATTTTTTTCTAAAAAACTCCCATATCTCTTATCTCTATATGTATTTTATGTAATTCAACGTTTAAATAACAACATTATATGTAATTAAAAACAGATGGTCAAAGTGCATCTGAAACAGATAATGCCGATCAAACAGCTGAACAAGATTTGGATAATTATGTAAGCGATTATTCAACATATTCAACATAGATCTTGATTTAAGCTCAAAAACAACATATGTTCCAGCTTCTATACAACATTCTCTGATTAATTCAGTCCAACCGGTTCCAAAATAAAAGTCATCAAGTACTATGATTATAACAACAGAAAACGTTCTACCACTTTGATCATAGATCAAACAACAGCCGGTATTCGATTTCATGTTAGCAAACATTGGTTGAACAGCTTTAGGAATGAGCTATAAGTAACATAAAAAATGTTCTTAGAATATATATCTTGCAAAACTGTAAAATGTTTCATAAAAAAAACAGATAACATTAATTAACATACCATCCTACTCATGGAATCTATGTCGATATCTACCAGGAACTTAACTCCATTATTGAGACGTGGCATTTTTATGTTTTTACCAGGATAAGCGATGTCTACGAATTACAGTTAATCAAAGTAAAAGTCGATTCAGGGTTTTGAAGTTAAAAGGGTTTTGAATTTTGGTTTTATTTATTTCCACACATTTAATTATATATATATTTTGGTTTTTGTTTTATAACTTTTTAAAAATAGTATAATAACATTTACTTTTAGTTTTTTTTACTAACATTCCGGTATTAAATTTCGTTAAAAGTTGAGTTCGTTTAATAAATCGTATTTTTTAAATAAATTAAAATTTTAACCATTATTGAAGTATTATCTTAACCGTTAGTAAGATTTTCTGGATAAGATTTACAACTTCGTAATAGAGAGGCTCATAACATTCTAGTGTTATCATTATCATATGTAGTTTTGTATCATTATCATCTTCTAGGTTATTATCATCACCATATGTGTTATGATGATGATCAACATCATGAAGTTATCATCGTTAGCATGTATTATAGTGGTTATCATCATCATAATCATCGATCAGCGTCACCATGAAACGGCATCATCATCAGACGTGCGGGTAATCAACGTGGTCATTGTATAGGCTATCGTAGTCAGCTTTGATCATACGGGTAACATATATCTCTCTATCAGTGTCGTCATCATCGTCACACATCTCCATCATCATCAGCATCATCATCATCATCATCATCATCCGATTGCCATGCACGGGATGTAGTCAGCATCGTATGGATTATCGTAAACAAAACGCCCAATATTAGCGATCACTGTTGGAACCATATTATGAATTGTTGTCGTCATCAAACGACATCATCAGTCGTACATGCTACCATCAGTATGACCATCGTATACGTTATCATGGTCGTCATCGATCATACGGGTTACATGTCATTAAACATCGGTGTCACCATCATCATCAACATATATATATATATATGTTTGTGTGTGTGTGTGTGCGCCCCTGTGTGGCATATTGTCATATAGGTACATATAATTGGTCCTCATCATATATATGTGTGATCATCATCATAGACGTCATGCTCATCGTACGAGCTACAGTCGCCATCGTATGGGTTGGCGTAAGCAAACCGTATATATAGGTTAGCAGCATCAATATGATAACCACCACCAACCCAGGTAGTTATATTAGCATCGTCTCGTCAGAATTGGGCTAATCATCATGGTCATCATACGGGATAGCACCTTCATTGTCTCATGTATTACATATCCGCAATCATACTACACACCACCTACTACCACCATCCACCGCCCACATTCGCCACAACGACCCCCAGCACCAACCACTAACCACACTCCACCACCACCCACCACACCACACCCACTAATATTATATATAAATATATATACATTTATTTATACCCATCCACCACCACCACCCACTACCCACCACCACCACCACCCACCCACCCACCACCACCACCACCGACCTCCGCACCACCACCCACTGCCCACCACCACACATCCGCCACCATGAACCACCGCACTTTCGCTACCGTCCACCACTATCATGACCACCTGAACCCACCACCACCCACTAATATTATATATATATATATATTGCTACTATACAATATTAACCGTACGATTAAAATTTAAAAGCACGCGCCTTCTTTTAAAAGGGTCAAATAATTACCCTCGTAAGTCACTCATCTACTTCTGGAATGTGATAAGTATTCTCAAAATTCAACCTCGTAAGTCAATATTCCTAAAAACCGTCGATGATTCGTTTCTACTGTGAAGCACAAGCACAAGCTCGTCTACTTCTGGAATGGAACCAAGGACGAAAATGAAGAACCCTAGCTACTTCTGGAATGGAACCAAGGACGAAGCAAAAGCACGATAGGTCTCAGAATGAAGATGGAACAGGTGTTACTTTATGATTTTTTTAGCGTTTTAGGTTTACTTAATCTTAAAATGTAAGCATTTGTTTGAATCTTCTTATGTATTAATGCGTTTAATAAGCGTGTTGTTATTGTAATACATATCCTTGTTTTTTTAAATCTATGTATAATATTAAAGCATGTTATATGCGTATGATTAGCGTGTTATGGCTTTGGTATGAGAATTTATCATTGTGATGTTTTATAAGAGTTTTCTGTTTCCTTGTGATTCGTGTTGTTATCCCCTACCCCCGTGTTTTATTGTATGTATGTGATTCAGTTGTCGAAAAAAACAATACTGATAAAAGGAAGACTAAAAAAGTTGCTCCGGTGGGGAAAACAAAACATGTTGTGGAAGCAGACTCTGATTCTGACCTTGACACAAAAATCGACAGGTTGTTGTCAAAGCGGAAACAGGTGGAACACAACACCTCTGGGCCGGACTTTCAGCGTCCGAAAAAGAGAGCCATTAAGGAAAAGAAGCCAGCCGAGAGGGGACAACCTTTTGTTGAATTTGTAGACAAAAAATTGATGAATAGGTGTGCACCTATTAATATTGTTGATGCAGTGAAGGCAATGACCATTGCCCAAAAAACTTGTGTAGAAGAAATGGGTTTCGGGTCAATGTTAAGACTTCAAGTAACCCAAACTCCAACAACTTTGGGATATTGGTTGCTCATGAACTATAATAACCGTTTAAATGATTTGAACATTGGGAGCAGTGTTATTAAGATAATACCACAAAAAGTACATGAAGTGTTGGGATACCAATGGGTAAGATTCCTGTTTTAGGCAAGAGTAGACCAAGATTGGGGGAAGATGTTACTACAGATTTGTTCAAAAATCAATTCCCGACAAATGCAAGAATAAGTATAAAGCATGTGAAAGACAAACTGGTCGAGGATCAAGGAGTTGGTGAGCTGTTTAAGATTAATTTCCTTATGTTGGTCAACACCTGTATAGGATTTGTGACAAAATCAACAACAGTCAATCAACGATTCATCTCCACATTTGATAAAACCTTGGATATTCCAAATATGGACTGGTGCAGCTATGTTATAGAAAACTTGAAAAAGACAAAGGAAGAATGGAGAGGTATCAACGTTCAATACAACGGTCTGATCACCTTCCTTGTGATGCTTTACACGCATGAATACCGGAAAAAAATATGGTCCATTTGGGACTCTCGTCACAACTCCTGCAGTCAACTACATAACAACAACTACTCTTAATAAGATGGAAAAATACTTGGAGAATAATGGTCCTCCCTTAGAAGAAGATGCTACTGAGGTTGCTGCTGCTGCTGTGACGTTTAGTGTTGACGGGAAAGGGATTGATGCGGCTGCTGCTGCTCCTGCTGCTGTGACCGTTAGTGCTGCCGGGAAGGGACTTGATGAGACTACTGATGCTGCTGTTGCTGATACTGCTGCTGTGACAGTTAGTGCTGCCGGGAAGAGACTTGATGAGACTGCTGCTACTGCTGCTGTAACGGTTAGTGCTGCCAGTAAGCCTGGAGTTGAAGAAAACACTACAGCTGAGGAGAAACAAGAACATGGTATTAAACTTGTTATTTTCTTCTAAAAAACTCTCATAGCTCTTATCTCTACATGCATTTTATGTAATACAACATTATATGTAATTAAAAAACAGATGGTCAAAGTGCATCTGAAACAGATAATGCCGATCAAATAGCTGAACAAGATTTGGATGATTATGTAAGCGATTATTCACCTTTAAGTTTGCAAATGCCTATCGTTCTTATTGACTATTATTTAACTCCATTACAACTGGCTGGGATAAATTGAAAATGTTTTTGAATTAACAATAACTATATTTTCTTTTTACAGTCTTGGAATAAGGCAATGGAGAACAAGTTGAAGAAATTTGATAAAATTTGCTCCGAGATCAACGAGTTGGTCCGTCAAGGAAATGATAGACATCCATCAAATGAGAATATCTTTGCTAGATGTTGTGAATGGGAAAACAGATTCACTAATAATGTGGTCCCTAAAACACAAGATTCGGATGTTGGTGTTGGTGGTCCAGTGGCTGCTCTAAAAGGTATTTGGGCTAAATTAATTATTAGTATAATTAAAACGCTCTTAAAACACTTATGCTGTTATTTTAAACTTATTACATCTGTGTGATGCAGTTGATTCAGATGTTGGTGTTGGTGGTCCAGTGGCTGCTCAGAAAGGTATATCATATATGTACTAGCTTAATTATATACCAGCTTAATTATAATCACAGTTGAACATATTACATCTTTGGCTGTCGTAAAAAATGATGCAGGTCAAGAAAACAATGTCTCATGCATAGATATTGATGAAGTTGTTAATACAGTGCTTGCGAAATTAAAAGAGGGTATTTAATTATAAATAAAAACCAAAAGGGGTTGAAGGTATTTAATTATAGTTACAATTATTTTTAGTCAAATTTAAAGTGTATTGTTTTATGTTTAACAGTTGACACCGGATTGACAACAAGTGATAGCCTCATTACACTGAACTCTCCATATCTTCTGAGAGAGGTTGACGCATCCTCTAGTGTCACAGAAGATGAAGAAATACTTTCAGTGTATATATTTTTTTGTCTTGAAAACATTTGGGAGGAGGTCTACAAGTCCGCTCACACAGAAGATGAAGAAATACTTGCAGACAACACAAGAACTCTTTGAAAAACCAAATGCCTGGTAAACGACATTGCTGGAGAAGGAGCATACTTTAAAGTTTGGTGACTGGTTACGCGACAAGGTAGATCAATTTATTAAGTCTTCTATAATTTTTGAAATTCTTGTAATGAAATTCAGGTTGAAAGAGAGCTAGTGGGCTCCCCAGGTTCTGTATCGGAAACCATAAAGTGGATTGCACACGGAGCACAGCGCAACGTTTACAAATTCGACTCGTACGACATCAACGGTTTTGAATTTCGTACAAAATCTCATGATGGTAGAGTTTACCAGAACAGCGGGGTTGGTGTAGAGGCGGATGACATGCACATCAAAAAAGACGTGGTGATGTATGGACAAAACTTTTATTTTGGGGTTTTGCAAGAGATATGGGTCCTAGATTATCATACTAAAAGAATTCCGGTCTTCATGTGCCAATGGGTTGACCGTAAACATGTCAAACATGATATTCTTGGTTACACGTCGGTCGACCTAAACAAATTTGGCCACAAGGATGATCCGTTCATATTGGCCTCGCAATCACGCCAGGTGTTTTATGTTCAAGATCAGCTGGATAGAAAAAAGCATGTTGTCCTCATGACTCCACCCAAGAATTATAGGCATTCGTATGACGAGGTCAATGAGGAATTTAGTACGGTAACTTTCCCTCATGAGGATAATACATTGCCACTTTTACAACCAAATCAACTGCTTCGTAATGAGTCCCCGGATGATTGCTGGAGGCCCGGGAAAAAGCCTACAACTATTCGTAATGGAGATTGACACCGATGTCGGGGTTGTCGACCTAGCAGTTGTGTTCGTTCGGCTAGTTAGATGTAAATAATGTTTAAATATAGTTGTGATACATGATATCACCATTCTTTACTTTGTACTTATTAATTAAAACTAAAGAAATATTGGTTGTTTTTAATACTATTACTACTTATACGTACAGGCCGGTTTGTTGAATTCATTTCATCTTCTGGCTATTTTGGTCAATTGGTGTCAAGTTCAAACATACATCATGTTACATCGATAAAAGTCACAATTGACTTGTAGTGTACCATAGTAAGATCAATAAATTCATTACACTCATAACGGACTCGTGCTATATCAAAGTTACATTAATACAAAGAAAGCCCAAAAATACATTATGTTGTCTAGGGTGTTCGGTGATAGTTATCATTTCTCGTCTGATGGTTTTGTTTCTTGCACAACCTCTATTTGGTTATGTTTCAACATACTTTTCAACAGCTGGTTTCCTGCAAAACATTATCAACTCATTTTATAAAAAAGACCATTATGCCCTTCTTTTCACTAACCTGCATACCAAAATTGTACCCTCCAGACTTTGAAGAAGCCTTTGAACAAATAAAATTCAGTTTTGAAAAACCGCTTCCAAACTCAATGCCAACACCAGTAACCTTAGATTTAAGATTTGGTGATGGCATTGAGTTTTGGAAAGGATTTTATCAACATCTAAGATATTTGGGAAGTTTAAGATCTGTGGAAACCTTAGATTTTTTCTACTTGGCCAAGTTTGGAATTCACATAACATATATAGAAGTGTAATAAATTTCAGTCACCGGTTTTATTGCAGTCATTAAAGTCTCTGTTGTTATATAGTTGGTTGTTGAGTGTATAACACAATATAACTGCATACTAATTACTATCTGTCAAAATGGTTTCCACACGCTTTGGAAACGCACAGAAGCTATGTAATTTTGGAAATTAATTACATTTATACCTACTACCTGTCCAAAATCTTGGAAATATATTTATGTAATGATAGCCTACATTCAAGTTAATTAAAATAAAAAAAACTAGTATACCACACGCTTTGTACGCTTTAAATACCTGTCAGAAATCTTGGAAACATATTTATATAATAATAGCCTACATTCAAGTTAATTAAAATAAAAAAAAACTAGTATATCTTACTAGATACGCTACAAATCAACTGAACTACAATAAATTACTATCTCAACTACCAAAAATTAAATTTTAGGTCTATTTTGTTATTCACTCACACTAACATCTATTTTAAAGTTAATTATGTTAATTATAAAAAATCAACATCAACTACGCTTCAAATACGGAACCAAAATATAATAATAACATTTACATTTAATAATAACACTTACAATATTAACATTCACATAACATAATAATACCAAAATATAATAACATTTACAATAATAACATTTACATTAATATAGAAAACCAAATTACATAAAACTAACTCCTAGCATCCGATTCCATATCGGAATCTACATTCGATTTTGGAGTCTTGCCATCAGATCCCGTATCCGAATCTACATCTGGATTCTCTTCTGGAGTATGAGAGGGCATGATCCTCTCGTACATGCCATCCGAGGTGTAGGTGGAGTCCTTAAGCCTATGGAGGCGAAGGTTCACCTGAGTATGGAATGCCCCATAAACGGACACCGCCTTGAAGTGCTCCAAGTCGTTCAACTCGATGTACGCCACCTCAATTCCCGGCACTACCATTTCAATGCTGAAATAATCAGCAGTCGTGTACCCAAGCCACCTAACCATTCGGTTAAGTTGTTGGTACGTGAAGGTTTGAGGGTGGACATAGTCCACTAACCTCACCTTTTGATTCCTCCGGACGGCGCCGGAAAAAAAGTGGAATCGTATGGTGAAAAATGTGGGGTCGTAGTAGATGGGGGCATTAGCACCCGGTGCACGTTCGAGCCATGTTGAAGCCATTATCGGAAATTATAATCGGAAGAAAGGTGGATTGTGATTGTGATTGTGGATTGTGATTATGGATTGTGATTGTGACTGGTATTTAAACACCATCGGAACCCGGCGATATATCTCCCTGACAATTTGAAATTGGCGGCACAAGAAACTGTAAAGGCAATGATGACGTCGCCACTCGTCAAATCAACGTGTGGCCATTAATGACATTTGGAAACGCATTAAAATATTTTAGTGTGACCATTTATCACTTATAGCCACACATAATAATGTATCCGTGACAATAAAAAACTTATAAAAAACAAAACTAAGATACTCTTTGGTCACACAACCTCGTATAAGTGGCCATTAATTACATTTGGACACACTAAAAAATATTTAAGTGTGACAATTTATCACTTATAGCCACACGTAATAAGTGTATCCGTGACAATAAAAAACTTATAAAAGGCAAAAATAAGATACTCTTTGGTCACACAACCTCGTATAAGTGGCCATTAATTACATTTGGACACACTTAAAAATATTTAAGTGTGACCATTTATAACTTATAGCCACACATAATAAGTGTATCCGTGACAATAAAAAACTTATGAAAAATAAAAGGAAACTACTCTTTGGTCACACAACCTCGTGTAAGTGGCCATATATTTTAAGCGTTTTAGCCACATTACTAATAAATACAATGGCTGTTCGTCATATTTCGCCACTTTATTAAAAATGTGGCTAGAAAATGTGACATTAGGTCACACAACGTAATATAAGTGGCTATATCTTTTACCTTTTAGACACATCTCTTATCAATACAGTAGCCGTTTGTCAAATTTGGCCACACTATTAAAACATGTGGCTAGTTAAATGTCACAGTTCGTGGCTAATGCATCTGTTTTTGGTCACATGTATCAAAAATCAAACAAACTATGATTGTAGGTCACATTTCGCCACACATTTTTATAATGTGGCTAGTTTTTGTCACGGTTTTTTTCAAAGTGTGGCGAAAAGTACCTGAGTAGGTATAGAATGGTCACGTGAAGAATAATATGTGTGGCCAAAACATTCTGGAAGGTTTTCAAACATGGTCAAAGACCTTTTAGCCACACATTTAAGCCGAAGTGTGGCAAATCGCCCAGACCACATGTGTGGCCGAAGGTCGATATTCACGTAGTGTTCGTAAGTAAATTTCTCTCGGTTGTTCAATCATTTGATAACTGGAGTCATTCTTTGATAAATGATCACTATGAGTCAGACTCAATAAAATTTGATCAATCATTTTTTCTGTCGTTAAGGTGGAGAACTGAACAAAGAATTCTCTTTTTTCATCATCAATCGAATCAATGTTTGCAACCCAGGAGTCTATTTTATCATCAATCCAGTCCCCTTTCACGTTTTTTTTTCTTTTTCTTATCGATGAACAGATCTCTTTACTTGTATGTATGACTCTTATCCCTTTGAGGTCTTCCTCCACTAGCAGGTTTTTTTGGAAAACTCTATTTATTCCGGATGGCAGGCAGACCTATACTTCTTGGTTTTATTAGGACTCCTTGCAAGCGTTGTTTCTATCTACTATTATCTAAAAGCAATCAAGTTATTAATGACCGGACGAAACCAAGAAATAACCCCTCACGTGCGAAATTATAGAAGATCCCTTTTAAGTTCAAACAGTTCCATCGAATTGAGTATGATTGTATGTGTAATAGCATCTACTATACCACGAATATCAATGAATCTGATTATTACAATTTCTTAGGATCCATGGATGAAGATAGACAAGTAGATTTCTAATTTCTAATCGTAACTAAATCTTTAATTTTTGTTTTGATTTGTAGCGAATAAAATGAAGCAAAATAGATATTAAATAATGTCTTTAATATCTTTTTTTAGCTCGGTGGAAAAAGTCCTTGTTCCTTAGGACCCTCTCAAATAAAAATAGAGAACTAAGTAACTAGAAAGGTTGTTATAATCGCCTTCTTTTAGAGGGATGTAACACCCCGGCTAAAGCGGAAACGCTTGATTGTGACGTACAGATTGCCCAAAACACATGTGACACTATTAAGTGACAATATTATCATTAATTCATTCCAAAGCATCAAGTACACAAGTTATTTCAAATGAACAAACACAAGGGAAAAGGAACAAAACAAACATCTTCTTGTTTATTATCTAGATAACCTAACTTCTAGTATCCTCTTCATTTCATCCTCTAATGAAAGTACCTGTAGCATATATATAAAATAAAGTCAACTAATTGAATAGTTGGTGAGTTCACACAGTTTAAATACTACATAAAAACCATACAATTCCATGAAAACTTGTGAAAAACACATAAGGGTTCTTTACACTAGAAACAATGGTCCATGAGTGTAAAGAATAAATGAAGGTCTTTTCTGGTTGGGATTGTGCACCAACGTACTCAGATCAGAGTCCCTTTTCCACTAGAAACAATGGTCCTGAGTGCAAAGAGGGGCGTATGATCATACTTATCGAAGAAATCCATGCACGTAATATTTGAGCAAGTAACAAGTAAACACACAAGTCCATGATGCGAATTGTGGTTTGTAAATAATAAATAAATGAAATTGAATTTTGATAGGATATATATGTGTAAGGCCCCGTTACTGGTAGCCCTACTTTAGCGTCGGATTTACTCATAAACACAGTTCTAAATATCAGAGTTAATTAAAACATTTACGCGGAATATAACACTTTCATAAAACATTACAATATTTCATAACTTGTCTCAAAACATCCTTTGTCTTTCACATTAAAACATTAAAATTAAAACATCATAAGTCTTCAGATGTCAGACTCTTGTTCAGTGCCACGTGTCTCCTCAAGCAAGCTGCCTCAATCTACTCACCTGCGTGCATACTAAAAGTCAGCTACGCTGAGTGAGTTCTAGTTAATCACATAATCATACCATACACATAAATTATATCCTTTCATTCATACTTTTATACTTTCATACTTTCATACTTTCTTACTTTCATACTTTCTTACTTACTTTCATATCTTACGTTATAAAGAGCATTACGCCCTACATTTCTCGAGTATTATTAGGGCTCGGTACCCTCTTTCCTCGAGTATTATTAGGGCTCGGTACCCTCTTTCCTCGAGTATTATTAGGGCTCGGTACCCTCTTTCATCGAGTATTATTAGGGCTCGGTACCCTCTTTCCTCGAATATTAGTAGGGTTCGGTTCCCTAGTTCTCGAATATTAGTAGGGTTCGATTCCCTCTTCGTTACCATACAACCATACATCATACCTCGAGTATTAGTAGGGCTCGGTACCCTTTTCGTAACCATACAACCATACATCATACCTCGAGTATTAGTAGGGCTCGGTACCCTTTTCGTAACCATACAACCATACATTTTCATTTCTTTCTTCTATTATCTCTATCATGTTCATACATATAACATACATAACATACTTACCTTATACATAGCGTTACAACCTGACAGTACGTGCAATATCCGAAGATCGTTCACGTACCATCAAGCAATCATTCATACATTTCACATTATCCACATAAGGCATACACTTATCTCTTAGGATAAGTGTATTAACAAACATATTGAGTATGCACACAGCCCCGAAAACGTAACACATAAATGGGGCTAGAAACTCACCTGAACACGGTTACGTTCACCGTTAATCGTAATCCCTTTCTTCAGTTGTGCACGGCTGACTTTATAACAAGTATACGTATCAATTAACTATCACTTCTCATAATGTATTTCTATCTTTATATGACCCATAACGAACGGGGGTCCGGGGGCAGCGCCCCTGGCAGCGGGGTCTAGGGGCGGCAGCCCCTAGCAGGTTCCAAGGGGCAGAGCCCCTGGCTGGGGTCGAGCTGTCTTAACTGTCGATTAACTGGCTTAACACATTTTTCATTAGATTTTTAATTTATTTTCTAATCGAACTTGACTTTAAGCGAAGTTAAACCTTAGACGAACTTAGCTTTAGGCGAAGTTATCAGGCGAACTTGGCTTTAGGCGAAGTTAAACCTTAGGCGAACTTAGCTCTAGGCGAAGTTATCAGGCGAACTTAGCTTTACAGCGAATTTGCCATCAGGCGAACTTAGCTTCAGGCGAAGTAGCCAGTTAGGCGAACTTAGCTTTACAGCGAATTCGCCATCAGGCGAACTTAGCTTGCAGGCGAAGTTCATCAGGCGAACTTGGCTTGCAAGCGAAGTTCATCGCTTTGAAGGCGAAGTTGCCCAGATGAGGGCGAAGTTGCCCAGATAGCCGCTGTTTCGGTTTCTGTCCAACATTTCGAGCGATTTTAACACCCTTGATATGGTTCAATATCACCCACTACGCTTCCCGACCATTTTCGGTTGTTTATACACTAAAAAGCTTGGATCTTTAAACTTCAAAGATCAAGAATCATACCTTTTTGAGCTTGTTTGGATCTTGTTTAACTTGTTAGCCCCAACTAATCTCTCTTTCTCTCTCTCGGATCTCGGTCTTCCTTCTTCCGGCCGCCGGCGAAGTTGGTGGTGTGTGTGTGTTTTTGGAGTGTTAGGGAGTTTGGTGAAAATGAAAGATATTTTGGGTTTAGGGGATATTTATATCCCTGAAATCCCATGGATCTAAGGCCCATTCTCATTTAACCCATCTCAATTAATCCAAGTCCATGATCCGCTCCTTACCCGATATTAATTAATTACGCGAAATCGCTAAACATAACTTCCTTTATTCGACATTAAATTTTAGGATGTTACAATATGCTACCCCCAAAATAGTAAAAAGGTAAAAAGGGGGTGTGAGAAACTCACATTTGATATCGGAGACAACTTGAAATAATAACCGAAAGCGAGTTAACAAACGAAGCAATTAAATCTCACGAAACTACAAATAATAATGAAGATACAAAAATCAAAGACTAGCTACCGGTATTATAAAGTTAATTAGCTTATGGTAAATGGGGACTTGGTGATTTTTAATGAGTTTAACAAAAATGAATAAGTTTATATAAATTATTTGATGTTTATTAGTTGAAGAATGATTTGTAAAATGTGTTTTAACTGGAAGTCTATACACGAATACCAAGCTTTTGTTTCGATTTAATTACGCATTTTTATATGAAAATGGTTAAGTTTTAAAAAAAAAATTGTGACACGTTCTCTTTATTTATACGCTCATTTACGGCTTAAACTTTTAAAAGTTTGCAAAGTAATAACCGAATTTCAAACGATTCCTTTGTTATTTATTACTATGTTTTAGAATTGAAAATTTAAAAAGTTATGGTGATATATAAATGGTTGAATTTCGATTTGAGTACTATATTATTTTATTTATTTACTACTACGTTTTAGCATTGAAAATTCGAAAGGTCATGGTGATACATGAATGGTCAAATTTAATTCGATTACCATATTTCCATATTCATTTACCCTTATGTTTTAACTTAAAAAGTCATGGTGGTACATAAACCCTCGATTTTCATATCAATTTCACTATTTATTGTTAAGTTTAATACTTTTTCCATATGATTTATGAGATTTTTCGTTTCTTGAAATATGAAAACCTATGACTACTCATAGGAATTTCAATTTTGATTTTGAATTTTGTTTCATGCAATTTCATTTATTTACTTATTCTTATGATTGATCTCGATAAATCTGTTGGTCGTGTCATACTTACGTTCCAAGTCACGCAAATTCTTCAAGTTTCGTATCGCGCCTTCTCGTTTTCCAAGTTGCCGCGCTCAACCCGCAAAATAACAACCCAAGTTATCAAGTAAATGGCCTCCGCGATCCCGATCACCCCACGTTTGACCGCACCTACCTTCATCGCTATAGTTAATTAAAATTCAAACCCAATACAATTCTTGGAAACTCAAACCAAACCTAACCGAAAACCCTCACACAGAAACACACCCTTTTGTATAGTATGTGTAATTCCCACCACTTTACTTCCCCGAAACGTTGATGTACTTCTATTTGTGGTAGATTCAATTACAACATAATGCCAAAACCTACCCAAACTCAATGCCATTCACCCGTGTGCAAGACCTGTACTTAACCATTTGTCTCAATCAGATGTTTGACCACATGCTTTAAGCCTACTATCATCATGGTGACCCTAGCACACCCGCCATACTTTGGAAGGCCTAACTTGTTCCCGCCATGCAAGATCCTAACCTCGCATCCTTTGTCGAACCTTATACGATTTTCCGGTTTTCAATACTTAGATTTTTACAAAAACTCATCAAACTCGTCTATATTTTCTTTTGCATACTTTACTACATTTTTATTTCTTTTACTAACACCTCGCGCCTAATCCAAGATACTTAGTTATTCAACCTTCAATCAAATGGATTTTTCTTTAAAAAGAATTTATTATCTCCATTACTATTATTATTATTATTATTATTATTAAAGTTATTAATATTACCATCATTATTAATATTACTACTATTATTGTTATTATCATTATTATTATTATTATTACGGTAATTATCAATATGGTTTATTATTAGAATTGTTATTATTATTGTTAATATTTTTTTATTATTATGATCAGTAATATTATTATTATTACCAGTATTATCGTCACCTCTAATAATAATGTAATTATTATTTCAAACCGTATTTAAAGTAAATTTTTTGTTTTAAACAAATCGATTTGCTTACTTTTATAAGTTTTTAGTTAATATTTTGTACTTTTAATTTTAGTTCGTGAAGTTCATTTGCTTGATTTCATTTACGCGCTATTGGTTTTATTTCAAGTTTGTCTTCAACTTCAAGGTGAGTTTCTCACACCCTCTTTTTAACGCTTTTACATATTTTGGGGGTAGCATATATATCCTATCAAAAATTCAATTTATTTATTATTTACAAACTACAATTCGCATCATGGACTTGTGTGTTTACTTGTTACTTGCTCAATTATTACGTGCATGGATTTCTTCGATAAGTATGATCATACGCCCCCCTTTGCACTCATGGACCATTGTTTCTAGTGGAAAAGGGACTCCGATCAGAGTATGTTGGTGCACAATCCCAACTGGAAAAGACCTTCATTTATTCTTTACACTCATGGACCATTGTTTCTAGTGTAAAGAACCCTTATGTGCTTTTCACAAGTTTTCATGGAATTGTATGGTTTTTATGTAGTATTTAAACTTGTGTGAACTCACCAACTATTCATTTAGTTGACATTATTTTATATATATGCTACAGGTACCTTATTTAGAGAACGATGAAATGACGAAGACACTAGAAGATAGGTTATTTTAATAATAAATAAATAAGACATGGGTTTTATTGTTCTCTTTTGTATTGTTTTTATTGAACAACTTGTGTACTTGGGTTTTGAGTGAATTAATGATATTATTGCCACTTAATAGTGTCACATGTGTTTTGGGCAATCTGTACATCACACCCAGGTGTTTCCGCTTTAGCCGGGGTGTTACAAGGGATCATCTAGAAAGCGAGTCGTTTTGATTTGATGAATATATTCAAAAAAAAAAAAGTTGACATGGATGTTATGGGTATCCTTTTTTTTTGTAAGATGGGTATCGTTTTTTTAAGTTGGTTCACATCTTAAATCTAGCAATTTATTCATTTTCCATAAAGGAGCCGAATGAAACCAAAGTTTCATGTTTGATTTTGACTTAGAGACGTTCGAAATGATGAATCGACGTCGACTATAATCCCTAGCCTTCCAAGCTAACGATGTGGGTTCGATTCCCGCTACTCGCTCTATCTCCTTTTATGGTGACTCATTATTTCGATTAATCATTTCTTCGGGTAGAAGAAGGTAATGGAAACACTTACTCGAAATCTCACTTATCAGATTCCATTGTGGAATACATAATTTTTTTCTGAAGAATTCTCCATGATATATCTGATCCATGCATAATATCATGAAAAATATATTTAAATTTTTGGCTACTACTTAGTATCAGCAATAGGTCTGAAAAAGTATCTAAAAATAAAAAAAAAAATAGATATTTGTACCCTGTCAAAGTAAGGAACCATGGCATATATGTTTGGAATAGATTCCATTTTGAGAGAGTTGAATAAGCACTATCTCGTTGAAAAGTTCTATACATCTGCCCTTTCTCAATGCATTTCTTTAGACTAAGACTCCGTTTTTTCCTCTTTTCGGATGATAAAGATTTCTCATAACATGGAGTGTGAATCAAACCCATGTTTGAATTGAAATTGAGATACTGATAAAAGTTCTTCCCTTCTGAATCAGATTGATTCATATCTGAAAGAGGTGTAAGTTCTTTCAAAATTGACTATTTATCCCTATGTTAAAGGTGTTCCAGAAATGCCTGCGATTGAGTAAATAGCTCTGCGAACAAATGGATTGGATCGAGTTGGAAAATGGGAAGATTTGTACAAGTTATACATTTCGTCACCACTTTGTGGAAAAACCTTAGGTATTAATATGTTAGATACCCATGGCTCAATTGCTGAAATAGTATCTCTACCCCAAAAAGCATGTTTTTTTACTGAAGTACAAAGAAAATATTTTGTTGCAAATGAACAAGATATTGAGGAATTGTAAATAAGTAAAATCATCATTATTAATATGGGCCTTTTCCACATAAAAGGGGAATCTTTTGTTACAATAGAAGCAGAAGTGATGTGGATTATTCAAGAATCAAAGTTTATTTCCTTTATAAAAAGAAGGTCTCAATGAACTTCTATGAAATGATTTCACGGGATTCAGCCAATTCTATTGGTCGTGGAATATCATTGAGAAATAGGAATTCGTGTTATAAAAGGATTTTATGCGATTCTTTCTAGTATGGAATGAGTCAATCACCCACTTTGGTAGAGCTCGCCAAGAAGTACTTGGTACTATAATCTTTGGAGGAAGAATACCGACTCCATAAATGCTCCAGAATCTTTTCGGTTGTTTGTTCGAGTACTACGATCTTTAGCTCTGGAATTGAATCATTTTCTTGTATCTGATAAGACTTTCCGACTTAATAGGAAGGAAGCTTAATCGAAATGAAGCAGAAGTTTTCTTCTATGATCGATTGATATACACATCAACAACTCATAATTGGATTAGTTTCTCCTCAACAAATAAGTGTTTGGTCCAAAAAAATCATGCCTAATGGCAAGATTGTTGGAGAGGTGACAAAACCTTATACCTTTCATTACATAACCAATAAACCAGAAAAAGATGGATTATTTTGTGAAAGATTTTTGGGCCTATCAAAGGAGCTCTAATTCAAAATTCTCTCGACTCATCCCTTTCTCAGGAATTGCCAAACCATCTGACTATTCAACCATTCCAATATAAATGATTAGTCAATCAAATAATAGATAGTAAATGGTTCGGCTTGAAAATAAATGAATTGCTAGTTTTAGAATATTATTCTCGGAGACTTAAACCAAAAAAGTAAAAGAAAATAAAAACGAATAAGAATAAGGGTTCGACCCATTTTGCTCCCTTTCGGTGAAGTAAATTAACCTAAGGTTAAGATAAATAAGTGTTTGATCCGGATTTTTCTTCCATTTAGGTGTCATAGACCAAGAGGGATATTTTCATTCCTTGTCTACTCTTTTCTTTAACAGTATATATTTCGTACCACAGCCATTAGGAATAGAGATCTATTAGAGAATCCATATCAAAAAAAGGTCTAACTATTGGAATAGTTGTATTGATTTATATTTGATCTATTGTGGTTAGTAAGATCGGTAAATTAGGTGAAGGTAAGGAAAGAGAGGGATTCGAACCCTCGGTAAGCAAAAGCCTACATAGCAGTTCCAATTCTACGCTTTCTACCACTCAGCCATCTCTCCGACATAATGATTATGACCCATAAACCGAAAATAGAGTGAATAATGAATCATTCATATTAGATTATTGGGTAGGTATAACTAATCAATTCTAACTAGAATCTAACTAGAAAGCGATAAAAATAGAAAATTTTTCATCATAATAAAATATCATAATAAAGCAGGATCTTTCCTTCTAGATTGGGGGTAAAGATAAAATTGTTTTATTACAAAAACTAAAAAACAATTTTATTTATATTCATGTTTGAAAAAACAATGTTTTCTTCTTTTTCTGATTATCTATTTATACTATACTGACTGGATTAAAACAATAAATTTGAAATTAGAATGAACTGACTGAGCGAGGGGTCTATATTTTATGATTAATGAATATCTTTAGATCATGATTCTATCTGTTTAGACTATGATTACATATCATAAGAATTCTCAGATTTCTTTATTGGCCAGTTTTAGAGTTATAAAAAAAACCCTTATCCTATTTATCTATTAGATTAAAAATACAAATAGATAAAGAAATTTTTTTATAGTTGATTGTATAGTGTATACACGTAAATATACAACACAGAAAATGGGCGGTTATTCTATTTTCATCATACAATGATTCTTTTTCTTCTTTGTATCATAATTCAATCAATTGAGGTTATTCTAAGCTGTAACTTCAATCAAATAAGAATAGTTTCTTTCATTGGTAGACTATTCCAGTAAAGTAAGGTGGAATCGAATCCAGTTCCCATATTGATTTCTTAGTTCTTATCAATTCTTTTTTTTTTGAATATTGATTTTTTTAAAATCGAGTAGACAGACCATTTTTTTTCTTTTTTTCATAAGAATGAATATGTTTTTATGTTATTTTGTATTGTAGAATTCTTTTCCTTGGGGGATACTTTTCCCATGAGAAGTAATGATCACAATGATAGAATGCATTGCTACCTATGTGGGTAACGCGTAAGCCCTTGCTTCAAACCCGACAAGGGGCTTTGTTTTTGTTTTTTCAGTCGTAGTATTCATATGAAGAATAAAGATATTCTTAATATGAATAAAAAAGTAACCAACTTTATAATGTATAATATTATCATATAATGAGTTATAGTATATTAGTTATCACGAATCATGATAAAGTCATTTGTTTAATCACCAAAAATTCATATTTTCAATTAGGCCAATGAAATCCATTATAAAGATTAGAAATCAATAAAGGAAAATTAAGTGGACCTGACCCATTGAATTATGACCATATCCGCTATCTTGATATTTACATTCAATAGAGATGAAATTCGAACAAGTTGACCCTCTTTTTTCCTTTTCATTTCTTTGGACTCCGCAAGAATTTGTCGATATTTTCAATTCAATCACATGCTCCGGAGGAATAAGTTGTCATTTCGTTCATTCACAGAGAACCATTTTTCTAAGTCACAAGATAAGAAAAATTTTCATTATGAGTGATTATTTATCAAAAAATAACTCTGGCTATCAAATGATTGAACAACATGGAGCAATTTACTTACGAGACTTAGTTGACATTCATAAAAAGTATCTAATGAATTATGAGATCAATGCATCCTCTTTAGCAGAAAGACGGATATTCCTTGATCATTATCATACAATCACTTATTCACAAACTTCGTGTGGGGCTAATAGTTTTCATTTATCATCTCATGGAAAACCCTTTTCGCTCCGCTTGGCCTTATCTCTCTCTAGGGGTATTTTAGTGATAGGTTATACAGGAACTGGACGATCTTAAATCAAAATACTTAATAGCATGGAGATACCTTGGCTTTATACACAACTTCTACCCTGAGCACATGCAAATGAACAATATAAAGTCAAGTGAAATCCAATCCATGAAATAATTTGATCTATGGACAGCATCATTGTGGTAAAGGTCGTAATGCCAGAGGAATCATTACCGCAGGGCATAGAGGGGGAGGTCATAAGCGTCTATACCGTAAAATAGATTTTCGACGGAATGAAAAATACATATATGGTAGAATCGTAACCATATAATACGACCCGAATTGAAATGCATACATTTGTCTCATACACTATAGGATGGTGAGAAGAGATATATTTTACATCCCAAAGGGGGCTATAATTGGAGATACCATTGTTTCTGGAACAGAAGTCCTATAAAAATGGGAAATGCCTTACCTTTATGTGCGGTTTGAACTATTGATTTACGTAATTGAAAGTAACCAATTACGTTTACGACGAAACCTGGAAATTGATCACTGATCCAATTTGAGTACCTCTACAAAATAGACCTTAACAGAAAACTAAAGAGTAACGGAAACAAGTGATTGAGTTCAGTAGTTCCTCATATAAAATTTTTGACTCTAGAGATATAGTAATATGGAGAAGACAAAATTGTTTCAAGCACTGACAAAACCAGAAGCGCCCCTTATTTCAAAGATAAGATGACGGATTATTCATATTTCATTTGATGGTCAGAGACGAATTGAAAGCTAAGCAATGGTAATCTAGCTAGAAGAGGGCTATAAATGGATCATTTTTATGATTTCTTTCGGATATTAGGAATAGATGGGCTGTCTATAGGACCCATTTTATTAACACGATTTATCACTACTTTGCTACTTTAGCAGCCTGGCATGTTACTCGGGATTCTCGATTATTCCATTTCTTGATGTTAGCAATGTACAGTGGTCAAATAGGACCATTTTCTTCTCAGGACCTTTTACTTGTTTTCATCATGTGGGAATTAGAATTAATCCAATTTATCTACTTCTATCCATGTGGGGAGGAAAGAAACGTCCCTACTAAGCCACAAAATTTATTTTGTACACGGCTGGGGTTTCTATTTTTATCTTAATGGGAGTTTTGGGTATCGGTTTATATGGTTCTAATGAACCAACATTAAATTTTGGAAATGATATTCTATTTGGATATTTTTTATTGATTTTGCTATCATATTGCTGATTCAACCCCTACATACATGGTTACCAGATATCCATGGAGAGGCGCATTACAATACTTGTATGCTTCTAACCGGAATTTTATTAAAAATGAGAGCGTATGGATTGATTCGGATTAATATGGAATTATTACGACACACTCATTCTATATTTTCTCCTTGGTTGATGATAGTAGGCACGGTACAAATAATCTATGCAGCTTCAACATCTCCTGGCCAACATAATTAAAAAAAAGAATAGCGCTCGCGAATTACTTCTGAATCAATTCATAAATCATATGTAAGACCTATAGCATTTCGTAATTTATTGAAAAATCCGCTTTGATTCTCGATCAACCAATAATGTGGGACCATTAACATGGTTAAAGCTAAACTGTTTAAAGTCCAGACAGAGCATGGTGTTATTTCTACCACTATGTTAATATAGAGATGGTTTCAAAATAAACATTTTATCAATATAAAACACTCATATCAATAAAATGTTTTGAACTACTTATTGGTAGGTAACATCAATTAAGCTACGGTGAAGGCTATCAACTTTGAAACGGAGAACAATTTGAAGAAAGACCTTAAATCTTTGTGTACTGACCCTAGTCGAATTGTTTGGGATTCAGAAGTGAGAGAAATCATTTTATCTACTAATAGTAGACAAATTGGTGTATTGCCAAATCACACTCCTATTGCCACAGTAGTAGATATGGGTATTTTGAGAATACGCCTTAACGGCCAATGGCTAACGATGGCTCTAATGGGCGGTTTTGCTAGAATAGGTAATAATGAAGTCACTGTTTTAGTAGTGACATCGATCCACAAGAAGCTCAGCAAACTCTTGAAATAGCGGAAGATGCTGTGAGAAAAGTTGAGGGAAAGAGCAAACAGTTTAGGCAAATCTAGCTCTACGACGGGCTAGGACATAAGTAGAGGCTATCAACGCCATTTCATAAATAGTCGGTGTGTCCGAATAATCAATCAATGTATACACCCTATATTAATCTGATTAGTTCATTGATGATCGGAAAGTATGATGGTCCTAATGATGATCCTACATGTATTTGGTGTATATTTAACTGATGGATTTAAAAAACCGCGCGAATTAACTTGGGTTACTGGTGTGGTTTAGGGTTTAGGGTTTAGGGTTTAAGGTTTAGGGTTACTGGTGTGGTTCTGGCTACATTGACTACATCTTTTGGTGTAACTGGTTATTCCTTACCTCGGGCCCAAATTGGTTATTAGGCCGTGAGAATTGTAATGGGTGTACCTGACGCTATCCCTGTAATAGGATCACCTTTGTTAGAATTATTGCGTGGAAGTGCTAGTGTGGGACAATCCACTTTGACTTGTTTTTATAGTTTACATAGTTTTGTATTGCTACTTCTTACTACCGTATTTATGTTAATGCACTTCCCAATGATATGTAAACAAGGTATTTCTGGTCCTTTATAGATACAATAAATATATAGAAGATATGGCATATATATTTTGAATTCAACATTTATCATTTGGGGTAGAAACTATAGTATTTTATTGCTACAAGTATGGATTATTGAAAATAATAAGACATGTTTTTGGATATTTCTCTTGAACTCCGCAATATTTTTTATTTGGCATTAATAGTTGAAGGGATTTTTCCGAGGATAAAATGAATTATGGGAGTGTGTGACTTGAACTATTGATTGGTCTGTGCAGATATGTGCATTTTTTCTATTTATTTATCTTCCATGTTTGAATTCACAACCAAATGTGTCTTTGTTCCAACCATCACGTAATTTCTTTATATTGTTGGTATTTTTATTTTTATACCATTTTCTTATTTAATATTACAGTTTCTCTCTCATCTCTAAATATTTTTTTTTGTTTTATTTACAACCACAAATCTATTGTTCTAATCGGTTCTAATTCTAACAACTCAAGAGTTTCTCAAATTATATCATATAAAGGGGAGCAATGTTCTAGCTTGGAAAGTGAAAATTCCAAATCATCTGGCTTTTTCGCACCAGTGAGCTTCAACAACATCTTAATCATCTGGCTTGGAAAGTGAGAAGTCCAAATCAACACATTAAATCTTCATATCACTAGTAATTAACTACTCAAGTTTTGTATTTATGTAACAATTAACTCCAGCCAATGGGGAAAAACTGGCTAACTGAACTAACATGAAAATTGAACGAAACTCAACCGGTTTAAAACCGATATTGAAGAAATCGGTTTAGAACTAATTGCCATGGGTTTGCAACCAACCCGTTTGTAGTTCTCTCTACCGAAACCGGTTAACCTGACTAAAAAGCGGTCTAAAGACGGTCAAAACCCAACCATAAACCAATCAAGAAACCAGTGTCAACCTGAACAAAAACCGATCATAAACCAGTTTTGACTTTTATTCACTGAACCGGTTTCAACTCGAGCCGACCGGTTTAAGATTTGAAACCAGTTTGTGCATCTCTAAATTATTGAACATTGATGTATTAAATATAGCATTACATATTAAATAATAGTATATAACCTCTTTGGATATCCAACATATACTTTTAAGTTCAAATGTTTATCAAACCTTACCCATAAAAAAGACTTGCAAATTATGCAGAGCATTTAAAAGTTTATTTATTGGAATCATCATACCTAACACCCCAATAAAAGGTTAATAGAGGTACACAACATGGCTATAACTGTAACATTACGGAAATTTTGAGCCAAAAATGACAAGTTTTCAAAATCTAGGGATCAGTTCTGCCAAATTCCAAACCTTAGGGTTTAAAATGAAAATTCTAATTTTCTGACCCATCGCGCTACGCGATGGATCATCAGAGAGACCCATCGCGATACACGATGGGGCTTCTGACACGTGTGCCACGTGGCACACGGTGGCATCACCTGCTGCCACGTGGCAACACTGCTGCCACGTGGCGCAACGGCTGCCACGTGACAGACCTACTGGTTGACTCAGCTGAGCTACGTCGCGGTACGCGACGAATCAGCCTAAGGACCCATCGCGTACCGCGATGGGATCCAATTTTTCGTCTATAAATAGCAACCAAGGGCACCTCATTTCTGCACACCAAATCTGCTCTCTCACTTCTCACTAGAATATATAAACGATTTGCCTTGATAAGCGTGCCTCGATCCCCCTTTGTGTACCGACGTTTCCTCGAAGTTCGTGCCATCCTCCACCCAAATACAATTAAGAAGGTGTTTGTTATCATGGTGATGAGTCTCGAGAAGCGTGCCAATGAGTGTTGAAGATTGGCGGTTATTGATTTGCGTGTCGAGAAAAGTGAAGCGACGTCGGAGTGCTGCTCGAGTTCCTAGGGTTTCCAATACGCCACAAAGGTTAGGCATAACGACAATTCAATATAATGAAATATTATATTATAAGGCTTAAGTCTTAAGTCGAGGTAATACTCGATACCTCGATAAAAGAAAAGAAATACAAACATAACAAAGAAAAGAAATAAGAATATGAATTGACAAATATATATGTGTGTAAGTATATATGATTATATTCTTTGTTATAAAATTATTATTTAAGTAATAAAGAGTATTCTTAAATAATAAAAGAAAAAGAATACGTTTCTTGAAGAAGAAGAAACGTATGCGATGAATGGGCACATCGCACCACCCTTGGTCGTAGGATGCTCTCCTGCAGGGTGTACGACCGTTGTGTATATTTACGGGTACTTAACTAAGTCGAACGTTGCGGTGTTTGCTGAGGTGACCTAGAGTAGAGGCTCGAGTTTATAATGTGTTATTTAACTTTGTTATTCCTAAGCCACGATGGGCCAAGGCAGGCGTAGTCTCGAGGGGTAATAAAGTAAAAGAATATATTTTTGCGTCAGCGTGTTCACCAGCATTCGTTGCTGACGTATTTTCTTACATTTTGCAGGTGAACAATGATAGCGCTTGGAATAACGAAGTGCTTTGAATATCCGATGGCTCGGATTTATTTTGTATAAACTTAACATATGAAAATGGTGGTTTGTAAATATAATCAAGTAATGTTTTGTTAACAACTCTAACGGGTGTTTTATAATCCCGTCTTTTGAATGTATATATAAAAGTTATGTTTTGATCCTTAAAATTTTATAAGACTTCCGCTTACAAACGCAACTCTGATTTATTTACATATATGGTACCAATTGTTGGTCATACTCTAGCCCTAAGATAGGGGTGTGACAATAACTTAAAAGAACCCCTACCTAAAACATAGAAGATACGACAAAATATCTAATAGACATGCCTGCAAATGGTGGTGCCAGCATCTAACGCAGTTGTGGTGATTTACACACGAGGATCCGTTGCAAGTGCTTCGTTAAACTTTAGAACACAAATTCATCTTTGTTTTAGTATTGCGGAAACTATTTCAAATTCCCATATTACTAGGTAGATTGCTCCTAATCCAATTTCCATTCGAATATGTCTAACCGTCTATTAAGTGGTTAGCAGTCAACTAATCAACTAGAAGGATAAAATTTTAAAACTAAAACTAAAGCTATAATAAAAAATAAAGAAGATAAAAAAATATTTTAGGTTTTTTTATAGGATGTACTATAAACAAGGTTTAGTAAATACTCGAATTGTTTGTAAACATTCACCTTTGTGTCCCGGAAACGGGGACAAAAACTTGATGTGTGCGATATGGTATAGAAAAATGTGTTAACTTTTTCAATGGTTTATTCACATGATTATGAGCTTTAAATTTATAAAAATGATTTTTATTTTAACCAAACCACACACAAATAAGCAAGTGTACCACAGACACACTTACTGCTTTTTACTACTAAATCGTTGTATTTTTTTCAACCGGAAGTGAATATCATTTTGGTTTTGGCTTGGTTTTGGTAAATTAGTCTAAAGAAATTTAAGACATAAATTAAAATACTATTTTTGGGTTTTTAAATTTTTAGATAGAAAGAAGATCAAAGATAAAACTGTATCATCTTGGTTAAAACTCCTCTTAACTTGGTTTAATAATTAACTAGTAAACATGTGAAATGATTTTGTTGTTGTGATTAAATGTGAGAATAACATCTTAACTCATGCTTTTCCATGATAATTAAAGAAAGATATAAGTCATGATATTCTTACTAGAATATAATTTTATGTAAGCAAGTGGTTTTTTATAAATATAAGTTAACTCACTTTAAAGACAAGACAGTCCCTTAAATTACTAAGTGAATTGTCATTTATATTTTAGTAAAAATAGCCTTTGTATTATACGTAAAACATCAATTTAGATTAGTTGAGTTTAAAGGTTTCACCTTGAATTAACAAGTATTAACCCACACAACTTTTGAAATATTATAGAACTCATGTAATAACCACTCAAAAGTTGATTAAAATAGATTATGTTGCACACTCACTTAACGAGTAAATAACCTTTTTTTATAGGATGAACATCAACAATCCATTTTCACAACATTGTTGATAGTTCCCATTTTAAAATGATCAATCACTACTAATATTCCATTTCGACCATGTTAATATAAAGATTCATATTTTTTATTCAACCAAACCCTTACAAGAATAGCGATTTCTCGAGTTATCATCAAGCTCGGAGTCTTGGCGGCTCTTTTAAAGATTCTTAAATTATTACCCAAAACCTCACAAAAGTATAAGTTCCCCGGCTTAACGTCAAGCTCGGTATTTGGGGGTTTGTTTTAAGGATTCTTAATTTATCAACCAAGTCCTCACAAGAATGGTGATTTCTCGATTTATCATCAAGCTCTGAATCTTGGTGTCTATTTTAAGGTTCGCCAAGGCTGAACAACAATAAAAATTTCTCTACTTATCGTTGTTAACATTACTCATCAAGTGATAATTGCAAAATAACCATTAATTATTAAAAACCAATCACATGTTTTACTATCTGTTAGGGCATAGAATTTATGCTAGGGATCCTCTATCCTTGAGTGAATTCTGGATCATTTATCCTTGAGATATATTAGGATCCTCGGTATTACTTATCTACTAACGATTGTGTTTGAGTGCTGTTGTGATCAATAGGTATAACGGCTCTATGACTAAGTCTGTAACATTCGTCAATTTTCGGACCCGAAACCCGACTCATTTGAATTTTATTATTATTATTTATTTATTTGATTTTAGTTATAAGATTGTACAAAATCAACCCTTAGCCACTTTTGATTAACTTTGGTACCCACCACCATAGAACAGGGACCAGTTATGCCAACTTAACAACCCTCTTTCTTCTTCCTTGTTACACATCGTCCCCCCCCCCCTCACGATTTTAACCAAGTCAACACACTCTAAATCAGCCGGATAATCAGGGATTTGACGTAATTGATCATACCATATCATTCCTTACCAAAATCCGCTCCTACCGACACCCTAATTGTGATAAACCACAACCAATTGACAGCTAATTCAAAGCTTTAAAGCCCGCGGCTGTATCATCCTCCAAAACACTATAAATACTAGTCCTTATTGCAATTGAATGATCCCACACCATCCTCTTTCCATCACCTTCATAACCCCTCCAACCAATTGAATTATACTCGTTGTTTCCCTATCTGTTCGTCATCAAACCGCCGGCCAAGTTCAGCTTCTGTTCACCCGCACCTAGTCTTCGTTAGAGGATTTGACTTTGCTACCTCTCGAGTGCGACGCTTATTCTCCTACCAATCTTAAAGTACTTATTCATTTGCTTATTCTCTAAGGTGAGTTTACATATCCCCCTTTTTCATATTTTAGGGGTGGCATGTATACCCTATTTAAATTACTCAATTTTACTTACTTATCTATTCATAACACAATTCAATATATGTTTATGTGTGACTATTTCATACTCTATGATAATGCTCTATGTGCTTAATTGTTTATTTTATGTTTGGTGGTTGGTATCTCATCCTCATCTATCCTCATCTAGTATGATCATACACTTACCCGAGTACTTTGATTTCGTATCAAGAGGAACGGGTCCATATCTATTTAGTTGTTTGCATTTTCATAAGAATTGTAATACTCATCATTTACATATGAATTGTGGTTTTTATCTCTATATATAACTCAACTAAAACTTATGTATTCTCACCAACATTCGTGTTGACAAACTTTATTTTTATACATGCTACAGGTACAAGTAATTTACCTTGTTCAAGATCGAAGAAATTAGTTTTACCTTAGGAAATTAGTTTTACCTTAGAATATTAGTCAACATACAAATGTATGACGTAATTGTTCTGTTTATTGAATTTGTGTACTTGTTATAATGTTAATGAAATTAAATAATTATTGTCGTTTTAATTAGTGTCTTTTGAGCTACTGTCCAATCAATACGTTACGCCCCGGCATATTCCGCCTTTGGTCGGGGTGTGACAGATTGGTATCACAGCCGAAGGCTATAAGATAGGTGGTTAGATATAACGGCCTAGTAGCATGCTTAGGGTCCCTATACGTGATATGCCTTTACGTGTTTGCACCCTGAATTATATTATTGATTGCAGTAGCTTAAATACTATTTAATGATTTAATATTATTTTTGTACACAAAATCACACACTTAATACGAGGTTATGCCTCACTCTCAAAATTGTTTTCAAAACTTTAGGACGATTTAAAAAAAATGGGAAATTCCTTAAGAAATCCCGTCTTTTACTCCCTCTCCTTGAGGATGATTCGTGGGACGGATATGTAGTAACTATAAGAGGGACGCACTTGTTTACCGAACTCTTGACACCAAGGCTTGCGAGCCTAAGGAAGTGCGATGCGCATAAATCTCAATCAACCACGAGACCTGGTTGCCTTCCTGGAGTGTTCGGTAAGGGTGTGGAACTTATTAGGCCAAAGAATATCACACCAAACGTACCCGAATCTGCTACCCTCATTGTATCAAACGTGGTCATGTGACGATCACACTCTTAAATCAATTATGAGATTTTTCCCTAAATTTGTTTTATTTTATGAATATTTTCTTAAATTATCAATTTCATCATTATGCTAAGTTAAGGTTATTAAAATTTTATTTTGTATTCTCATGAATTTTCACAAAACTCGAAATTTCACATAGTTAAACAATTTTTTTCAAAAACATAAATAATTTTTTTCACGTATCGTCATTGTAGCATGTCTTCTTCCCGCCTTATCAACCGTAACCGTCGCACCGGCAACTCAGGCCATAGCATGTCATCCCGCATCGCTAAGGGAATCGTGGAAGCCCTCCCAACAATCATCTCTAAACTCCAAAATGTGAATCCCCCTACATCATCCACAACACCGAATCCAATTGCTTACCCCCTCAAACAATTCAAAAGCGCCAACCCACCCGAATACCACGGTATCGACGGTGCTACCGTTCTCCTCCAATGGTTCGAAGAAATGGAGAGCATATTCCTCCAATGTGAATGCCCCGAGGACAAGAAAACCAATTACGCCTCGAGCAAGCTTAAGAAGAATGCCCTCAATTGGTGGAATGGTGAGAAGCGCACGCTTGGCGCCGAGTTTCTATGGCCTTTCCATGGGATGACCTCAAGAAACTTATGCTCAAGAAGTTCTGCCCGAAACATGAGATTCGGAAGTTGGAAGAGGAATTTTGGAATTTGAAACAAGAAAGTGGTAATGACATCGCCTACAACGATCGTTTCCATGAACTGAGCCTTCTCGTTCCCCACATGGTCACTCCACTTGAGCGTGCAATCGACAAGTACATATCGGGTTTGCCTATGGAAATCCAAGACTCCGTTCTAAGTCGTGACCCTCAAACGCTCCATGACGCCATCACCTTAGCCGGTACCCTCACCGAAAACCACGTTAAGGCCGGGACCTTGACGCGGAAAAATTCCAAGAAGCCCAATGATAAGCCTGCATCCGAGCCCACCAAAGAACCCAAGCCCGAATCTCCCAAACCCGAGCCTTCTAAGCCCAAATCCTTCAAGCACAACAACTCTCCTCGTTACCGCAACAATAAAAGAAAGTCCAATTCCCAAAACTATGTATTGGCCCAATCACAAGCCCAACCCACCAAGAAACCCTACACAGGACCCGACCCATTGTGTGATATGTGTAACTTTCACCATTCGCCTAACCTCAAGTGTCGACAATGCACCCATTGCAATCGATTTGGTCACCTCTTTACCACATGTCGTGAACGCAACCAACTCATGATGCAACCATTTACTTCACCGCTTACCCAACCCCAAACTATACCCTATGCCCAACCGTTTACTCAATCACCCTCAACTATGAGAGCTTGCTACCATTATGGAGACCCTAACCATTATCGCAATGCATGCCCAAGACTCGCACACATGATCCAAATTCAATCCTACCCGACCCAAACCACTCAATATCAAGCTTACCAAGCCCAAGTAAATCAACATCAACCAATCCAAGCTCAACCCATCCAAGCAATTCAAGCCCAACCCAATCAACCAATTCAAGTCAACCAAACCCCAATCAACCTCAAGTGACCAAGCTACTCAAGGACAAGTGTGTTACATCAACGGTTCCCAAGTCTAAGCTTAACCCTTTATGAAGACATGCTATGCATAAGACGTTTCTTTTATTTAGTTCTTTTCATTTAAATCTATTGTATTAACTTCATTAAATCTCCAGTTTTATTATGAATGAGAATTATGGTTATTTATAATGGTATTCAATCTCTCATTTATTCATATCTTGTCGACTATTACACTATTTATTGTTATACAATTTATTATCATGATTTAAGTGGTCTATGACTGGTTGTTTACCGGGACTATGTGCATGGCTATGCGCATGGTTATCTAATAGCACCTTATTTGTATAATGAACTACCTATGACCGATTCCTACAAATGTGTTGGAAATTGGGACTATGAACATGTGTTGTACATAGTTATCTAATAGGAGTCACATGTACAAATTTTATTTCTATATTTTAATACATGGCTACCCAAACCCTCCAAACTCACCTCATTCTCACGGTACTCCTTTCTCATCCGATTTTATAACCTTGATTTCGAGCCTCATATGTTATTATATTTCTCTAATCATGTGATTCGTTTGATATGTGAACCTGTCTTTGTGAATACTTATTCGTAAATTTTTCTTGTCATCCAAAGTATTTCTATTTATTAAATTCAAATTTCACTCTACCTAACTATTTAATTTAGTTATTATTACTTTTGACGGTTAACTTAGTAATTTCATTTCATTTTGTAAAATTTTTACTAGCTATTTATGCTAATCAAATTTCACTCATTTATATTTTTTTTATTTATTGCTCTTGCTCAGATAGTTCCATTTAGTTATCGACTTAAAAGTTGTTCATTTACCTTGTTTTTCGAACCCGCACAACGGGACGAACCATGTGCATCATGCGACGATCTAAATAATTATGAGTGCACGCATAATTATCGAAATCCTCGCATGGAACTCATAGTGAATACGGTTGTGTGTCATAACCCAGAACCGAGGGTGATTTTGGGTAACGATACAAATGTCGACATGATAAGGGCATGGTGGATACGCCGCTGGTACATCATATATATAAGTGTCCTTATCATGTCATCCGTTTGTAGCGTTATTTAAGTCACCTGAAAATCTGTTTTTTTTTTCTTCTTTCTTATATAAAAAAAAATCTTGGAAATTAACATTTGTCAATTTTCGGACCCGAAACCCGACTCGTTTGAATTTTATTATTATTATTTATTTATTTGATTTTAGTTATAAGATTGTACAAAATCAACCCTTAGCCACTTTTGATTAACTTTAGTACCCACACCATAGAACAGGGACCAGTTATGCCAACTTACCAACCCTCTTTCTTCTTCCTTGTTACACATCGTCACCCCCCCCCCTCACGATTTTGACCAAGTCAACACACTCTAAATCAGCCGGATAATCAGGGATTTGACGTAATTGATCATTTCATTTCATTCCTTACCAAAATCCGCTCCTACCGACACCCTAATTGTGGTAAACCACAACCAATTGACAGCTAATTCAAAGCTTTAAAGCCCGCGGCTGTATCATCCTCCAAAACACTATAAATACTAGTCCTTATTGCAATTGAATGATCCCACACCATCCTCTTTCCATCACCTTCATAACCCCTCCAACCAATTGAATTATACCCGTCGTTTCCCTGTCTGTTCGTCATCAAACCGCCGGCCAAGTTCAGCTTCTGTTCACCCGCACCTAGTCTTCGTTAGAGGATTTGACTTTGCTACCTCTCGAGTGCGACGCTTATTCTCCTACCAATCTTAAAGTATTTATTCATTTGCTTATTCTCTAAGGTGAGTTTACATATCCCCCTTTTTCATCTTTTAAGTTTTGGGGGTGGCATGTATACCCTATTTAAATTACTCATTTTTACTTACTTATCTATTCATATAACAATTCAATATATGTTTATGTGTGACTATTTCATACTCTATGATAATGCTCTATGTGCTTAATTGTTTATTTTATGTTTGGTGGTTGGTATCTCATCCTCATCTATCCTCATCTAGTATGATCATACACTTACCCGAGTACTTTGATTTCATATCAATAGGAACGGATCCACATCTATTTATTTGTTTGCATTTTCATAAGAATTGTAATACTCATCTTTACATATGAATTGTGGTTTTTATCTCTATATATAACTCAACTAAAACTTATGTATTCTCACCAACATTCGTGTTGACAAACTTTATTTTTTATACATGCTACGTTACACACTTGTACTCTCGCACACTTTAGCATCTCTGAGAACTCTCTCTAGCACAACACTCACACTTAGAAATATTGTAATACTGATCGTAATCTCCACCTTTGTAACCCAATTTTTTGATTAATAAAGAGGTGATAGACAATTGTCATCACCCGGGGTTTTTGTGCCGACGATCCTTTAAATATCAAGGGCTTTTCCTCGTAACAAATCCTTGTGTTTGTGTTTGCAACCGATTCATTACTGTACTTATCAACTTAGCACTAAACCTCTCCAAACGAATTTAGTTACATTATCCTTGTTAGATTTTTGACCAAAACACTATTATTATTAAACTTCAGTTAAGATTCATTATAAACCAAGATGATACTATGGAAGTTTAGCCACTAATAAGCATAATGATAGTTATCAAAGTAGTAGATACAAACATGATCAAACTAAAACAATCTAACCAATTTTGATGACAAATATTTGATGCTAATTACTTCTCCCAAAAGCTTAATCTTCTTAATCTTCAAGTGTTTGATGGATGGGATTAATTCTCTTATTAATGGTGGTGAAAGAGGTGGTTGAAGTGGAGTAAATGGTATATTGAGGTGTCTTAAATGAAGAAGATGAGAATTCAACTTACAGGATGATCTCTTCAAAGCACGGCCGTGTTGAGTTGGGCACGGCCATGTCATCATTTTTGTCCTGCTGCATTGATTACTTAATGTCAGATCGTACAGCTCTGGGGTAACACTGTCGTGTTAAGCAAGGCATGGCCATAATAGTTCAAATTTCACCAGTTTTGCCTTTTTCTCTAGTATTTGAAGGCATGGCCGTGTCTTGGGAAGGCATGGCCGTGTTTTGCTTCAGAATCTTCCATTTTGTCTTTCCTCTTGTTCTTGATAACATGAGGTGTGTCTTGGTTAACATGGTCATGTCTTGATTTCCTGATTTTTGTCTTTACTTTGTATGCTCTAGGCATGGCCATGTCTTGATTCACCATGGGGTGTGTTGAGTCTGTTTTCACTATTTTTCACTATTTTCTTTTGTGTTTCAGCTTGCTTTATTCCTTAGTGCTATATTTATCTATAGATAGAAATTGTAAACATTAGTGGTTATTTATTCTAATATAGTTGCCGAAGTTACGCTTATTTAGAGATATTTTAGTACTGAAAAGATGTATAAATTCTTATACATCAATAATAGCATTAGAGAATGATGTAGACGACATGATTATCAGCTTGGTCGAGTTCCCCTTTAGGGTGTATAATTAAGGATGGTGATTAGGGTTCTTGAGAGGAAACCGATTTTAGGAGAAAGACACATGAATTTCTTATGTGTGTGAGATTAGGTTATGATATTAATTTATTCTCTCTATATATACACCCACGGGGAAACCCTTTATTAGCTAGTAAGGGTAATATGATTCATCAACAATTACCAAGCTAATATATAATATGTTATAGTAATCATTTTGATATATTATAATATAAATGATAACGATGGTCATATTAGTGTGTGTGTATTTATATTCTTGCGTTCTCCCATTTGGCCGAGTAATCATTTATTATAAGTATTAGATAAGTCTGATAAGTAGTTAATACCAATTTTAGCTTTAAACTTAAACTAGAGCAGAGAAACACAGTTATTGGATTGAACATCAGCTCAAGACCCCCATTACATATTGCGGTCCTTATTTATAACCAAAGTAGTTATGATCAAAATTTTCAAGTAAGCCCTTCAGAACGTTTGATTTATATAATAATTTGTCTATATGTCATTATGCAACATATTAAGAAACATACAAAATCAAAACCGGTAAAGAAAAATTAATAGTTAATCTGTCACAGTATGATATGCAGTTGTATATGATCATCAATAAACCTGTCATGAGTATAAGAGCTTTCATAGTACTTATGGGCTATAGAACTTTAGTTATAGGATCCTTAAGCATATCATGATTGTATTCGATACGAAAATTTAGTCTCCTCAATTCTTCATAAGCGAATAATTAATTTCATATCGAAATTTAATGCAACACCTCTCGAATTGTTACTGCTTGAGAAAACATAGTAGCTGACTTATCACAATAAGTCTTCAACATATTATTTATATGGAGTTTAATAAACTTATGAGTCCACTAATAAATATTCAAAAACATTTATTGACAATTGCATTGTGATTAATCAACATATTATATCATTATAACTTAGGTTGTTGTTATCAGTTCATTATGACTCCTCCACATGATAGATTTATCTGCTGACATAAGATTATATTCCAAATTTACATTTTGTTATATTTAAGCATAATAGTGCTTAGAGTAATCAACCGGTTTGAATTCTCACTTCATCTTATAAAATATAGTCGCTCGTTTCCTTTAAAAATATTTTAATACTCTTTTAGATGCTTCACATTAGTCTAGACATATCTAGTATGTTGTAAGTTTGAGTAAAATCTAAATGAGTATAGAGTTGAACCCACATAAGGCTTCTGCTTAATGAAGCATAAGGAAATAATCTCATTGATCCTATTATCCTTTAAAGGAGAACAACATTGATTGTGACATGCGTAAGGACCCATTTAAGGTAAAACTTATAGAACAAAACTAACGTTCCTATGGGTCTATCTCGTAGTGTTATGATATCTATCACGTACGGGATCTCTCTGGGATCTATCATACCAAAGTATGTGTGAACAATGTTTTGACTTATATAACATATACTTGTCAAAATAATGTCATATATTGAAGGACAAACTTGTTTTAATTACTCCCACTCATCTTGGGGTAGGTACATTGATCCTTTTGGCTCTTGATGAAAATAATTGTATTATGATTTTATCACATTATGATGTTTGCATAAAGCCATACATGGATTTTAGTGACTTTCATACTCATGGTCTATTGTAACATCCCGAAAATCCCAAAATAATATTAATTATATTATTTAATAATAGACGGAAAGTTACTCGGGTTATCAGGAAATAAATAAAAGAATAGAGGTTGGTATGGGTCGGGCTAGTGTCGGGTAATGGACGTGGGTTATGGACTTGGATTAATTGAGATGGGTTAAATAAGAATGGGATTTCAGGGATATAAATACCCCCAAAATCCCAAAAATATCTTCATTTACATCTATTTCTTCACACACTCAAAACACACACATTCTAACCGATCAAGATTCGAAGCCGAGACCCGAGATTTTGTTGATAGATCTGAGTTGGTAAGGTAAGAACAAATCCAACAAAGCTAATATTACTGAAAATGGTTAGGATTGGATGGGTTAACCGGACCCGAAACCCAAACTGCCCAAATCGGACCTCTAAAACGTCGATTTTAGGCCGATTTGATGGTTGGGATTTGTAGGCGCCGATCATACGATTCCGTGGGTACCAAAATCGAGTTATTTGGCTAAGAAACGAAGGATTTATGGGCAACAGATCTGCAGCGCGATAACTTCGCCTGCAAGATTAAGTTCGCCTGATGAACTTCGCCTTCAAGCGTAACTTCGCCTTCAAGCGTAACTTCGCCTAAGGATAACTTCGCCTACGGCCAAGTTCGCCTAAGGTTTAACTTCGCCAGAAGCCAAGTTCGCCTAACTGAAGAAAGGAATTACGATTAACGGTGAACGTAACCGTGTTCAGGTGAGTTTCTAGCCCCATTTATGTGTTACGTTTTCGGGGCTGTGTGCATACTCAATATGTTTGTTAATACACTTATCCTAAGAGATAAGTGTATGCCTTATATGGATAATGTGAAATGTATGGATGATTGCTTGATGGTACGTGAACGATCTTCGGATATTGTACGTACTGTCAGGTTGTAACGCTATGTATAAGGTAAGTATGTTAGGTATGTTTATGTGTATGAACATGATGGAGATAATAGAAGAAAGAGATGATAATGTATGGTTGTATGGTAACAAAGAGGGAATCGAACCCTACTAATATTTGGGAACTAGGGAACCGAACCATACCAATATCCGAGAAAGGAGGCATATGCCGTGTATGACATATGTGATAGATACGAATGATTGTCTGACGGTACGTGAATGATCTTCGGATATTGCACGTACTGTCAGGATATAAATAAAGATATTAATATTGCATGTAATGTAAGGATGATGTATGAACACTATGAATGAAAGCTTGTCGGTACGTGAACGATCTTCGGATATTGCACGTATCGTCAAGGGAAGTGATTAGCTCCTTACATGGATATTAAATAATAACGTATAGATAGTGTTCCTTCTATGGAAAGTATGGTGTTCCTTTTATGGAAAGTATGGTGTTCCTTTTATGGAAAGTATAGTGTTCCTTTTATGGAAAGTATAGTGTTCCTTTTATGGAAGGTATAGTGTTCCTTTTATGGAAGGTATAGTGTTCCTTTTATGGAAAGTATAGTGTTCCTTTTATGGAAGGTATAGTGTTCCTTTTATGGAAAGTATAGTGTTCCTTCTATGGAAAGTATACAGAGTGTTCTTCCTATGGAAATTATATATAGTATGGAAATGGTAAAGGTTCTTTTAATAGATATTACGTGATGATCTTCCCATGGATATTTATACGAGGTTAAGATAGTAATATGTGTCTTCGGATACGGGAAGAAATATATGGGAATAAATTGTATGTATGGTAGCAAGTATGTAGGTAGAACAGAAGGGCAACTAGTGAAGTATGGATATGTATCTACAGATATGTATGTATGTGTATGTATTGTATGGCGTTCGATTAACTAGAACTCACTCAGCGTAGCTGACTTTTAGTATGCACGCAGGTGAGCTGATAGTAGAGTTAGCATGAGGATGACACACGGCATGGATTGAACGGCTGGCATCTGAAGAAAGAAGTAAAGATGTTTTAAATATAAAGTTTTGTGTTATGGTATCAAAGAAAAGATTTAATGTTTTGTAACAAATGATTGATGTTTTATATTCCGCGAAAAGTTTTAATAAACTCTGATTTGAATGACTGTGTTTATGAGTAAATCCGACGCTAAAGTAGGGCTACCGGGTTCGGGGCCTTACAAGTTGGTATCAGAGCATAAGTTCGAGAGATTTAAGCATCCTGCATGCTTAGACTCGAACAGAGAATGGGTTTTAAGTAAGAAAGGAAAGAAGATGCCAGTTCAAGAATGCCATGTGTCGCTCAAGCAAGATCAGTAAAGATAAAGTGCATGATTAAATGATATATGTTAATGAGAAAGGAAAGATATGTGAACGTCAGGGATAGGAGTAATTGATTGTTTGATGTGACTAACTGCTTAAATAGAACCAGCACAAATAGACTCATAAAGGGAAGCGAATAGGACACGGAAAGCAACGTGATCAGCTAGTCACAGCTGGCCACTGTTATTACCTGTTAGCCTTGCTATCCTTGTACTAAATAGTTCCTTGAGTGATGATGTTTGTGTTGTCCCTTTAAGAATACTGATGGCTGGAGCTGGAGAAGTTGTGGGAACTGGGGGTCGCACTGGACGTCGTGGCAGGCCTCGTCTTGTCCGGCAACCCTCGGTAGAAGAAGCTTCCCACACCGAAGATGAAGGAAGCGCCGCTAGAGGAGACCAGAACAACAACGAAGAAGTTCAACTAAGCCCTGCAGTTCAAGCAGCCATTGTTCAAGCTGTAGTTGCTGCTGTGAAGAACCTGAATCCCGAAGGATCTGCCGGAAGCCGTGAGCAAACTGCTGAAGGGGCGGGTGGTGATGGTAGAAAGGATGGGGAAGGTGAAAGAGAGGCCTCGAGTGGGGATAAGTCTGTGAAAGATGATGATAGGAAGAGGGGCCGAGGCGGTTGCAACTATAAGTCCTTCAAAGGTTGTGACCCGCCTAAGTTGACTGGTTTAGGAGATGCAATCGCTACTCTTCAGTGGATAACCGCCATGGATAAGGTTATCCGCATTAGCGAGTGCCGTCCTGACCAAGCTGTCGGTTATGCCACTCAATCTTTTGAAGATGAGGCTATGTATTGGTGGGAGAGTGTGGAGCAGAGGAAGACCCGTGAAGAGATCAAGGAGATGAGTTGGAATGACCTAAAGGACATGGTGATGAAGAGGTTTTGCGCTGATACAGAAGTTGAAAGAGTGGAGATGAAGTTTCTGAATTTGAAAGCGGGAGAGATGACACAACGGGAGTATACTACTGAATTCAACCGCATGTCTAGGTTGGTACCTGACATGGTGAACACCGAAGCTAAAAGGATCAAGTGTTACGTAAGGGGACTTCCACGGAATGTTCGCACTTTGGTTAAGTCTAGTAAGCCAGCAACATTTGACTCGGCCGTGGAATTGGCCGAGATGATTTATGAGGACCTTGCCCACTGTGAAGGGGAGAAGATGGAATCGAAGAAAAAGAACCCAACCCCAGAACCAGGGGAAGCCAATGAGGTGGATCCACGCAAAAGAAGGCAAGGCAAGAGGGGTTCACTGCTTGTGAAAGATGTGGGAAGAGACACCCCGGAGAGTGCAGAAAGGGATTAGGTGTTTGCTACAGGTGTGGAAGAGCAGGACATTCCTCTTGGGAATGTAATGATTACCATAGGTGTCACAAATGTGGAGGACGTGGGCACCTGGCAAGGGATTGCAAGAGGCCAAAGGGAGGGCATGAAGGAGAGAAGAGTGCTTGAGGTTTAACAGATTCCTCCGTATGCTTAGAGAAGCCATTCAAGAAGGCTAGATGCTAGCCATAAGTATTAAATCTATGTGTAACTTATTGATGACTCGATGCGTGTTGTTTTATGTTGAAATTTAGACTGGTGTTTATTAATTATGGTACGAATTGTCTGAATGCATGTTAGTCATGATAAATTGACGTGTTGTGATAGAGTGTCGTCTTAGGCTTTAGCACTAATATGATATAAGACAAAGCCTCTTAAAGATCGAAACGAGACTTGGTACAGTGAGGGCCTCATGGACAAGCCACCTTAAATAGCTATTACACATCACCACCATTCGATGACTGCAAAGTCGGAAGTAAGAGGGGTAACTCAGAAAACGAAGGCGATTCAATAAAGCGTGTAAATATAAGAAGTTTTCCTTTTATAGGGAATAAGTTAGGTTTCGGGGACGAAACCTCTTTAAGGAGGGAAGACTTGTAACATCCCGAAAATCCCAAAATAATATTAATTATATTATTTAATAATAGACGGAAAGTTACTCGGGTTATCAGGAAATAAATAAAAGAATAGAGGTTGGTATGGGTCGGGCTAGTGTCGGGTAATGGACGTGGGTTATGGACTTGGATTAATTGAGATGGGTTAAATAAGAATGGGATTTCAGGGATATAAATACCCCCAAAATCCCAAAAATATCTTCATTTACATCTATTTCTTCACACACTCAAAACACACACATTCTAACCGATCAAGATTCGAAGCCGAGACCCGAGATTTTGTTGATAGATCTGAGTTGGTAAGGTAAGAACAAATCCAACAAAGCTAATATTACTGAAAATGGTTAGGATTGGATGGGTTAACCGGACCCAAAACCCAAACTGCCCAAATCGGACCTCTAAAACGTCGATTTTAGGCCGATTTGATGGTTAGGATTTGTAGGCGCCGATCATACGATTCCGTGGGTACCAAAATCGAGTTATTTGGCTAAGAAACGAAGGATTTATGGGCAGACAGATCTGCAGCGCGATAACTTTGCCTGCAAGATTAAGTTCGCCTGATGAACTTCGCCTTCAAGCGTAACTTCGCCTTCAAGCGTAACTTCGCCTAAGGATAACTTCGCCTACGGCCAAGTTCGCCTAAGGTTTAACTTCGCCTGAAGCCAAGTTCGCCTAAGGTTTAACTTCGCCTGAAGCCAAGTTCGCCTAAGGTTTAACTTCGCCTGAAGCCAAGTTCGCCCGAGGTTTAACTTCGCCTAAAGTGAAGTTCGTTTAGAAAATAAATTAAAAACCTAATGGAAAATGTGTTAAGACAGTTATTGGAAATAAAATTTTCCAAGCTGACCTGGCAGCTCGACCCCAGCCAGGGGCTCTGCCCCTTGGACCCTGCTAGGGGCTGCCGCCCCTAGACCCCGCTGCCAGGGGCGCTGCCCCCGGACCCCCGTTCGTTGTGGGTCATATAAAGATAGAAATACATTATGAGAAGTGATAGTTAATTGATACGTATACTTGTTATACAGTCAGCCGTGCACAACTGAAGAAAGGAATTACGATTAACGGTGAACGTAACCGTGTTCAGGTGAGTTTCTAGCCCCATTTATGTGTTACGTTTTCGGGGCTGTGTGCATACTCAATATGTTTGTTAATACACTTATCCTAAGAGATAAGTGTATGCCTTATATGGATAATGTGAAATGTATGGATGATTGCTTGATGGTACGTGAACGATCTTCGGATATTGCACGTACTGTCAGGTTGTAACGCTATGTATAAGGTAAGTATGTTAGGTATGTTTATGTGTATGAACATGATGGAGATAATAGAAGAAAGAGATGATAATGTATGGTTGTATGGTAACAAAGAGGGAATCGAACCCTACTAATATTTGGGAACTAGGGAACCGAACCATACCAATATCCGAGAAAGGAGGCATATGCCGTGTATGACATATGTGATAGATACGAATGATTGTCTGACGGTACGTGAATGATCTTCGGATATTGCACGTACTGTCAGGATATAAATAAAGATATTAATATTGCATGTAATGTAAGGATGATGTATGAACACTATGAATGAAAGCTTGTCGGTACGTGAACGATCTTCGGATATTGCACGTATCGTCAAGGGAAGTGATTAGCTCCTTACATGGATATTAAATAATAACGTATAGATAGTGTTCCTTCTATGGAAAGTATGGTGTTCCTTTTATGGAAAGTATGGTGTTCCTTTTATGGAAAGTATAGTGTTCCTTTTATGGAAGGTATAGTGTTCCTTTTATGGAAGGTATAGTGTTCCTTTTATGGAAAGTATAGTGTTTCTTTTATGGAAGGTATAGTGTTCCTTTTATGGAAAGTATAGTGTTCCTTCTATGGAAAGTATACAGAGTGTTCTTCCTATGGAAATTATATATAGTATGGAAATGGTAAAGGTTCTTTTAATAGATATTACGTGATGATCTTCCCATGGATATTTATACGAGGTTAAGATAGTAATATGTGTCTTCGGATACGGGAAGAAATATATGGGAATAAATTGTATGTATGGTAGCAAGTATGTAGGTAGAACAGAAGGGCAACTAGTGAAGTATGGATATGTATCTACAGATATGTATGTATGTGTATGTATTGTATGGCGTTCGATTAACTAGAACTCACTCAGCGTAGCTGACTTTTAGTATGCACGCAGGTGAGCTGATTGTAGAGTTAGCATGAGGATGACACACGGCATGGATTGAACGGCTGGCATCTGAAGAAAGAAGTAAAGATGTTTTAAATATAAAGTTTTGTGTTATGGTATCAAAGAAAAGATTTAATGTTTTGTAACAAATGATTGATGTTTTATATTCCGCGAAAAGTTTTAATAAACTCTGATTTGAAGGACTGTGTTTATGAGTAAATCCGACGCTAAAGTAGGGCTACCGGGTTCGGGGCCTTTCATCTATGTTGCACGGGAACTGGTACGGGAATGGGAAACGGGCACAGGTACGGGAACGGGAAACGGCAAAACTCAAAAAATCAAGAAACGGGTACGACAATAAATACATATAAAAAATAAATATATATATATACATAGGTAATTAATTACTAGTAACAAATAAATATATATATAATTTTTATTTATCTATAATGTCATTTAAACATTTTATGTATAAATTTATAAATTAAGGACCAAATGTAAGCTAGTCTAGATAGTGAGGGTTAAATGTTAAAATACATAACCTAAGTTAATACTATTTATGCAAAAATAAACAAAGTTTAATGACTAAATGTAAACAACTGAAAGATCAAGGGGGTTTATTGTTTAAACCTAACCCTACTTTAATAAGCAGTTGCCGCCTTCTTCTTCCTCCATCTTCTTCTTCTTCCTTCATCCTCTTCATCCATTTTCCGGCGTCGGAATACTGTATGTGGCGCCGGAATTCATCGGATACGGTCTGGAAACACCCTTTTACTTCCGGAAGCGTTTAATAATGGTCCTTTACTTCCAGAAATGTTTCGAAGTATGATTTGAATTTTGGAAACGGTCAACGACCGTCCCCCATATCCCGGAATCGGTCAAGATACGTTTCCAGCCGTCCCCGGTCGCGTTCCCGTCCCTGACGAGTTTCCGGGACGTGGTACGGCACTCCGGCGGCGTTTCCGTGCAACAAAGCTCATGGTTCTTTTACCTTTAGTTTAAAACTTTCAGATTGTTTGATGAACATGTAAATATGTAAGTTAGTTGTTAGGGAAAATTGTTTTAATGTTCATTTAATGTAGCTCCAAACTATTTTAAGCTACTTGAACAATTATGATTCTCAAAGAAATCTTTGGTAATATAAGTTAGAAGATTCTTTAATAATTTTTTTCCTCTTGAATATAACCTTTAACAATTAATCGTGCTCCTTAGTATCTTAATGTTTTTGTTAGAATTTAGTTTCGTTATGACTTATGAAATCAATTATGATTGATGCTAATGGTTTAATTATAAGGGGTAGGATCAGTAAACTTTTCAACATCCATTTCAACTTTAGTTTTGGATGTTACATAATCATCAATGTTAGTATGTTTAAATCTAGATGACCTCCTGAGTTGATTATTGGGTAATTTTAGAAGTCTTGGTATATATGTTACTCAATTGCTAGTATTCAATTGCTTGAGCCTTGAAAAAAACATGTATAGGAAAGCTCGAGTCACCGAATAAAAAGATAATCATGTATGTGGAAAATCAGAAGACCTCGCTTAGTTTAAACCGAAAATTAGGTTTTTCGGGTTAACTCGAATCTCCCTAATCTCTATCTAAAACCCAATAATTTTTTTTTTTTGATCTTGTAATTATTTTTTTTTATAGAAACATCCAAACGATTTACAATGAAGTGGCAGGTAAGCTGACAACAAGCTGCGCCGCAACCCCCTTTTGGATAGCAAACCCAATCCGACTAAAAACAAAGTTTCGATTCTTATGGGCTGATACGTTACTATACACAACTTTCTGAACCCTATTCAAAAGGTCCACGGCATCCGGAGCTAAGAAACCAAAAGTGTCAAAGGCGAAGGGGATAAACACGTGTTGATTCTCCAAACAAGCTCTCTCGTGTTTAGCAACCTTGCCCGATGCAAATTACCTAGGTGTTTTAAACCCAAATAATTTAAATCTGATTGTGTTCGGGTTATTCCTTATTCGGGTCTAGGTTAATCGGGTTTGGGTGTGGTTGGGGTCGGGTTTCGGGCTATGGTTAAAAAACCCACTCGGGTGTTAAATCGTGCTCATACATGAGTATGCAAGTTAAATCCATCAAAACTTGAAATATGAGTCCAACAAGAAAATCTAATCGGTCATGGTAGCACAATCAAAACTCAGATATTTGCAAGTTGATAGGACCAAGACCGTTTAACTAGATAATTTATTTGTTTAGTTTTGCATATTAATACTCTAAAATTTTAGCTAAAAAAATTATATGAATAATCGCCATTAAATTGTAAAATTTATGTTAACTTCTCTAATTTTTTAAGTTTTGTAAGCATTAATACCCAAAATGATAAAAAAAAATTAACTCTTAGTTTGTTTTTTTTATTGAAATAAATGGTCAACTCGCAAACCCTCTAGGTCAAAATTAACTTGACCCCGCTTAGGTAAACAGCTTTGCGGGTTCGACTTAAAAGTAAACTAGATTAAATTAGACTAAAGTTCCCGTAATTTCGTGTTCGGTTCACATTACATGTCACATTAACTTTACAACCTAACTTTAATACACCAACGGTCCAATATAATCAATTTAGAAAAAAATACTACATAAATCACCATTAAAATTATTTAAAAAAACATTGAAATGACACTAAGAAATTCTAGCAGATACGCCTACAAATGGTTATACCATCACCCAACGGAACCAAAGAGATATCCACACGAGGATCTAGAGCAAGTGATCTGTTAAACTTTATGGTGTTCATTCTTCCTTCTTTATATATATCATCTGTTGATGACTCGGGTTGTGCTACCGACCCAAACCAAAGTGTGTTGTCGTACACCACGATCCCATTCACCTTCAACAATCTCATTAGTCGTTCGTGGTAGTTGATATAATTTATCTTATCCGCATCAACAAAAGCAAAGTCGAAGCTTCCTTCACTATCATTCTAAAAAAAGAACAATAGGCAATAGTATGTATATTTTAATACAACTTAAAATGAAACCAATCCAACGCATATCTTTATTCGTGTATAAAACACCAAACCTAAGTTGAACACGACCAGTTTAACTCATTTATATAAACGTGTCAAACGTGTTGACGGCTAATATAATCGAGCTGTAAGCTCATTAATTTAGTTGATGGATTAAAAAATGGGTTAATCTCGTCATAAACGGGTTAGCGGGTCGAGCTATTTAACTAAACAGGTTAACGGATCAACCAGTTTACTAAATAGATTCAACATGTCGACAAAAACACGACCCGCTTTTTAAATGCGCTAGATGTGCGTCCAAAAACCTAATAACTAGCTTTCAACACAAGAGTTAGTATGTATTGAAGAGAAAATAAGGCTTGTATATTAGGCCCACAATTTTAAAGGGACACGGGCGACAATTGTTGGCACGATCCAAACCCGACACAAAAAAACAGGTTTTGGGTCGACTAACACGACCTGTTTAAAAACAGGTCGATTAGGGTCGACTAACACAACCTTTTTAAAAAATAGATCGGGTTCGCCTTGACCCATATAAAAACAAACTGACCCGTTTACCCGTTTAACAATTTAAAGAAACTTTTATAGTTATATTTTATTTGTGTTTTTTTCGTTTTTCCATTTTTCTTAAGATTAACTTGTAATTTCCAATTCATTTTCAAGATATTTAATAACTTTCAAAAAATAATATTAATACTTATTTACTTTATTGACTCTAATTTATATCAATTATGTTTTTTTATTTTTTTTAAATGAGTTAAGCATCTCGTGTTCGGGTCAACCAGTATTTATGTGTGTGTGGGTTAGGGATGAAGGTTTTTATATGAATAATAATACGGGCTGGGTTCATGTTTCACATTTTAGCCTGTCAACCCGCTAACTAGAGACGGTTGACACCAATATATTATTTATTATATATTATCAATTATGTAAATGTAAGTACAAATATATAAACTAAAACATAAATTTAACCTATCATTTTCGGTCCCCATTAGGAATATAGACGAAAAATCAAAAAACTTACATTTTCTAGTATTTTATCAAGAGCCGGTAGAGCCTCCGATTCGATAAAATCAATCTTGTGTTCCACTTTAGCCTTTTCTATAACCGGACGACCAATCTCATACGATTCCCGATTCATGTCAATCGCTACAATCTATATCAAACGTTAAAATCAAAGTCATCCGGAAGATACATAGCTTGGCTGTCGTCTAGGACCCGTTTTCGGCTCGGGCCTGTAATTTTAATTGTGTATGTGTGTCTATATAATATATATATTAATAAAACATTAAGAGATTAGACCCTTTTTTAAACGATAGGCAACTTAATTAAGCCATTTTTCATAACTATAAGTTCAGTTAAGAATATACTTTATTTTAAACAAAATCTATATAAATGAGTTATTATTATTTTTTCTTTACTCATATTGGGCATCCGAAATCTCAAAAAACGACTATAGTTGATATATTCTTATAATAAACTACTGAATAAAAGTACCATGATTATCAAATTTACAAACCTTGCCATCATCAGGAATCGTTAACGCGGTTAAAAGCAACGAGTAACCCGTAAAAACCCCAATCTCTATTGTTTTCTTCGCACCAATGAGCTTCAACAAGATCTGAATCATCTGACCTGCATCGGGTGCAGTACCCATGCCAGACCTGAAAATCAAGGAATATTTTAAGTGTCTATATCCGCAAAACAAGCAGCCCTACTCTTTTGGTATGGGAAACGACAGTCCCGCCGAAAAAAAAATTAGTACTATTATCGTGTAAGGATTTTGACCGACCATTTAAGTATATACAGGTCCGGCCAAAAGGGGACAGGGCGGTCGACCGCCTTCGGGCCGAAACCAAACTAGGCCCAATTGTTTTTTAAATTTATATATATTTTTATGTAAACAAATATGCAGTTTCAAACTTTGAACCAAGGTTGCAAAAGTCTCTAGGCAGACCCTAGGCGGCCGACTGGGAAGTTGGGAGTACTCGGATATGGTAAACATAAAGAAAATTAATTTTTGGATATTATATATTTGTCAAAATAAGCATAATTCACGTCAAATGTGTACGCTAACTGACTCGACAACTTTTGAATAACTTTTAACTGAATTTAGAGAACCCTAGCCCACCTAGCTCGACTTTTGACCGCCTAGCCCAACTTTTTACCAACTTTTAGAAATTCCTAGCCCGACTTTTGACCGCCTAGCCCACCTCACCCGAATTTTGACTGACTTTGATCGCCTCCGACTAATCCAGGCTGACTTGTAAAAAGTCTCTAAGGTAGGGGTCCAATAACCAACTAGTCGGCCTTGGAATCCGACTTTTACAACACTGCTTTGAACTAAGTTACACAACCAGTAGCTTGATTTAGTCACAAATCTGTATCACTCCCAACCAAAAAGTTGTGAGCTATAATCTCACTTGACATAATTTTTTTATGAACAATCCAAATCATAACCAGATAAGCTCAGTTAAAAATTTAAATGTTTAAACGAAAAAAAACCTCTTAAGACCCAAAATTTAATTTCTTCCTTAGCCTAAAAAATTTTAACACATCTCAGAGACGGCCCTAAGTATATTACGATCGCTAACCGAGAAAAAAAAGAGTTGAGTTTGTTACCGCACAAAACCACATTCATACAAGCAGGGTCGGCCCATAGGGGTGGCGGGGTGGTCGACGGTCACAGGCCCAACACCCTGTTAGGCCCGAATTTTTTTTTTTATAAAAGAAATTATATTTATTTTTTAAAAAATAAATATGTATATTTAATGTTTAAACCTAATTACATAATTATTAGCTTGGTCTAGTGGCAAATAGGTATTACTCCCAACCAAAATGTTATGGGTTCTAGTATCATTTGAGACATGTTTAATCTTATTTTTATACAAAAGTTTTTTATACAACCCAAATTATAACAAAGTAAACCCATATAAAAATTGAATTGTTTAAGCCAACAAAATACTCCATTTAATTAAGGTCCAAAACAAATTTCGTTTTCGGCCCAAAACATTTTTTTTCTTACTCGGAGCCGGCCCTGCATACAAGTTCCTTTTTATTTTAAGAAAAAACATGATGGTTACCTTGGATGTGAAGCGGTGAGAGCTCGAAGCTCCTTCAACGGTTCAGGTTCACGAGGATAGACGTTAGTCTCTAAGATGTACTGCATAATATATATTTCAACAAAGGTGAAGATTTGAAGCAAAATATAGGAATTATGATTTATGAATATTATACCTTGTATAATTCATGAGTTTGCAATAAGCCGTTGTGTTTAGCTGGCTTATCTGCTGCCATTAATAGCTGTGTGTTTGTTACACTTGTGATGAAGAAGTTGATACTAAACTATGGCATCAAGTATCCAAATTTGATGAGAATTTCAAGAAGTTCTAGTTTATTATTTTAATACGAAAATATCACAATAATGCTTATCTAATTATATTAGGCCGGCCACCTATTTATGAAATTGTTTTGCTAGTAAATAATAAATAAAAAGAAAGGATACATATCACTTACGATAATACACGGTAGTTGTCCCTCTCGTTTTAAAACATAGATTAAAAGTTAAGTGACCTAATTGAGACAAACTAATCGTTAAGTGACCTAATTGAGACAAAACAAAATATGAGTGACTTAATTATAACAAACTTGAAACTTGGTTACTATTATATAGTGTTTTCCCTAAACTATAAAAGAAGACCTATTTATGAAAACAATTATTGCTCACCAAAACTCTTTATATCCGAAATATCCATATATTATTTGAAATTTATATTATCACTATCTGAATCCGAATTCGAATCTGAAAACTCGGATAATTCGGATTCGGATTTTCGGATATTTCGTATACGGATTCAGGTTTTTTTAACACCCTAAGTTTTCTAACAATGTCATTGAGATTTTAGAACCTGTATAACTCAGGACAGAGTATAATAGTCAAAATGTTTTCAAACGGTTTTCATTACATTATAGTGGTTAAGTCTTTGTAGACTTACGAGATGATTAATTATTGGGCAAAGAGTTAACCGATAAGTAATATGACCACAGTCACAGATGCGATCGAGTAACAAATAACTTTAGGTAATTTGTAAGCATGCAAATGTAAAAACACCTTAATGTTATGTTGTAAAAATATGTAATTTTCAAATAAATGTATTCACCAATATTTCCCTATTTCCCGCTGATCAAATGTTTTTAAACATGTTTTAGGTAACTTGTTGTGAAGAAATAGAAACAGTGCTATATAACTCGAGCTTAAATAAGTGGTTTGTCGCCAGAGTAGAGAAATATGTTTTTGTAAATTATGATTAATCCTTGTAAAATTATGGTTTGTATAAATACAGGTTTTATTCCCAATTTGTGAAATAAAACCACAGTGTTTTGAACTCTGATAAACTACAGTCCTGGTAACTTTTCCGATGGCATATATTTTAATAAACACCGGTACCAATATTTAAATAATTTGTGAGGATTAGAAATTATCATATTTAAATAATTGAATTATAATTAAGTAATTAGTGAGGATTAACGTGAGCGCGACATATAAGCAAAATGCTTTATTTTGTTATATAGAGTATAGATAGATAGATAGATAGATAGATAGATAGATTCACTTATAACACCTGTAGAACAGTCATACTAATAAACATATAATACGTTTTTGTGCTACACAACTTTTTGTTTTTTCTCAAATCACAATAATATCAAAAGTTGTAATACCACCTTGTTTGCCATGTTGTTGAAAACGATCCAAACCTTCATAAAGTCCATCTTCATGGACTTGCATTGTTTGTCATGTGTAGTTATATAGATGGTTTCATAGATACAAACGATCCAGAAATACTAAAAGTAGGCCACGCTAGTGTTTTAAAGTTTAACCAAGAACTTGCAACAGATCCTTGTGTGAAGGTCTCTATCGTTCCATTAGGTGATGGCATGAGTACATGACCATCTGTAGACATGACTATTAGATTCGAGCCGTGCCTACTGTGTTTTATGTATCGATTTGTTGAAGTTATTTGGATGTTGTGTACATGCTAAAGTTTTGATTATGGGTTAAGGTAAGATGCTATTAAATGAATGGTGTTAAGTAATCAACTTAATTATCACGCAGAATAGAATGCTTTGATAACGTGCAGGGAATAAACTTACTTTTAAGCACGGCTGTATAAGTTGGTTATTACCTTAACGTCTTTCTCATAAACTTTTAATCTTAAATTCAGTGGCGGACCCAGGATTTTTTGTCAATGGGGTCCCAATTTTTTCGGTTTACAAAATTTTTCGGGTCGGTCATTATTCGGGCCGGGTCGAGACGAGGAACATAATAAAACACGGAACTATGGTGTCATTGGAAACGAGTAAGTAGAAAGAATCTAAATTACAAACTAGATGAAACATACACTTTTAATTAATACCCGAAAAACATGAACGTAATCTATATATATGGTCTTACATAATTGACCAAAACATGAAAAAATAACTCTAACACAAATAAATGATTAATTATAATATACATACACAAAGTAAATAATAAAAGAATATGCAAAATCCATGTTAACATTATGTATGTTGCATGGTGATAATGACTATATGAGAGAAACTAACAAAAAGCACAAATACCCTAACTGAATAACTAAGACTAGGATATTAAAAAACAACAAAAAAGGAGTATGATGGGGCTTGAACCTACAACCTCTCACAAGTAAAACAAGGGACTTTCCACTGTACCAGTTCAATCTTAGTAGTATGGGTTCCAAGTATTAATTTTTATGGGGTCCTTACAAAATTTAGTATACCGTCTCTAAGTAGTTTTTAAAAAACATCGGTGTCCCGGGACCCCGATCGGACCTATATGGGTTCGCCCCTGCTTAAATTAATCTCAACCTTTCAAATTTAAGATCAATAAATTAGATTATTCCCACACTTCTCATTTTGTTATTTGTATTTCAATCTTACCCTTAACTTCAAATCAAGTTATAGGAAATGAACGATTGTAAATCCATTAAGCAAACATATCAATAATCCATGTTTATATGAATTATTATATTTAAATAAATTAATAATTAAATAATTTGTTAAGATTAATATGAAAGCGACACAAGAAAAAATAGTAGTTATTTATTAAGAGTATAGATATAGATAGATTAAGAACCATATACTTATCTTGTATAAATTGATTAAAATATAAAATATGTTAAGTTTTAATATATCTAGGATTTAATTACAAAAATTATGTATTAATAGTTTTCTTTTTTCACTAAATGCGTGTATACATGCAGTATTAAGTTTTTTTTTTATCAAAGAGGCCTGTGTAGTGTAGGTACAAAACTATTTACTAACATGGTGTTTTTGAAAAAGTTCTTTTCTCATTCCTAATCTCATTGGCTATCCAATAAGAATAAATAAAAACCTATCTTGAAAAAAAATGCATATGTTAATGTTCTAATATTCTTTACAAATATGTTTTTTTTTAAATAAACCTTAATTGGAAAAAATAAAACTAAATGAAAACTCCATTTTCATTTTCATTATCATTATCATCATCATTATCGTACTCACTATATCCCACCAATAGCAAAGTTATAGTAGGGTCTGAGGAGGGTAAAATGTAGACAGTCTTACCTATACCCCATAGGGATAGAGAGACTACTTCCGGTGAGACCCTCGGTTCGATATAGTTTTGCATCAAGCCTAGGACATAAGGCACATAACACTCAACCATCGGTACACCGCCGATTGGTGTATGCACCCTTGTCTTTCGGCTATCAACGCCACCACATGATGTCTAATTAACCTTCCATCACTTTTAACGTTATTTTCACGAGATTAGTAAAACAACGTTAAAATTAACGCAATTTCACTTTTGCCCACCCGAGGGTTCACACATATATACATTATATGCGCGCACCGCAAACAGGACGTAACTTACAATATTTTAGTTACCAAGTATTTTGGTTATTTTAGTAAAACTGCTATAATTTTGTAGTTTTCCTAAACCTGTAAGTTACGATGCTCTAGTATCTTAAAAATCTTTTTTTTATTACCAAGTATTTTAGTTATTTTAGTAAAACTGCTATAATTTTGTAGTTTTCCTAACCTAATTTTCACACATGTTTTTTTAATAAGATTTTTAAACTTTTTGAAAATCTACTCAAATGATTTATTTTCTTTGAAAATTTTGCCAAGTCAAACCCAGGTTCGAGTTCAACTTGACTAAGCTCAAGCTCTCAGCTTGTTTTAGCTTGCAAGATCAAGTGAGAAGGAAAAAACCTTAACTGAACTTTATCTAGCATGATAGCAAAGGAAGCTTCGACTTTGATTTTGTTGATGCAGACAAACCAATTAAACTATCTTACGTATCGTCAGAAAGTGATGAAACTTGTTAAGGTGAACAGGATCGTCGTGTATGACAACACACTATGGTATGGAACCGTTGCTAAGTCTGAGGATTCAATTCCAAAGATACTAAAGTATGAAGATCTCTATGGTTCCATTAGGTGATGGCATGACCATTTGTTGTCGTGTCAATTAGATTCGAGTCGTTTCTTCTGTGTTTTATGTATCGATTTGTTGAAGTTATTTGGATGTTGTGGACCTGTTAGGGAGTGTTTGGGATTGCTTATTTTCACCAACTTATAACTTATAAACTTATTGAAAAGTAATAAGGTGTTTAGGATTGCTTATATTGTGAATTAAAATGTTTCATAAGTTACACATTTGTAACTTATTAACTTAATGAAAAATTATAAGGAGACAAAATATGGAATCCCAAACACCCTCTTAATATTTTGATTATAGATTAAGGTATGATGCTATTAAATTAATGGTGTGAAGTAATCAACTTCATTATCATGCAGAATAGATTCCTTTGATACGTGTGGGGAAAAAACTTACTTTTAAGAAATACAATTATAAAAAAGTTTGTTATATAAGGGTAGCATATACTAATGGTAATTATATAAAACATTTTTGTTAATTAAGTAAAATGTTATTTGATTATAGTGATCTACAAAAACAAATATTAGTGGGAACCAAAATAAACGGTATTAAATTTATGTGTTATCTTGGGGACAAATGTAATTTACATCGACACTTCGTAAATAAAAAAATTTTGCATAGCATAAACTCATTAGTGTACTTATGAGTTATGAACAATTGTGATTGCGTTCATAAGAACACACTGACAATACACCAATAGAGTCTCCAGTTCCTTTTCACTCATATATTTGAGTCTTAATCCCCCATATCTCATACTTTAAAATTATATAAAAAAAACTAAAGTAAACTTTATATTTGGAGTTCACTATTCAACCCCAGTTTTATATTTGGAGTTCACTCATAAAAATGTTTCGGTATAGAACCGTTTTCATGGTACTTTTTGGTTGTTTCCGGTTTCAACTGAGGAGTTCTCAAGCCAATATCTAACCGGTGGTTTGGCTTTGAAACCACGACCATTTTATCAAACCAGAATTATAATCAGTTCTGGTTTAAAACAGGTTTAAGTTCGCAAAACCGGTTTATATCGTCGCATCTATCTCCTCATTTGATTTAGGAGGCTATTACTTTGGGTCATTTTATGGGCAAGGCCAGCAATTCTTTGGTGGGCCTGATAGTTTTGTTCCTCATTTTGGGCAGTTGGGCTCTTTTATTCTTTCTTTTTAATGGTTAAATTTTTATTAAACATACTCCTAGCAAAAAAAAAGTCAGAAAACTACAAAGGAAATAACTGAACCGGACCCATCGGAACCAGTTCAACCATTACCTAGTCAAAACTCGACCCGGCCCGAAACCCGATAAAAACCTGGTCAAATTCCTGATCATGCCCGGTTCTTGACTTTTGCTGACCATATCCGTAACCGGTTCCGGTTCCTGAAAATACTTGATTTGTTCACATCTATATCTATAGCCCATACCACTATTGCTCTACGATTTGTAATTAGTCGTGCACAACTTATTATGAATTGTAATTTTATGACTTCAAGTTCAATGAATGTAATTATTAAACAACTTAGTTTTGCTATTTAAAAAGGGATGCATGTTTATCTTTTATGTTGATGTAAACGCTACTCTTAAATAAATGAAATTTATAATATAGTGATGATTATAAAATGGTTCAATTGCTTTAACTAGAAAATAAAGTGGGTGAAAAGTTATACGCATTCGATTAGGGGGTTGACGGTTTACGAGTTGAATTGTTAAATTGAATCATATTTTTACTGGTGTCTAAATCATCAACTCTAACATACACACATTTAAAAACTTAGAATTTATTAGATGGATAGATGGATATGTGTGATCATATTAATGAAATATAATGAAATATGATAACACTATACAGAAAACAGTGTCCTTGTATAGGACAATCAGTAATAACGAGACCATAACATAAAAAGAAAAAGAAAAACGTGTCTTGAGATGTAAAAGGGGAGAATTGTCAAAAGACAAAATTCATGTTATGTTGCCCCATCTGACATACATTTATGTCAATAGTTATACCCACTATGTTACAAATTATAACCAAACTAATTAACACAACACCATTAATATACACGCATAACACCAACACTCTCAAAACTACAAATACACAAAACAAATGAGACGACCCCGAACCACAAACCTAAGATAACTCTATCCGACTAAAAAAACATAATAACAAATGTAAAACCGACTAACTCTACATAAGGACAGTGGCAAAGCTTGGGATAAAACACCGGGGGGGGGGGGGGGGGGGGGCGAATTCAAAATGTATACAAAATGTTACAAACGAATGTGGTCGGGCTCAAATTTTCGGCCAAAAAGGGCTAAGTTTACACTACGTATAAAACTTTTCGGCCGAAATAGGCTAAATTTTACATTACGTATAAGACATTTCGGCCGAAAACGGCTAAATTTTACACTATGTATAAGAAATTTCTGCCAAAAACGGTTAAATTTTACTACGTATAAGAAATTGCAGTCGAAATGGCTAAATTTTACACTAACGTATAAAAAATCTGGGCCGAAAACGGCTAAATTTCACTACGTATAAAAAATTCCGAACGAAAACGGGTAAATTTACACTACTGCGTAAAAAAACAGGGGGTCGGGGCCACCCCAGGCCCTAAGTAATCTTCACCACTGCATAAAGACACTCTTGAAACACATGAAAATAAAACTACATAAAACAAAACCATACAAGAGGGCAAAATTGAACGCATTCATCGCTATTTAAACGACCCAAAAACCCGCAATCCACAAACACAAAACGACCTAATCATCAAACAATACCTCCATAGTCCCGTGAGATTTCTCGTTAGTTAAAAGAATGATCATCTTTTTCCATCTCACTTGATCTTCGTATTATTAAATCTGCGTGGAAGAATTTTTTATTTTCCCATCGACACAACTATGGGAAAGAAAACGAGCCTTGAATTTATCCCCTTGGATTTTTAATGTCATATTTTCTCTGTTTCTGAATCTTTGTCTTTTGTTAAACCAATATCAAGCGTCGTGCACGCTATCTTCGTTCCAGGTAGCAATGTGTGGTTTGACTCATTAGAAATAATAGTGTGGTTTGACTCATTAGAAATAATAGTGTGGTTTCACTCATTAAAAGTTTATTATTGGGCTTATCTATAATAATCTATATATGTAGTCTATTACTCTATAGTCTATAGCAGAGGTGCACAAAAGAACCGGTTCTATACCCGACTCGGAGTCGGTTCCAGTTCCTACCCGATGGACCCAATACCCGGGTTGAGTATCTTTATACCCGAAAACCCTACCTGGTTCTCCTTTTTTTTCCCAAAAATCAGGTCGTCCCCGGTGCCGGTTCCTACCCGGAATAAGTTCCGCCGGGTATTTTACATTAAATGACCTACAACACAAATAGATCTGTTGGAACCGGTTCCAACGGTAATATAGCAGTTATATAGCCGTTGGAACCGGTTTTTGAGATCCAAAATCTATATAAGTTGAATACTTATCAAATGTTTTACCATCAAACTCATTAACACTAACAAAACTTCTCGGTTTACACTCGTTTTACAATCCCGACTTCCACCACTTGTTACTATGGCAAGCACCAACAAGGCCAACAAGAAGGCTTCTACATCCGTTTTTATTGACCCGGTTCGTGTTGAAGATGTCCCCGATGTTGTGCGGGTTGTCCCGCATAACCGCAACGAAGATGTATGGCGGAATTGGGATTTGGTTGAGTTGATCAGTGGTGACCTTAAAGCTCGTTGTAAATTTTGTGGCACTTTATTAAAGCAAGATTCTAACTCTACATTAAAAAACACATCGAAAAGAAATTTTACAAGACCTTGAAAGAAGTTCCCGCATCAGACCAAGTTGAATTGGGTCGAGATGGTACAATATTTTGTTACAAAACGAAAGCGGTTCATGATAAAATGGCGAAGTTCATGATTCGACAAGGTTTGCCGTTTAACCACTTTGAAAACCCCGAATTGACGGCCATGATTCGAAGAACTTTTCAACCGTGCTACGCCCATATAAGTCGTACTACCCTTAGACGCCATTGTATAAAATTGTGGGAATGTGCAAAAAAGATTTAATTGAGTTTTTTCAAACTTTACAAACTAGTGTGAATTTAACTAGTGATGTTTGGTCGGCACCACATGGGTTATCAGAATCCTACCTTTGTGTCACCGATCATTTGGTCGATCCGGTGTCTTGGCAAATGATGAAATGCTCCGTCACGTTTGAAAACTTTCTGTATCCACATACCGTCGAAAAATTGTTTGAAATTGTAGATGAGGTAATAACGACTTTTAACTTGAGGAAAAGATATTTTCTATGTCGTTTGATAACGCAACAACCAATACAAAGGCGGTAGAAAAATTTATCATAAAATATACACCACCTTGTTACGAGAATTTTTTCCATGCTCGATGTGTTCCACATATTATCAATTTGGTTATTCAAGAAGGTCTCACCAATGAAACCATGGAAGGCGGCTTGAGATGCTTTAGATATATGCTACAAGATGTTTTCAAAAATGCTAAAAGAAGACATCTTGAATACAAAAACTATTGCAAATCAGTTGAAAGAAAATAATTGGGGCGTTCCAAACCGTTGAAACTCAACTTGTCATATGCTCAATTGTGCTTTTGCCCAACGAGAAATATTACAAAGTTTTCATAACACTCTTGTTGATCGATGCGAAGTGGATTTGTTTCCTTACGGTTTTTGGGTAAATATCGGTTATTTCTTGGAGTATCTTGATGGTTTCAAAACCGCAACAACTAAATTATCTAGGGCTTATTATCCTACTAGTTGTTGGGTGTTGCAAGAATTATACAACATTTCTTGAATTTTAAAGAGTTTGAAGAAAAGAATGATCTTTTCCAACATATTGTTAAACCAATGAATGAGAAGTTCAAAAAATATTATTAAGGCATACCACCGATGTTTACTTGTGGCGCCGCTTTAAACCCCTATCTGAATGTTTCTGGGGTTGAGGCATTGATCGAGGACATATATGACAACATGGTATGCATGAGATCGACCTGATGTTTGTCAACGGAAGCAAAGGAATATTTCAATGAATCCCTTCAAGTACTTTATGATCATTATTTCCGACTTTATGGTCCAGGCTCAAAGTCATATTTTGTGAGGCAAGCAACAACAAGTAGGCCTTGTAAGGACAAGCTTATAAATATGATGAATGGTGTTCGTGAGTCGGCGACAAAACGGCAAAGGGGAAACACACCAACAAGTGAACTTGGTCGATATAGCGAAGCAAACTATGTTGAAGGTGCATCGGTCGATGAAATTCGCAACCTTGATATTTTAGCTTGGTGGAAAGGAAAGCCGAAATAATTTCCTATTCTTTCCTCCATGGCTCGTGACTTGCTTAGCATCCAAGCTTCAATGGTGGTTTCCGAATCGGTTTTGTTCTCTTAGTGGAATGATATGATCGATGCGAAGAAAAAAACTAACTCCGGAGTCTGTAGAGATGTGCATTTGCCTAAAGGATCATATGGACGCAGTGGATCGTATACAACACAAGGCAAACTTTGAAGATGAAATACCACTAGAACGTCTAATTTATGATGAGGAGGTGGAAGAAGAGCTTTCTTCCGGACTATCGGGTGGTGTAGAAGACAAATTGGTGAAGAATAAGAAGAAGAGTTTGAAGACGTGTAGTTTTATTTGTTTTAGTCATGTAATTTGTAACACGAACCAATTGATTCACTTTCAAGTAATTTTTATTTGTTTTATTTGTCTTGCTTTATTTATTATTAGTCATGCTTTATTTATTATTAATCATGCTTTATTTTTTATTAGATTTTCAACGACCACTTAATTACATTAACGACGAACATTTTATTATAAAAAAACAACATATTACAAACCTTATTAAGCATAACAACTTATAATAACAAACACGGTTCGCCGTTTAATCCCGCTCTCTACGCCGATTAAGCTCTGTTACGACGGTAGTGCTGGAGTTGCACAGCCGGACGACTCTCGTGCTTCCGCTTTCTTGGGGTCCAAACTTTTTTTTCACGGCAATACTTATTGGTATGCTTTCGGAGAGTAGAGTTCGACCCCGCTTTCAGTAACTTGGCACAATATTTGTACCACGCCATCTCCTGCGAGTCGGTCATAACACACAAATCATAATGAACCCAAACCTCGGGGCATCTTAGTGTGTCGATGACCATAGCAACATTCTCGTTGGTTGCCATTCATTGAAGGTTTAAGCGTAATTGAGATTTAAAGTGTGTTTTAGAGTTTTAAAAGTGGTTTATCAAGTTCTACACCCAACCTAGCTATTTATAGTATGTGTGTATATATTATATAGTTAAAAATCAGTTTCAACGGTCCAAAAACGACTACATATCCGTTGAAACCGATTCCCAACAGTTACTTTCATTTTAAATTTCAAATACTCGGTGTACACGGTTTTCGAGTATAAACCGGAACCGGTTCCTACCCTACCAGGTTCCACTGGGTTCTCATATTCTCTTACCGGGTCGGGTCCAGTTCCTACCCGATTCTTGACTACCGGTTCCAGTTTGTACCAGATAAAAAAACCCGGACCGGGTTTTCAGAATACCCAAATTATGCACGTCTAGTCTATAGTATTTAACAAAAGAGTAAATTATTTGTCCCGTGTTACTTTGTGATGCATTCTTACTTTTTTGTTACACCCCTCTCTTTAATTATACATATTTCTTTAATTCTTTTTATAATTTTTTGTGTTTCCGGTCTCTATATCCTATTAAATAATAGGGATATTGGTTTTAATACTTCCAACTTTTCCTCATTGGTAGATAACATTCTTAACTTTCGATTTGTCGCCTACCACTCCCAACTTTCACCATATTTTCTTATACCACTCTCCATCTAAAGGAACACTAACCTAGTTAATGTTTTGGACTAAAAATGTCATTCAAATTAGTTGAAGGGGTAAAACACACATTCTGCAATACATATATACATATATATAAACACACTGCAATACCACCACCTCCACTTTTAATTTACCGTCATCGACCACCATACCCTCCACCGCTAACATTCTCCACCATTATCAACACCATCACCGTAACCATCACCCTCATCATATATAACGAAATGCACCTCAAATTAACGCATCAGTTGAACTTGAATCACACCTTAATATAATCAAATCAAAGGTGATGGACCAAATCACATGTTAATCGGACCAAATAGAACCTGAATTAGGGTCGCCGGTAACTCTATATCATGTTTTCGAACGACGTTTTTATTTTCCGGTGATGGTTGTTGATGTAGCCGGACGATGGTTCCCCACTTTCAGCATCACCCTCCATCACTATCACTGCATCCACCTTTAGAAACTAGCACCGCTGTTGTCAGATCTGTAAACTCAATACAAGAACCCGTCTCAGATTTGTTTGGGTTAGGGTTCCAATGGGGCCTGGTGGCAGCGGTTTGATTTCCGGCGAAAGTGAAGGTGGAGGTGGTGGGTTCCGATAAGACCTGGTGGCATCGGTTTGATTTCCGACAAAAGTGAAGGTGGGGGTGGTGGGTTCCGATGGGGCCTAGTGGCAGCGGTTTGATTTTCGGCGAAAGTAAAGGTGGAGGTGGTGGGTTCCAATGGGCCTAGTGGCAACAGTTTGATTTACTCCATTGTTAGATCTGTGTCGTGATGTTTGTTTTTTTTTTGGGGGGGGGAGAGATTAATTTCCGGGGAGAGATTAATTTCCGACAACGGTGGTCGATGACGGTAAATTAAAGGTGGAGGTGGTGGGTTGTTGATGGTGGTGGTGGGATTGCAAAGTCTAAAAGGGAGAGAGAGAGAGTGTGTGTTTATATATATATATATATTGCAGAATGTGTGTTAAAAATAAAGTTTCTGTTTTACCCCCTCAACTAATTTGAATGACATTTTTAGTCCAAAACATTAACGAGGTTAGTGTTCCTTTATACGGGAATTAGTATAAGAAAATATGGTGAAAGTTGGGAGTGATAGGCGACAAATCTAAAGTTAGGAGTGTTATATACCAATGAGGAAAAGTTGAGAGTATTAAAAACCAATATCCCTAAATTTAACTTATTTTAAACATTTTTTAATTTTTAATTTTTAATTTTTAAAGTTAAGTTTGTTTATAAAAAATTTTAAAAAGTTGAACCACGAAATGTAGATTATATCGTTTATACAAAAAGCATACATGTCGAATTGTATTATCCAATCCTTGTATAATATACAGGTCCATAACCTCCGTAACCTAGCTAATTAACTAATATAACTATATTAGGCTAAGTAAGTGCGTGTAGTGCGTTGAAACCAAATAGAACTGAATTGAAACGAAAATGTAAGAAATCAAAAGTGAAGACCAGACAAGGTGGTTCGGTCTCAGTCTTTTAAGGCTGGTCCAATACAGAATATAAATTTCTTATGATAAGATATTTTAACTATAGGTTATTAACATAATCCACCCCTAATATCAGGACGAAAACGGGACGGAATATGCTTAAATGGTCCCGAATCAGATATCCGAATTACTCGGTCTAACTCTAATCCTTTTCAGCCTATAACTTTGAAAAATCATATCTACTATTATAAAAAAAAAACAAAAACTATTATCATGTCATATGACACCTAATTGTCCTATTTTTTGCCAAGTGCCATCATTCTTGTTCAACTTTAAAAGTCACAAGTCATAACTATCTAATTATAACAATAAATAAATAAATATTTTAAACATTCCATATTAGTGATTTATCTAATATTTTATAGTAGGAAATAAAGTAAAAAATTAGAAATAAAAGAACGTATGTGGAACTTTAGAAACCCATTTCAGTGTGTGTGAATTTGTGTTGTATGCTTTTAGTTTTTAGTGATCATCGATTCAGAAGGTGCCACGATTCATCTTTACTATGAGCAATAAGAAAATGGTTTATCTTATTTGATTATTTTTTACTGTTAATTCTATACAATAAACTTTTCTATATGTATTGATAACTTTTGCTAAAGTGACATAATTCAATAGTCAAGGAGAATAGTGGTTTGATGATGGTGCATATCAATACTGCTTCTTTCAGATCTAATAGTTATGTGCATTTATTTTATCGCATGTTAACTTATAGTGAAATTCATTGTGCTTGCATCAACTAAAGTTTTGGGTCAGGCTGATATAGAAAATGAGTTACTTTGATCTCTAAAATACAGTGGTGTCATGGTGAGTTTTCTTTCCTTGATGATATTTTATATCCATTTATATTTATAAAGTAAAATTCTCATCATCTTGGGATAGTATCCTAGTAGTGATGACATTGTGTTGTCTGTTATGGGTAGAACACTCATTTTTTTTTTCAAATCTTGCAAATTAAGTCCATAAAGTATATTTGACTACTATAAATGATAGGAAATGGTTGTAATTATGGGTGTTGCAAATCAATTTTATACAAAATCATTGTAAGAAGTAAGATCTTGAGCAGGGTGTTCGAAATACTAATATGTTTCTTTTAAGTTGGTTGTTTACTATTATAATTTGTTTGTATTCTATCTTCTATACAAGAATCTTAAAATTGTTTGACACATAGGAGGAATGATGGTTTGTTTTGTAGTGCGATACTTATTTGTTGTGAATAACATATTAGCAACATTTTTTTTACTCTGATTTATGTAATAGGTCACAACAAGTTCCACTTGTAACATACCCACTTTTAGTATGGCTTGGAACACTTCAGGCAAATTCAACTTGTATTCGACCCTTTAAATGAACGGGTCAAATTTGCTACTTGTGTTCTCTTATACCTGGCAAAACGTACGGGTCGTGTCATTAGGCGCAATACATAAGAACCGTTTTGGTCGGTACAAGTTAGGGTCAAAACTGGTCATTTTAAGAAAAATATTACTTTTGGTTCGGAACATGTTTTCCTTACACTTTTTTTTTTACTTTTTCACAAAAATATAAAACTCACTACAACTGTTTAGTTTCTTGTATGTCGTTGGAGTTGAGTATAGTATTTCAAGATCATCTAAAATTAAAAGTTTAGTAAAATGACATTTTGAAACCGAAAAAAATTGTGATAAAATGCATATAACTTTATTAGTATTACACTTTCTTTGACGTATTACCAAATATTCAGTTGCTCTTGCTTCTAATTTTATAACCTAAGACATGAATTATAAAAAAAAAAAGACAAGAAGTAAGCCACATAAGTTTATTTTTTGTTGGTTATCATTAAACCCTCAGTTTGAATCATTTCGTAATTTTTTTTACGGATAGAAACTTTTGCAATTATTAGTGCAGTAACAAGATATGTTAAAACTAACACAACAATATATTTAGAAGCAGTTTGTTTATATTTCTTAGCTCTTGTAACTTTTCAAGAGTTTTGATGTGTGAATCATATAATAAGATAATTCATGACATTAAATTTTTCAAACCAGTGTAATACATTGGTTTATAACCTAATACAAATATATTTCAAGACTCATTATCAAGTTGTTTAAATTGGTAGCATAAATATGATTCGTACAAGGTTGTTTCCTATGTTTAGCTCAACTGACTTTCCGAGATAATTGGGATGACTATCCTATGTTTCTTTCACGTTGCAATCTTTTGAAAATTTAAACCATCTTTCCCGCTTGCATCCATTACTATATTTATCATCACCACGTACAACGTTTGTTCATCCGTCAGCCAGCAAGCTCCCATTATTTGATTCATCAATATTTAAGGTACCCATCAAACTAACTGCCTTCTGAATTCTATACGTAATATTAACTCATATCTATGTAACCATGAAATGTAAACTTTTAGCTAAAAAATCAAGCTTATATATTGGATTGGAAGTAGGGATGACCAATTTTCTACTTACCGGTGCCGAATCAGTACTGACCGAACATGATATTTCGTTTTACAAGTTTTCGTATCAATATCATTTGGTTTCGGTATTTATGATTTTATCAGTGATACCGGTATTGAACCGACAAAACCAGTATGGTATTCGGTTTATACTGTTTTCGTTATCAATCGGCCATCCCTAATTGAAAGTAATTAACTAAATGAGGATAGCATAAATCTATAAATTCTTAACTATATTATATTTTGTTTCTTGCTATATTCTCAATATTTCTTTTCTTTTCTTTTTTTATCTTACTTCATTATTTCACTTGATATATAGTTTGATTATATTTTAATAGTTTATAATAGCTTTTTTCTTATCAAACACTAAATATATAGTCTTGTTTAGTTTCAGTTTTTAATCAAGAACCTAATTGTAATTCGAACTAAAACATTTTTTTATATTTAGGACCTCAAAAAGCATTATATTTTGAGTGCAAATCGGTTTTCAATAAAAATTAGAAAGTCTAGTTTTGTTTTTCTCTAAACAAATTCTATAAAAATTAAGGAAAATTAAATGAAGCACTGAGAAAAGGAGAAGCATGATGAATAAGAATATAGATTATGCTATACCTTTTTACCAATTAGTGAACCACAACCAAATATTAAAAAGTTGTTAAGATTTTCCTTAAAATCGCTTGAACCATAAGCTAGCATTGACTGTTTCACAAATGGTCTAAAAAATCACTTAAAAATACCAATGACCTAAATGATTTAAGAGTTGTAAATGAGCCGAGCTGAATTGAGTCAGCGTGTGTTTGAGCTTGAGCTTGAAGTTAAATGAGTCTAACAGTGAGCCACCGTGTAACACCCCGACCAAAGGCGGATTATACATCGGGGCGCCACATATTGTTTCATTACTCGTGACACTATTGGGTGTCAATATTTAATAAATACATTCATTCGCGCACGCGCAAAGTAGACATAAGATAACATAAATCATCATAAATCAATATATTATAAATCATAATATTCGAACAGCAATAACTTGTCTTGATACATTTTAATCTAGGTCCAAAATAAAGAACTTCCTACGTGTCCACAAGCTCCAAAACAGCTACTGCAACCCTGAACATGTGTTAAAATAAACGTCAAACACTTGCGTGTTGGTGAGAAATCAAGTTTAATACAATACATAGATAACAATAAATCTGCGCGCAACATGTGTATGTCTGGTTTTCAACAAGGGTGTAATCTGATCGGGACCAACTCTAAGATTCATAGACTGCCAGTGCTCACAATTGAGCTCACAAACAAGAAAGACTGTGCAAGTGTAAACAAAAGAGAAAATCATAAACGATAGTTCTCCCGTGTTCATCTAATGGTACCATGAGAACTGCGGAATAGACCGACAAGACGGTTAATGATCCACACATACAAATAAACAGCCAAGTCTACGTCCTCAACACATGGGATACTGCGCGACTAAAGTTCATAAACAGATTAAGACTCTAAGTTTGTACGAACACATGAACATCCCAAAACATTAAAATAAAAAGGGATTAGGTACGAGATTACTCACTTGATAAACGATGCGGTGTAAGATAAAGCAAGAACCAACTTTAAACAAGCACAAGTTAACCTATAAATAAGATTATTGTTTTAATGATTTGTTTTAAGTCTTGATTATAAGTTAGCATAATTAATAAGTAAATTATTATATATAATATATATTACCGGAAAAGCAGGGCAGAACAGGATAGAAGACGAAGGCAAAGAGAGAGGAGACGGCAGAGGAAGAACAACGGCAAGGAGCAAGAGAGAACAGGAGAGTTTAAGTGCTTTGTGTGTGTAGTGTTAGGAAATTAACATTATTATTTATAGGGAAACCCTAGGGAACACAATCCCTAGAAAATGGGAAAAGATCTCCAAAAAGTAAAAGATTCCAAAAGCAAAAGATATGGCAGCTGCAGGGGGCAAGATAAAGCTGACAGGTAACAGTAAACAGGCATGGGCTGATCAGATAAAGGTACTGGTCAAGCATGGAAAAAGCAGATCTCTAAAGATAATGTCAGTCACTTTTTCTGCCAACCAATGGGGTTGGTGCGCATGCTGCGCCGAAAGTAACTTTTCAGACATAAAGCAGATTAGGTCAACGGCTCAAAAGATAAGACATCACAAAAGCAAACGGCTAGATTAAACAGAAGAAAAGACTCAAGACATAGCGCGAGAAAGCTTGAGCGTGAAGGCAGACACAGAAGGTCAAGAGTGCGCGAGCGCGAATTCAGACAGAATCAACCTTTGCGCGCCGCGGAAAGAACTACAATTTTAAGCGCGTCGCGAGAAGAACTATATTCCTTAGCGCGTCGCGGGAAGAACGGTATCCATAGCGCGCCGCGGGAAGAACTAAAATCCTTAGCGCGCTGCGGGGACAGTTCGTCTCGCGTATCGCAGGAACAACTGGTCTTCACGCAGGCTTCCTTGTAAGGAGTCTGGCGCGTGGAGCTGCGCAGACAACCTTAGGCGGGAAGGAACAAAAGACAAGCAAAGAGTTGGAAGAAAAGAGGGAAACAAGGCGTAAGGGCGGGACGGCGACAAGAGGGAAAAGAAGGCGGAAAGAGAGAAGAAGAGGGACGGGACGGCGGAAAGAAAAAGAGAGAAAGAGGCGGGAAGGAAAATATATTATTATTATTAAAAGTAAAAATATAAGTATAAATAAATATTAAATCATAAAAGAAAGAGATCGGGTCAGAGAAACGGGTACCTGGGTCGGGTCGGATCGGGGCAGATGTTACAGTCTCCCCTACTTTAAGAAATTTCGTCCCGAAATTTATCTCGAAGTAGGTTGCGCAGAGAACAGGTGCGGGTACTTGATCTTCATTTGATCTTCCCTTTCCCATGTAAACTCGGCTCCGCGCTTGGACTCCCAGCGAACTTTCACGATAGGGATGCGACTGCGCTTGGTTTGCTTAACCTCGCGATCCATAATCTCAACAGGCTTCTCAACGAAATGCATGGATTCATCAACTTGAACTTCATCAAGTGGAATGTGAAGGTTCTCGTCGGCTAAACACTTCTTGAGATTGGATACATGGAACGTTGGATGCACATTACTGAGCGCGGGCGGCAGGTCAAGTCTGTAGGCAACTTTTCCTACACGCGCGAGAATCTTAAATGGTCCAACATATCGAGGAGCAAGCTTACCTTTCTTCCCAAAGCGGACAACACCCTTCCAGGGCGACACTTTGAGGAGAACAAGATCACCAACTTGAAATTCGAGAGGCTTTCGCCTGCGATCTGCGTAACTCTTCTGTCGGCTTCTGGCAGTCAGCAGATGATCACGGATCTTGGCGATTTTATCGGTTGTCTCTTGAACAAGTTCGGGTCCTGTGATTTGAGCTTCTCCCACTTCGCTCCAACAAATCGGGGAGCGGCACTTACGACCGTAAAGTGCTTCAAATGGGGCCATACCGATACTGGAATGATAGCTGTTATTATAAGAGAACTCGATCAAAGGCAGGTGCGAATCCCAATTACCTCCAAAATCAAGAACACTAGATCGGAGCATATCCTCAAGAGTTTGAATAGTTCGCTCAGACTGACCGTCAGTCTGAGGATGATATGCCGTACTCATGTCCAAGAGAGTTCCTAGCGCAGATTGGAGAGATTTCCAAAAGCGAGATATAAAACGGCCATCGCGATCGGATATGATGCTCAAAGGAGTACCATGGCGGCAGACAATTTCCTTGACATAAAGCTGCGCGAGATGCTCAACACGGTAGTTTTCACGAATGGGCAGGAAGTGAGCAGACTTAGTCAAACGATCCACTATTACCCAAATGCTATCATGTTTGCTTGCTGTCAAAGGTAACTTGGTAATGAAGTCCATCGCTATACCTTCCCATTTCCACGTAGGAATTTCTGGTTGTTCGAGCAAACCAGCTGGGCGTTGGTGTTCAGCTTTTACTTTAGAACAAGTCAGGCATTTAGCTACGAACACAGCAATATCCTTCTTCATACCGGGCCACCAATAAGTAATGCGCAAATCCTTGTACATCTTATCAGCGCCAGGATGAATAGAATACCGAGATTTGTGCGCTTCACTCAGGATATCAGCGCGAAGATCCTCATCAAAGGGAATCCAGATGCGATTAAGATAGCAGAGAATTCCACTCAGATTAGGGACAAAATGCGCTTCCGCGCCACACGCTAACTCGGCGCGAAGGTTACCATTACTGATGGATGCGCGCTGCGCGTCACGAATACGCGATTCAAGGTTGCTTTGAATCGGCGCGAAGTGAAGCTGCGTGCGCGGCAAGATACAGTTAAGTTGGCAGGGTTTTCGGCTGAGCGCATCGGCTACCACATTAGCCTTACCAGGATGATACCGGATCTCACAATCGTAATCGCTGATGAGTTCGTTCCATCGGCGTTGCCTCATGTTAAGTTCCTTTTGATCAAAGATATGCTGAAGGCTTTTATGGTCAGTGTAAAGGATACACTTAGTACCATAAAGGTAGTGTCTCCAGATCTTCAAGGCAAAAACAACTGCACCAAGTTCGAGGTCGTGAGTTGTATAATTCTTCTCGTGAACCTTGAGTTGCCTTGATGCGTAAGCGATAACCTTGCCTCGTTGCATAAGAACACAACCGAGACCTTGGTTGGATGCATCGCAATACACGACAAAATCTTCATTACCCTCAGGTAGCGCAAGGACAGGAGCTTCACACAACAAACGCTTGAGCGTTAGAAAGGCTTCTTCTTGCTTCGAGCCCCAAATATACGGTTTACCTTTGTGCGTTAGAGCTGTTAAAGGCAAAGCGATCTTCGAGAAGTTCGAAATAAATCGCCGGTAATAACCAGCTAAGCCCAGAAAGGAGCGGATCTCAGAAGGAGTGGTCGGCGTAATCCAGTTCTTGATTGCTTCAATCTTGGATGGGTCGACATGAATACCCATCTTGTTTACAACATGACCAAGAAACTGTACTTCATCAGACCAGAATTCACACTTGGAAAGCTTAGCAAAGAGCTGCTCGGCTCTAAGCTTTTGCAATACCAATCGGAGATGTTGCTCATGCTCGGCCTTGGTCTTAGAATAAATCAGAACGTCATCGATAAACACAATCACGAATTTATCCAAGAAAGGCCTACACACCCGATTCATTAGATCCATGAAAACGGCGGGTGCGTTGGTTAAACCGAAGGACATGACCAAGAATTAAAAATGGCCATAACGAGTTCGAAAAGCAGTCTTGGGAACATCTTCATCGCGGATGCGCAACTGGTGATAGCCAGAGCGGAGATCAATCTTCGAGAAACAAGAGGCACCTTGGAGTTGATCAAAGAGGTCGTCAATACGCGGTAAGGGATACCGGTTCTTAATGGTGAGTTTGTTCAACTCGCGGTAATCAATACACATGCGAAACGATCCATCTTTCTTTTTAACGAACAACACCGGAGCACCCCAGGGCGAAGAGCTAGGGCGGATGAATCCTTTAGCAGTCAACTCTTGAAGTTGGCTTGCCAATTCTTGCATCTCAGCGGGCGCAAGATGGTAAGGAGATTTAGCTACGGGGGAAGCACCAGGGACAAGATCAATACGGAACTCGACTTCACGAGCGGGAGGGATACCAGGAAGATCATCAGGAAAAACTTCAGGAAAATCACGCACAACAGGGATATCGCGAAGCTTCTTCTTTCCTTCAGCAGGTTTAACCACATGGGCTAAGAATGCAATACACCTTTTCCGCATGAGCCTTCGGGCTTCGGCGCAAGACATAAGTTTAAGACCGCGGGAGGGTTTCTCGCCGTAGATATGAAGATCACCATTTTCTCGAGGTATGCGA